>NC_091983.1:46280321-46631561 GCF_044704955.1 Pristiophorus japonicus
AGGCTTGTTTGACTCCTGGGGAAGTCTCTTATGCCCATTAGAAGGGAAGAGGACCTCCCTGTATGCTCTCACTCCCTCCACAAGCATATGGAGGGAGTTGTCGGAGAACCTGGGTGCAGCCCTCTGTCTCAGTGAAGTCATGTTTGGCACTCTGGCTAACGAAGTAAAAACTGGATCAGACAGTCTCGCACTTCTGACATCTGCTCGATAGTGGCAGGCTCAGATCGAGTCGGCAGAATGACATGCTTCTAGTTTTTCGATATCATACCACCCCTCATGTGTGAATCTCGCCCACCGCCGCTCGTTCACCGACTGACCCTGTGTCCTGTGCCACATCAGGTGATTGCGGAGAAGATTGGTGTTGTTGGTGGTGATGCTGGTGTGTTTAGTGATGTTGGTGTTGGGGCTGATCGTGGTGGGATTTTAAGGACCAAGGTGAGATTTTTTCAAGGGCTCCAATGCTGCTGGAATAGATGGCAGGTGAGGTTGAGATGACAGAAGCGCCCTGTCAATGGTGATATAGGTTGCTCCAAGGAGGTGACAGTGAATAGAGTTCACTGCAAACACTTGAAAATTGCATACAGCTCAAAAGTCTCTTCCAAATCCTGAAGGCTTGAGCTTCTGACATTGGAAAGTGAAGATCTGTGAAATGGTAGCTTTTATACCACTTCTGCAGCTGTCAACTAGCCAAAACAATAGAGAGTCACTGAGAACCCGACACACTTACCTGTCTTGTTCTCCGAGGCACAGCAAACCAATCAAAAGGTTGGTAAAACTGTAAGTGCCTACCTTTAAGCCTCTTAACTAATATTTAAGTATCTTTTAATGATGGTAATTACCTGTCCCGCCGCTTGCTGTCGGGCCTGCTAACCGAATGCCGACCCGACAGCTGAGAAACTGACATGGAGGCGGGTCCAGAATGGGATCCCGACCTGCTGTCAATCAGGGCTATTTTGACAGCGGGCGCGCCTCCAAACTCACACTCGCAGGGCTGAGAAAATTCCAGCCAATGCTTCCATGGCTCTTTTAAATATATTGGCTAAAAACACATCATTGATTACTTCATCAGACCCGCACCATTTATTAGGGGTTGGGAAATATGCAGGGTGGAATAATAGGCCCCATTAACGGAAAGTCGTACTGAGGCATGGTATGAAGAACGGGGTCGTTAACTGCCACGGCAACCATCCGCATCCAACCCGCCCAGCTACAGAAAATTACCACCATTCTGGGGCAGCTTTTCCTGTTCTGCACGTGGGCATATTTGATTGCCTGGACACTGTGTGTAGCAGAAAATTGGGCAGGAAGGATTGTACATCCATAAAGGAACTGACCTAATTTCCTGTCTGTTTAAATTAGGGTTACCAACTATGGTTGGAGGTATTCCTAGATGTCAGATCTGGCATTTGCAAATGGTGTTGCAATTTACCTTATAAAGGTTGGGTCTCCTGTCATCGAGTACCTTTAGCTTGCGGTTTCACACCAGTGGCTGTTGTGTGTGAAGTTTAGAGAACCAGGAGGCCACTGAAGGTGGGGGGGAGGCGTGGGGCGGAGGCTGGTGAAGAGGGAAATCCAAGGGCAGAAGAGAGAGGGAGAGCAAAGGGCAGGGGAGAGGGGGCGGGGGAGAGAGGGGGAGCCGAGGGTGGGGAGAGAGGGAGGGGGAGAGAGGAGGCGGGGAAGAGAAGACGAGCTGAGGGCAGGGGAGAGAGAGGGAGCTAAAGGGTGGGGGAAAGAGAGAGTCCCATGGAGATTCATTCCCAATTCTAAGAGGTTCAAGGCCCGGAAATTGGGCTGATTGCCTTCCAGAAGTGCAATCCTCCCTGCCCAATTTTCCTCTCAGTACTGTATCCAGCCAATCAAATATGCGCAGGTGCATTAAAAGGAAGATCTGCACTATATGACTCTTCCTTTCACAGCAATACTGTAGTCCCTGTACACGCATGTTATTCCTTGCACATTCCTTGGCTATTTATCCAACGGTTACACTGGGGTCACGTCTGATGGTGCTCTCCAGTGCTGACCCTGTCAGAATTTTCACGGTGAGGCGGTCACGAACGTCACTTCCGTTGTAACTCAGCTACCTGCAAAATGGATCCTCCAGCACCTGCCTACCCCTGGGGAGAGCCTCGCCCGGCCCTCACTTCCCTACCCCTGGGGAGAGCCGCCCGGTCCGCACTCCCCTCGCCCTGGGGAGAGCCGCCCGGCCCTCACTCCCCTCGCCCTGGGGAGAGCCGCCCGGCCCTCACTCCCCTCGCCCTGGGGAGAGCCGCCCGGCCCTCACTCCCCTCACCCTGGGGAGAGCCGCCCGGCCCTCACTCCCTTACTTCTGGAGAGAGCCACTCTACCCTCACTCCCTTACTTCTGGGGAGAGCCACTCGGCCCTCACTCCCCTACCCCTGGGGAGAGCCATTCGGCCCTCACTCCCCTACCCCGGCCAGGATTCTATCAGCCCCCTGAATGGTAGCTGGCCTGGACCATACCCCACCAGTGAGCCCCACTTACATCCCTGTGGAGATCAGTATGCCAGTTCTGGCAGGCAGAACCCAGAGGGATTTTGTGGCCAGAAATAGCAGCGAACCCGGGGACTGGGAGAAATTTAGAACTTAGCAGAGGAGGATAAAGGGTTTGATTAGGGCAGGGAAAATAGAGTACGAGAGGAAGCTTGCAGGGAACATTAAAATGGACTGCAAAAGCTTCTATACATATGTAAAGAGAAAAAGGTTAGTAAAGACAAACGTAGGTCCCCTGCAGTCAGAATCAGGGGAAGTCATAACTGGGAACAAAGAAATGGCAGACCAATTGAACAAGTACTTTGATTCGCTATTCACTAAGGAGGACACAAACAACCTTCCGGATATAAAAGGGGTCAGAGGGGCTAGTAAGAAGGAGGAACTGAGGGAAATCCTTATTAGTTGGGAAATTGTGTTGGGGAAATTGATGGGATTGAAGGCCGATAAATCCCCAGGGCCTGATGGTCTGCATCCCAAAGTACTTAAGAAGGTGGCCTTGGAAATAGCGGATGCATTGACAGTCATTTTCCAACATTCCATAGACTCTGGATCAGTTCCTATGGAGTGGAGGGTAGCCAATGTAACCCCACTTTTTAAAAAAGGAGGGAGACAAAACAGGGAATTATAGACCGGTCAGCTTGACATTGGTAGTGGGTAAAATGATGGAATCAATTATTAAGGATGTCATAGCAGCGCATTTGGAAAGAGGTGACATGATAGGTCCAAGTCAGCATGGATTTGTGAAAGGGAAATCATGCTTGACAAATCTTCTTGAATTTTTTGAGGATGTTTCCAGTAGAGTGGACAAGGGAGAACCAGTTGATGTGGTATATTTGGACTTTCAGAAGGCTTTCGACAAGGTCCCACACAAGAGATTAATGTGCAAAGTTAAAGCACATGGGATTGGGGGTAGTGTGCTGACGTGGATTGAGAACTGGTTGGCAGACAGGAAGCAAAGAGTAGCAGTAAATGGGTACTTTTCAGAATGGCAGGCAGTGACTAGTGGGGTACCGCAAGGTTCTGTGCTGGGGCCCCGGCTGTTTACATTGTACATTAATGATTTAGACGAGGGGATTAAATGTAGTATCTCCAAATTTGCGGATGACACGAAGTTGGGTGGCAGTGTGAGCTGCGAGGAGGATGCTATGAGGCTGCAGAGTGACTTGGATAGGTTAGGTGAGTGGGCAAATGCATGGCAGATGAAGTATAATGTGGATAAATGTGAGGTTATCCACTTTGGTTGTAAAAACAGAGAGACAGACTATTATCTGAACGGTGACAGATTAGGAAAAGGGGAGGTGCAACAAGATCTGGGTGTCATGGTACATCAGTCATTGAAGGTTGGCATGCAGGTACAGCAGGTGGTTAAGAAAGCAAATGGCATGTTGGCCTTCATAGCGAGGGGATTTGAGTACATGGGCAGGGAGGTGTTACTACAGTTGTACAGGGCCTTGTGAGGCCACATCTGGAGTATTGTGTACAGTTTTGGTCTCCTAACTTGAGGAAGGACATTCTTGCTATTGAGGGAGTGCAGCGAAGGTTCACCAGACTGACTCCCGGGATGGCGGGACTGACATATCAAGAAAGACTGGATCAACTGGGCTTGTCTTCAATGGAATTCAGAAGAATGAGAGGGGATCTCATAGAAACGTTTAAAATTCTGACGGGATTAGACAGATTAGATGCAGGAAGAATGTTCCCAATGTTGGGGAAGTCCAGAACTAGGGGTTACAGTCTAAGGATAAGGGGTAAGCCATTTAGGACCGAGATGAGGAGAAACTTCTTCACCCAGAAAGTGGTGAACCTGTGGAATTCTCTACCACAGAAAGTTGTTGAGGCCAATTCACTAAATATATTCAAAAAGGAGTTAGATGTAGTCCTTACTACTAGGGGGATCAAGGGATATGGCGAGAAAGCAGGAATGGGGTACTGAAGTTGCATGCTCATCCATGAATTCATTGAATGGTGGTGCAGGCTCGAAGGGATGAATGGCCTACTCCTGCACCTATTTTCTATGTTTCTATGGTCCTCGTTACAAAAGATTACTGCCTAATGATCATAAATGTATTAGCAATAGATGGTTCATCCGATCTCTGTCAGTTATGCCTCAAGCACAGAAGCTGATCATTATGTTTTATAATGTTCTAGGTAACAGATAATTGATTTCTATTACATATGGAACTCTTAAGTAATATTCACATCAAGTGATGACAGGAACCCACAGTTCACATCAAGTGATGACAGGAACTTTTGGAAGCTTCAAAAACTGCTAAAGGAAAAGAAACTCACTGGTGCTGCAGGGCACCTTGGAAATGACTCAAATAGGCAAACGTAGCCAACACACATCTGGCAGACAGTAAGCTTCTTTCTGCTTGATATCTTGTCTGTTAATATAGAAGTTGGCTTCTTTAAAAGTTTTCCAATGAGTATTTACTGCTTCATTAAAAAATCACAGTTCCACTTTTAACCTTATCTGTCCTTGTGTGTTTTCTGGGGGTGGCAGGGGGAGGGAAGGAGGGAGGAGGGAGCTTGCCACTTTTATCATGTCTTAGTGCATGAGCCACCAGCTGCTCTCGAGCAGCCCTGACCGCTCCAGGCATGGCTTCCTCATAGGGGCCATAAACCATGGCCACAGCAACATACATGTTGGGTTCCTCCATGAAGTGCATTTCCACCGGCATCTCATCTGCCTGGTTAAGGGTCAGTCCTGCCCGCAGGACAAAGTTGCGCAATGCACAACACACCACCAAAATCCTCGCCACTTTGGTAGGTGAGTACTGCAAAGTACATCTCAACCCCCCGACCTATCCTGGCACCGGAAATGTGATTTCAGCACTCAGATTGTCCTCGCCATCACTTGCCACATGCACACATGTGCACGGTTTTACCGCTCCTGTGCTGCACTATTGGTCCTGCGGGTAGGCTGTCAGCCGCCATGGCTTCAGCAGGTAAACCTCGTCAGTTGAAATCCATTCATATTCTTGACCCTCTCGGGTGAAGACGTCCTGTCAGTGTGAATGCAATGGACAAATGCATCATGAGCACATCCCCGGTGACCTGTATTAACATTCATGATCCACAATTGGGCATCACAAAGGATCATCATATTTAACAAATTAAACCCTTTCCTGCTGATGTATGTGACAGGTGTATCATTTGGTGCCTTCACAATGGCCCCCTGCACTCTGGGGCAGCCAGCGATTGACCTCTGCACTGTGCTGGGGACATATCACAGCTGATGAACTCTCAAGCCCTGGCTCAAAAGAATATGGCATCCATTACCTGGTGAAAGCAGGCCCTCACAGCGCTCTGGTTGATGTCGCACATGTCATCAGTGCCTGACAGAGGAGGCAGAGAGAAGAGATAATGGCTACCTACTCCAATTTTCAGGATGTGACTAGTGGTGTCCTCCACTGATTTGTACTGGGGCCTCAGTTTTCCCTATATTTGAAAATGACTTAGATGAAGGAATAGAAAGCTATATATCAGGTTTGCTGATAACATCGAGTTAGGTGGCACAATAAGTAGTGTAGACGGTAGCAGAAAGTCACAAAGGGTCATTGTTAGATTAGGTGAGTGGGCAAAACTGTGGCAAATGACATCCAATGTGAGGAAGTCCTGGGCACCGCAGCTCAGGAAGGATATATTGGCCTTGGAGGGGGGCAATGCAGTTTCACCAGAATGATGCTATGACTAAAAGGATTCAATTATGAGGATAGATTGCATAAACTTTCACACATTGATACATTTGATCTTTCTTTTGTCCTTTTTCCAGACCATTTGTCAGTTTCTCCCTTTATATTTTTCTATTTGAATCTTCGGCAATTGATTGGCTAATTTTGCACCAACTGACTCCTGAATTAAAAGTTTTTGCCTCCTCTAGCCTCGATGGAACTTTATTCTACGTGATGATTACTTGTAGAGTATTGCGTTAAATCCTGGGCACCGCAGCTCAGGAAGGATATATTTGGGCTTGGAGGGAGTGCAGTGCAGACTTACCAGAATGATACCGGGATTAAAAGGATTAAATTATAAGGACAGGTTGCATCGCCTAGGCTTGTATTCCCTTGAGTATAGAAGATTAAGGGGTGATCTATTTGAGGTATTTTTATGATTAAAGCATTTGAAAGCGTAGATAGAGCGAATGTATTTCCTCTGGTGGTTGAGTCTAGAACAAGGGCTCTTAAAATTAGAGCTAGGCCGTTCAGGGGTGATGTCAGGAAGCCCTTCTTCACACAAAGGGCAGTGGAAATCTGGAACTCTCTCCCCCAAAAAGCTGTTGAGTTAGGTCAATTGAAAATGTCAAAACTGAGATTGATAGATTTTTGTTCGGCAAGGTTATGGAACCAAGACAGATTGCTGGAGTTAAGATACAGATCAGCCATGATCCAATTTTAGAGGAGAACAGACTCGAGGAGCTGAATGGCCTACTCCCGTTCTAATGTTCTTAAAAGTGAGATGAATGCCTATGTATTTGAAAGCATTACTTGGTCCAAATCACAAGATGGAAACCAGATGGTCCATCACATTAGATGCCTTAAAGCGTGCAATCTTGGTTGTTATGTTAAAAGCAGCCAAATCTGACTATCCAAAAGTAAATACACGATGGGGTTAGTGATGCAGAGACTGTGGCCAAGATGAACTGTGTACACGGACAAAAGCAGCATTCCAACTTGTTCACAAGTTTTCTGCTGTCATGGTGCTATGGATTAAGTATCTCAGACAACAGACAATTGTAATACATCAATTTGGACATGAATAGGCCATTGAGCGTAACAAGAAGGTCCATTGGCCCAAAGTTTATCCAGCACTGGGTGCTGTTTTTTCGGCGCCAAGTGATTTATTTTGGCACGGAGGATCAGTTTGAAGATTCCCAAATGTTGGTGCGCCAGCGTCTACTACCAGTGGCAGAATATTTGGTGCCATACATTCTGGCGCTGGTTTACCTGCAAAGGTGGCTCCCGCGCCATTTCTGGGCATAGGGCCAAGTTTCCTCCCAAAATAAATTTTTAGAACTGGCACAGAGACCCGACAAGCACCGAAGGAAAACCGCTTACCTTCACTTACAGAAGTCTGTGCTGGCCTGCTCCTATCCTTGTCCGAATGGACTCTGACTAATTTAAGTTTTAACAAAATTAAAAAATGCAACAGGAACTGTATGCAAGTAAAAAAAAAATATATAAATTTACCAAAAATGCTGCTCCTTTGAGGTTGAGTGTAATCAGGCCATACCATTGAAGAAAAAAAAATAAAACATTTTCCAGCGATGTCTCTGGGTCCAAAAATCTTCTAAGAAGGTTCCAACCAAGGTAATCCAACAGTAGACATCCAGCAGGTTTACAAAGCATTCTTCACTGCACAAGGGCAGCCTCCTACCTTTTTTCAATGTTGACTGCAGCCGCTGCTAGCCCCCAGCCGAAGGTCCTCCACCCACATGGCCCGCTGCTTTCCCAGGCCGAAGATCTGCGCACAAAAGACAGTGCAAGACACTCCAGGCTCATAGGGAAGCAGCAGTGATTTCTAATAAAGGTGGAACATTACATTGAATAAAAAAATAATCCTACCACAAATTTATGTTTTTATAGAGAATTGGAGTGCTTAGGTGGAAACTACATAATGTATATTAAATATTTCCACCACAAATCTTGTACGTTTTAAATGAGTTTTGGACTGTTGTAATGTCTAGGTGGATAATAATACTAAGTTGTTCATGGATCCAGACTGGGTGAGGATGACTGATACATGCACCATGGTCCTTCGTTGCATGCATCAGTGACCCAGAAGACAGGATCCATGAACACCTTTATACTGGAATCTACCCCTGTATCATTTAAACCAATGGGTTACAAGGGGTGAGACCATTTTACATGTTGAGTCCAGTTATCCTGTAATATTTATTAGTGCAGCATTAAAAATGAAGTGCAGGAGTCGGGTTAAAAGTCCAAAATTAAAATGTTTATTAAATATTTGTACAGCACAGTTGTAATTAGCTTAACATTACTTATCTTTAAACCTTCATAACTTAAAAAACTTTATTTAAAACCGTGGCAAACTTTAAAAAGATCAACTAAAGCAACCAAAAAACAAACAAGACATCTATCCTCATCCTTAGCGCTGTGCGCCAATCCTGCCCCAGTAGATGCCGCTACCCCTGCGCGTGCCCGTAGTGGCAGACTTCTAGGGGCTAGACTTTCCACTTCACATCGCCCATCTAAGGCACATCTATCACCCTGCTGTGGGAATGTCCTCGCCCCGATATGTGGGAGATTTGTCAAACCAGAAACTTGCCAGATCGGAAAAGCCGGTTTTCAGCGCATGCGCATTGCGCGCCGAAAACCAGCTTTTCTGATGCCTTCCCGGGTCCGTAGAAACTCAGTACGGACCCAGGGAGGCCGCGATTCCTGGGCCAATATATCCTTCCTAAAGTGTGGTGCCCAGAACTGAACACAGTCCTCCAGGTATGATCTAACTAGGGCTTTGTATAGTAGCATAACTTCTACCCCCTTGTATTCTAGTCTTCTAGAAATAAAGCCGAGCATTCCATTAGCCTTTTTGATTATTTTCTGTACCTGTCCTTGACATTACAATGATCCATGTACCTGGACCCCAAGTCTCTTTGGACCGCCACTGTTTTTAAGCTTTTCACCATATAGAAAGCACTCTGATCTATCCTTTTTAGGTCCAAAGTGGATGACCTCACACTTGTCTACAAATTTTATGCTGGATATAAAAATCACAGAGTAATATAGTGTGAAATATGTCAAATCACGTGACTAGAATTACAGCTCCCTTTCCTATTACTACAGTAAATATCATTCTGCCCCACTGCCAAATTGAACTATCAAACTTTTCTCAAAGTATTAAATTTTAAACTTCATAGCTTTTCTTTGTATATAGACCAATATTTATAATATAGTGAAGAAAGAGTTGCCCATGGGTTAAGATATTAGTGTAACTATTCTTCTCAATTCAGGAGTTCAGGTTGGCCAGTGGTATGTAGAGAGATGGTGAGGCAGCTGACAAAACATTTTCGGGAGTGTTAAACATGTCAGGACAGTATTAAGACAGAACATAAAATAAATAAAATTTCAATTAACTAGTCGTCAATGGCTTGAAAAACAAACTGAGTGTTCTATATCTATCTATTATCACTCAGATCTAATCCTTCCTTATTTTCCTTAGTACCACTGTTATTATATTACTTATATATTGGTCAAATAGTGCATATTAACAACTGCTATGTTTTCATTTAATTTTATATACTATGACCTTCAGTAGTCTCAATTTAATTCCTAGTAGAGATTCCAAGGCATACATTCATGATAAAATTGTCCATAATTTGGTACTCAATGATAGCAATCTGACAAGATCCCTGAAACAGCACATAAAATGGCTGGTATGGCAAATGTAAATTTGGTATTAAAGATAAGGCTAGAGTGGAGACGTATCTACAGGAATACAGAGATGAACAGGAACAGTTTTTAACATTGATTGTGATGGGTAAATGACTGTTCATGCTTTCACCTTTCCATAAATTCTTGGGTTTGACCAAG
The DNA here is from genome assembly GCF_044704955.1 of Pristiophorus japonicus. Lineage (NCBI taxonomy): Eukaryota > Metazoa > Chordata > Chondrichthyes > Pristiophoridae > Pristiophorus > Pristiophorus japonicus. Next base: position 46,290,385 of record NC_091983.1, read on the forward strand.
CACAACACTGAATTTTGAGCCGAAATTTAGGTTCCAGTTAAATTTCTGCTAATTTGGATCATACACTCCATGTTGAGCTGGACATCAAATAATCAATCTGTAATTTTCTGAATCTAAAATGTAGCTATTCACAACCAAGTATTCATACCAAATATTTACACTTCAGTATCAGGATTTCAATCATTCAAAGCTTTAATTTAAGTCCCTTATTAATAAAGCATTAATTCTATATGCTATGCAACAGCCTGGAAATTGCATCGCCTCCGAACCGCAAGTAAATTCTCTACTTACCTCGAGCTTCGGACTCTTGTAGTCCTGGGCCTGCAGGTGTACGCCTGCGTAAAGGCCCACCGATCCAAGGTGCACATGCGGTTAGTTCGCAAGCGTCCCTGGGATCACATGGGCCAGGCCAACCGATGATAAAGGGGGAATTCTATGATGCTTTTAGGGATTCTATTTACATACAGAATTCCCATAAGCATGATAGGAATCCCCTAAAGAACACAATCACAACACTGAAATAAAAATAAATAATCACAGGTTCAAAATTAATTAAAATAGCATTTAAACATTTAAAATAAAAATTTAATATTTTGAAAAATAAATGTAAACATTTTTAACCAGAACAAAATTGATCTAAACTAATTTTAAATATAAGTGAATGTTTAAATCATTTTAACAATTTTATTTTAACATTTATTTAAATCCTTATGCCGGCAAAAGGGCTTACGCATGCTTTTACCAGGCGTAAGGGTTTGCTGGGCAAATCATATCGAAATTTGCAGCACGGAAGGAGGCTATTTTGGCCAATTGTGTCCATGCCGACCGACAAAGAGCTATCCAGCCTAATCCCACCTTTCAGCTCTTGCTCCATAGCTTTGTAGGTTACTTCAAGTGCATATCAAAGTACTTTTTAAATGTGGTGAGGGTTTTTGCCTCTACCACCCTTTCAGGTAGTGAGTTCCAGATCTCCACCACCCTCTGAGTGAAAACATTTCTCTTCAAATTTCCTCTAAACCTTCTACGAATTACTTTAAATCTGTGCCCTCTGGTTGTTGACCCCTCTGCTAAGGGAAATAGGTCCTTTCTATCCACTCTATCTAGGACCCTCATCATTTTATACACCTCAAGTATATCTTCCTTCAGTCTCCTCTGTTCCAAAGAAAATAACCCCAGCCTATCCAATCTTTTCTCATAGCTAAAATTCTCCAGTCCAGGCAACATCCTCGTAAATCTCCTCTGTACCCTCTCTAGTACAATCACATTTTTCCTGTAATGTGGTGACCAGAACTGCACGCAATACTCCAGCTGTGGCCTAACCAGTGTTTTATCAGGTAACATGCACTCCCAGGTCCCTTTGTTCCTCTACACTTCAATGTCCTACCATTTATTGTGTAATCCCTTGCCTTGTTAGCCCTCTCCAAATGAATTACCTCATACTTCTCCAGTTTGAATTCCATTTGCCACTGTTCTGCCCACCTGACCACTTCATTGATATCTTCCTGCAGTCTACAGCTTTCTTCATTTTCAACCACACAGCCAATTTTTATATCATCTGCAAACTTCTTAATCATACCCCCTACATTCGAGTCTAAATTATTGACATATACCACAAAAAGCAGGGGACCTCGTATTGAGCTTTGCAGAACCCCACTGGAAACAGCCTTCCAGTCACAAAAACACCATCAACCATTAACCTTTGCTTCCTGCCTCAGACAATTTTGGATCCAATTTGCCACTTTGCCCTGGATCCCATGGCTTTTACTTTTGTGACCCGTCTGCCATATGGCACCTTATCAAAAGCCTTGGTAAAATCCATATACACTACATCAAACGTACTACTCTCATCGACCCGCCTTGTTACCTCCTCAAAAAGTTCAATCAAGTTAGTCAGACACGATCGACTCTTAACAAATCCATGCTGAAGGTCCTTGCTTAATCCATGTCTTTCTAAGTGAAGATTTGTCCTGTCCCTCAGAATCTTTGCCAATAATTTTCCCACCACCGAGGTTAGGCTGACTGGCCTGTAATTACTTAGTCCAACTCTGCACCATCAAAAGTGATTTTCCAGCAAATGGGACAATTTGTTAAGGAGAATCTTGACACATCAGAAGTTCTGGGTTTCTACGCATACGCATCTCGCACAGAAAGCCAGAACTTGTGGGGCATTTACAACGGCTTATGCGCACACAGGGCCAATAATAGAGGAAACTGGGCACCCCTCTGAATTACGATACAGTAATTGAATTAAAACCCTTTTCTCAGTTTGAGCTTATGACAGTAAAAGATATTAGATTCTGAATTTGAATTCTATGAAAGATATTGGGCATCATTTATACAAGATCATGACTTTTTCTTGTAAACTATATGGCCCATAATTTGTGGTCTGTGGCGAAACGAAGGCAATCACTGCTGAACTTGAAGAAAGCTGCCCAGGGATCTGCATGGCGCGAACTTTAGCTTCCTTGATGTGAAATGGATTATAGCGCTTTCAAAGGGGAACTCCAGTAGAGCAGTAATGAGGTCATCAAGCTGTCTAAGCAGCTAATCACATTGAAGAATTCTCAGTCAGCAAACCAGGAAATGAAAAGCACTGATTATGTGCACTTTTAAAAAAAAATGTTAGAGAGCGAAATAAACATTAGGACTTACACGCGAATAAGGTAGAAGCTGAAATATCATGAACAAATTTAAATATACATATATAAGAATTATATAATTTTTGACAATCCACAAATATAAAATTAGTATTTCAGGCCTGAACAGTTGTTTAGCAGTCAACATGCTGTTAAAACCCCAGTTATAACTATTCCAACAAGGCTTCACACTTAATGGGGTGTTTGACAGCGATATTGGAGCAGAAATTCTTAGGTTTTCATCAGTCCTATTGATTGCCGGTCAAGGCGGGCGGGTGGGGGGGCGCGGGAGTTCCACAGCACAGCCGGTGTTGGAGCAGTGAATGACTGACCGCAACTTCAGGATTTCACTTTTAACTGCACATGTGCAAAATCCTGAAGTTGCAGTCGGTTTCAGAGGGGTAATGATGGTGAATGCTGAGAGTTCGCCATCATTACCCTTCTTAACTTTCCGGTTGCTGTCCATTACTATTCAGCAAATATGCAACAACAGCAGCATACTTTATTTTAGTAACTATAACAATGTTGTTTATCGAGTACATGACAGAACTTCAATCACTTTTGAGAGTTAAGTCTCTAAGTATAGTGGATCAGTGGTAGCACTCTTGCCTCTGAGCTAGAAGGTTGTGTGTTCAAGCCTCACTCCAGAGACTTGAGCACTTATCTAGGCTGACATTTATTTAATTTCTGTTTGTGGGACCTTGCTGCGCACAAATTGGCTACATTACAACAGCTTTGGGATATCCTGCGGTCGCGAAAGGCGCTATGTAAATGCAGGTTCCTTCTCTCTTTTATTGATATGTGATTTAAGGATCTACAATTCACTTTACTTTTAACCATATGCCTGAGAAACATTTAAGACAAATTTATCAAAGCAGAATGCCACTGGTAAACTTTACATTGTTATTTCCTAAATATATCAGTTGGGTGCAAACTTGACCCAAGTTTAAGCAACTAATACTTTTGAATACACTGTTTCCTGAGTAACAATTTATTTCCATGTATTAAATCTTTAATCAATGTGCAGTTACTTTAATGCTTTATATTGTTTGTGTAGCATCAGAATTGTACAACTAGTTCACAAAAACATACTTTAATATACTATAAGAAACCTATAATCAGCTACTTTTAATAATTCAGCAAATGTGATTTTACAGAACATGTTCCCAATAAAAATACAGAATCACTTTACTACAACAAACACCCGAAATTAAATCCTCCAAATGGCAATAAATCTTTTCGATGGAAATCAGGTCGTCGACAACAAAGACATAATCAGAATCATTCCGGACACAATTCAAGCCGAGACTAATTGAAAGATAACCAATAGTAGTCCGAATCCCGCATGATTGATGCATTCATTCCCTGATGAGACGACCCACTGTCACAAAGTGACAGGACGCTAAATTTGAAGAAGCCCCTACACGAGCAATAATGAGATTATTTAATCAGTGACATTGCGTCAGGGATCGAATGAGGAAACCTCTGGTGATGATGTCGGGGAAGGCACAGAACTACTTATCCCTTCACTGGATGGGTTCAGCAATTGGGTGAAATGTTGCACGGTCATTATCTGGAACGGAGGATCTTTCTGGACGAGTTAACAATATAGAAGCAGCATGAATAATACGAAGCAATCTACCCTGTATAGTTTTCTTAACAGAATAAAATAAAGTTCAATTCAAGTTGGTGCTTTCTTCATTTTTCTGATGCAACGTATCGACAAACCCGACTATAGTGAACAGGGAATGGTAGCATAGTGGTCATGTTACTAGATGCCAGAGGCCTGGACTAATGATATGAAGACACGAGTTCAAATCCCACTATGGCAGCTGGGGGGATTTAAATTCAGTTAATTAAATAAATCTGGAATAAAAAGCTAGCATCAGTAATGGTGATCATGAAATTCCAGATGGTTGTAAAAACCCACCTGGTTCACGAAAGTCCTTTAGGGAAGGAAAGCCGTCATTACCTGGTCTGGCCAACATGTGACTCCAGATCCACAGCAATGTGGTTGACTCTTAACTACCTGCTGAAATGGCCTAGCAAGTTACTCAGTTGTAAAAAATCCTCTGCAAAGAACAGCAGTTCAAGGCGGCAGCTCACCACTGCCACCTCAAGAGCAATTTGGGACGGGCAATAAATGCTGGCCACGCCCACAGCCCATTTGGGGGTTCGTTATAGTAAAATTCAACTTTATGTGATAATTAGTCCTTGTGTGCATGGAACTTATTTCACGTATATGGAATACAAAACCAATGGGTACTCACCCAGCTTGTGTTTTAAACAAAACAACCCACCAACTGCTTTCTGCACCAGTGAGTCTGAGGAGAAAGCACAGAAACATGTGTGCAATGATTGAGAAGTGACACAAACCACCATGCTCCACTATAAAAGTTTTCCTTTAAATATTTAGCTGTCAAATAAAAACTGTGCACTGAAAGCTGCTGGATGCATAATCATAGGCGGTCCCTCGAACAAGGATGACTTAGAAACGTAGAAACATAGAAAATAGGTGCAGGAGTAGGCCATTCGGCCCTTCGAGCCTGCACCGCCATTCAATGAGTTCATGGCTGAACATGCAACTTCAGTACCCCCTTCCTGCTTTCACGCTATACCCCTTGATCCCCCGAGTAGTAAGGACTACATCTAACTCCCTTTTGAATATATTTAGTGAATTGGCCTCAACTACTTTCTGTGGTAGAGATTTCCACAGGTTCACCACTCTCTGGGTGAAGAAATTCCTCCTCATCTCGGTCCTAAATGGCTTCCCCCTTATCCTTAGACTGTGTCCCCTGGTTCTGGACTTCCCCAACATTGGGAATATTCTTCCTGCATCTAACCTGTCTAACCCCGTCAGAATTTTAAACGTTTCTATGAGGTCCCCTCTTATTCTTCTGAACTCCAGTGAATACAAGCCCAGTTGATCCAGTCTTTCTTGATAGGTCAGTCCCGCCATCCCGGGAATCAGTCTGGTGAACCTTCGCTGCACTCCCTCAATAGCAAGAATGTCCTTCCACATGAGTTCATAGATGGGTGAGTACCCATTAGTTTTGTATTCCATATACGTGAAATAAGTTCCATGCACACAAGGACTAATTATCACATAAAGTTGAATGTTTCTATGAAGGACCCGATGTCCTGAACTCGAATTGAAGGGGTGGAAGATGCCTGTGCGTGGATTTTTTTTTAAACATGTGGTGACCGTTGCACATCAGCCACCACATGGGCTTGACAGAGCTAGGCCGTTATCCAGTGATAAGGGTTAACTAGGACAACTGGAGACCTGCTCTGCTGCACGGATTGAGTGTGCACACATATCGCAGTGTGGGCTGGTCTGTGCTGCTCCGTACCCTCATTTGCCACTCCTCCGCCACACCCAACATTCTCTGGACCTCCGCCACAGTCACCCACCGAATCTCAGCCACGATTCCTTATCGCTCCTCCACCTCGATCACTCACCACACCTCTGCCATATCCTTCCCGCTCCTCTGCTTTACCAGGGCCCCGTCGATGCTCCTGCCCACGCTCCAAACAACTATATCCTATTGTAACTTTAAGTCACCCACACGTTTATGCCATCTTTGTCGCTGAAAAAAGACATTCTGCATTATTCTCTATATACTAAGCTACCCAACAAACCTCATTTATAGGATTATTGTGGAAAACTCAGAGCATATTGTTCTCCATTCACCAATGTTAGTGAAAATGTTGCATTTTTCACTAGGATCAGCAAATCATGGAAAAGTTCAATGATGAATCATTAAGTATAAAAGCTATCCCAAAATAAAACCCAATAAGTAAATTACAAGAAAATCCAGGAAGTTTGTGATCATCACTCATAATTGGGGAGCGGATCTATGCTCAACTATTTGTGCTTTCAGCGAGGGTTTTGGCAGAGCAGTGCAAACTCTCAGGAAATTATCGCACAATGTGAATAATGGCGTTACACCATCATTTCTTGGGAGTTTAACGTCATAAAACAAATCCAACATCCTACATAAAAAATGCTGGAAACACTCAGCAGGTCAGGCTGCATCTGTGAAGAGAGAAACTGGGTTAATATTTCAGGTCGATGACCCTTTTTCAGAACATCCTAGATGCATTGCCAGTGATAACCTCAGCCTTTGTAACTCTCTTTTGCCAAACCTGCCCAATTGAGCAACATGAGGTAGTCTGAAATAATGATGTTGTGAAATGATCTCCATGGGGATCGTTAAGGTTCTGTCTAACAAGCGACATCATAAAAGCTTTCATTTAACAAGAAACAATTACAAAAAATTGAACTGTCCCAAAGTCAGAGGTCAAAGAAGTCAGAAGTCACTCCCTTATACAGAGAGTAGCAATGCAGCAGGTAAGCTGTTAACAGTTCAGACCCTCTGTGCAGGATTTTATCATCAAAAGAGATGCAACAAGAATGTGGCCGTGGATTAAAAAGATAGCATTGGTGACACAGTGGTGAAGGAGTTAAGTATCAAGCTGTGCAAAGTATTTGCAACTATACAAAAATATTTAAATAGATTTGTGTAAGTATTTTTTTTTCAGGTACTGGTCTGCATTACCACATTTATGCTATGAATGTAAAACTATTTAGTGTTAACCAATAAAAAAAAAGAGCACCATGAGGAATACCTGTGAGTGAGGAGCAGGAGGTGGACTGCAGGTAGGCACTCAACTAGCATGAAATACTGCGTTTCGCAACGCCTCCTCCCTAAAGGCCCCGAGCAACTTCTCAGCGAAAGTTGGGCATCTCGGGGCCGAAATTGCCCCTTAGCGCAGGGCCAGTTAGCGCTCCAGACCGGCGCTAATGAGTTAGCATGCAGCAACCCCATCGACCCTCGCGGAATTGCCCCCAGGGCTCATGACGAAAAGTGGTTTGCACCGCACCCCACGATTGTTGTATTTCTTGCACCAGTCCCCGACATGGTATGAGCAAAGTGCCGCTCAGGGCCACGGCCCTCTCCTTCCACGCCGCCCACCTGACCTTTCTGCTGCGGGTGGGCGGGGCAAGTCCACCCCCCTCATCATCCCCAGCAGCCGCGCTCGCCGCCATTCAACTTGAGGTGTTCTCATCCCTCAAGTTCAAGGCCCTCTTTTTTGATTCTTTTTGCAACATATCTACAGAAATGGGGTTGTGCAGACTCCATGGAAATTACTTTAAGGCCTTTTACAGCAATTCACTGTTTAAAGCAATTTAGTGATATCAGACCAGGCACAAAATCCATCTTGGTACTTACCTCCCACTGCCAAGCCTCACTCTGAGCCATGTTCTGAGCATTTTATAGTGCCATGTGATTGGTTCTTGGGTCAAGCCATTGGCTGCGCTGAGATCCACTTGACCATTAATCTCGCTGCAGGAAATGTTGACGCAAGATATCAACGCGAGGATCGGAGGGCGGCATGATGTAATTAATGTCACTCACTCCATTCCAGGAAATCCCAGGCCATGTCTTTACTCCAACCAAAGACATAGAATACCATATTCACACCACTGTCCTGGGCTTATTAGAAATTGCTTCAGCAACCCAGAGATTTTCATGTAAGCAATAAGCTTTCACCTTTCGCTAGCTATTTTTCAGCCTAATTGGAAGCTTCCTACATGGTAAGCAAAGCTTCTAAAATATTACACTGGTACGGTTTACAAGCGAGTGTAGGGGAGCCAAATACCTATACAGAACAGACATCCAGCATTACTAAGCAAATTCAATCAGCACAAAACTTTGAAATTGACAAGACAGAATGGTAAATCGATTGCGGCCATATAGAGTGCAACTTTTACATCGATGACGGGGATTTCTTTGGTTTTCAAAGCTATCTGTTCCTGAAATCTTCTGAAGGTGTTCATCTCAGGGTGAGGAGACTGCGCTCCCAAGTGCAGGCGGGTATGTCACTGGGACCCTGTCCAATTTGGGCAAATGAATGAGAGTCCAGAAATGCTCCAGGAGCAGCAGCGGATCAGTGGAGTATGCACAATGCCCATCCGACCACCGTTCTGGGGCCTGTGCCTCAGAAAACTCGACTGTTCCTCAGCATTGCACTGGCTATCGATCAGAAAAATCCTCAACCGTTTTAAGTCTCGCACTTAACATTATTTCTTGACCTTTTTGTAATCTGATTTAATCTATCTTAAAATTATATATAATTTTCAAAGCTGAAATTCGGACGATATTTGGCTCCCCAAAAATTAAAGAGTCACACTTACCTCAGGTAGACATTTCTTCCCTCACTGCAGCCGCTACAGCTCGAACCGCAAGCTCTCACAGGTGGCCCCACTACAGCGCTGCATAGTGCTACATCTCGGGCGAGTTTCAAATTTTGAGCCGGTGTCGCAACCAGGGGTGGTGCACACCAGCTCGCCGCTCCAGGCGGTACTGCTCCGTACCCCCACAAAACCTGGCACGCAATGACCCGGCAAGGCGCTGGAAGCTGACTACCCGCCTGGAAATGTCTCCACCGCCATTACCGCCCAAGGAGTTGCAAAATGGGCCTGGATCTGGCATCAACACGTCCCAAGCCATTTCCCGACATCAGCCACCCTAGCTCCAGAAACAAACTTGTGGGACTTGAGGAAATTCTTGTCTCACAAATAAAAATATTTTAACTCAGGCATAAGTTGGTTTACTAAAGAAAAAAAGATTGTTGTTTTAAATGTTTGGATTGATTAATTGATCGATCATGTCTGCCTTAGCAAACCGCCAGAAAGTACAACTTTATATTAAGTATCAGGGTAAGTCAGCGGATTTAGGAATAAGAAGGGTTTATTTCTTCAAGGGTGAAAAGTAATAGCCACCCACATTCAGCCAAAGTGGATATGATTAACTTTAAAAAACATGCATTTTTATTTATGAACGTGCTAATCTTGACTTCAAAACTAATAAGCTGGAGCACTTTTTTCTTTTAAAGTGCCCTCATTGAAAACAAACAAAAACATGGAGGAAGTACAGTTTTAATGAATTATCAATCTAGTTACAGAACAGATGTATCAAATTTCTCAAATATCCATCAGATATATAGTTACAAGTATTTTTACACAAGATATACTGAAGCAGAAAATCTGTGGCCTTCCCACCATACGGTATGTCTGGCGAGAATTCGACATAATGGACAGAAATTTGGGCGGAACCCAGACAGGCCGGGTCCTGGACACCTCCGCCGGTTTCTATGAGGAGTTGTTAGGCCTGGATAGAAGCTCCATTCCAAAGAAGGGGAAGGAGACTCCCAGACATGAATTTCCTTGTGCTTGAACTGTAAATCTGCCAGTTAGTGGTAGGTAGAGTACGTCGAGAGATTGGTCAGTGCAGCCCATCCTACCTGGGGCTTCAAGGGGATCCCTCAAAGGCTTAGAAAAAAATTCAAGCTTTTTTGGCATCCGGTGTTGATATTTTAATGATGTAACCTTCACCTTTAATGATGGATTCTCTGGTGGGTTCCCAGTGAGAGCATCCAGTTATAGAGAGACATCGTCCATGTGGAAGTTCGGGGCTATTTTCCTTCTCAATCTGCTCTGAACGCAACTGTGTTTTTGCTATGCACCTCTTGCAAATACATGGATAAATAGCCTACCACACTTTTCAGATTTTTTGAGTCAAAGCTATTCAGTTGCCATATGGTGAGAGTTAATTAATCCCCCCTCCCCCTCACACACACACATACTCGGAGCAATGTTCCACCTAATGATGACCTTGCATTTCCAGGATCAGCTGCTTATTGCAGATAAAGAGAAGAGTGATAAAGACACTGATGATTACAGCAGATATAAAATACCACAGACTAGTATGTAATGTGCACCAACTCAAGACATGTTCAAATAATGGAATTCAGCATCATGTGAATTATGCACTGGAGTACTCAGTCATAAGGCTACAGGATGTCTTGGGACCTCAATGAAAATTATCCAAAAAGGTAAATTATTTATCTTCTACTAAACAGCTTCACATGCCAAGGGTGTATATCAGGAATTCAGGCAAATGCCACGCATCATTTTCTAGCTATTAGTTTTAGTGATACGTGCCCAGAATACATGAAGCCCTGCACTGGCAGTGCTCAAAACAAAACTGAACCCCAAGCCTTTGAGTTCTGAGTAACCAAGGCCAATTTTATCAGATAACTGATCCTATTAGTCAACCAGTTATGTCACCCAATATTTAACGAAGAAGCATATTCTGTGCTGAGATACCATTGAAGAGGGGTTTATAAAACCAAGGGATATATTTTCCTCAGTTCACTAATGCTACTGAGAAAGTCAGCATGGGTGTAAATAACAACTCGCATTGATATAGTACCTTCAACATCTCCCTAGTTTGTATTCAAGTGGATTTTTTCTAACATTAGAAAATGGAAGAAAACATAACCACAAATGATTGAGGGGTTTTATGCACAGGACTTAAAAACAAAACTGTTAAAAACATTTTTTTTTTTTAAAAGTCTCATGTGGTTTTCTTTTCCATTTCCTTGTTTGCCTTCTTTTTCTGCTTCAGTGACTTCAGTTCTGTCATTTCTGCCAATGTTCTGTATACCCACACAATCTAAGAAAACAGAAAATAGTTAAGATTGTGGGGGAAAAAAAATGCAAATTCTTGGATAATTGAAAGCACAAAAACAAATGGAATGAACTCATACCACAATGATCATTGTGTTCAGTAGAAGTGGAGTTGAAAAGACGAGTGAAATGAACATCCCATCTTGGTAACTTACCTCCCACTGCCAAGCCTCACTCTGAGCCATGTTCTGAGCATTTTATAGTGCCATGTGATTGGTTCTTGGGTCAAGCCATTGGCTGCGCTGAGATCCACTTGACCATTAATCTCGCTGCAGGAAATGTTGACGCAAGATATCAACGCGAGGATCGGAGGGCGGCATGATGTAATTAATGTCACTCACTCCATTCCAGGAAATCCCGGGCCATGTCTTTACTCCAACCAAAGACATAGAATACCATATTCACACCACTGTCCTGGGCTTATTAGAAATTGCTTCAGCAACCCAGAGATTTTCATGTAAGCAATAAGCTTTCACCTTTCGCTAGCTATTTTTCAGCCTAATTGGAAGCTTCCTACATGGTAAGCAAAGCTTCTAAAATATTACACTGGTACGGTTTACAAGCGAGTGTAGGGGAGCCAAATAGCTATACAGAACAGACATCCAGCATTACTAAGCAAATTCAATCAGCACAAAACTTTGAAATTGACAAGACAGAATGGTAAATCGATTGCGGCCATATAGAGTGCAACTTTTACATCGATGACGGGGATTTCTTTGGTTTTCAAAGCTATCTGTTCCTGAAATCTTCTGAAGGTGTTCATCTCAGGGTGAGGAGACTGCGCTCCCAAGTGCAGGCGGGTATATCACTGGGACCCTGTCCAATTTGGGCAAATGAATGAGAGTCCAGAAATGCTCCAGGAGCAGCAGCGGATCAGTGGAGTATGCACAATGCCCATCCGACCACCGTTCTGGGGCCTGTGCCTCAGAAAACTCGACTGTTCCTCAGCATTGCACTGGCTATCGATCAGAAAAATCCTCAACCGTTTTAAGTCTCGCACTTAACATTATTTCTTGACCTTTTTGTAATCTGATTTAATCTATCTTAAAATTATATATAATTTTCAAAGCTGAAATTCGGACGATATTTGGCTCCCCAAAAATTAAAGAGTCACACTTACCTCAGGTAGACATTCCTTCCCTCACTGCAGCCGCTACAGCTCGAACCGCAAGCTTTCACAGGTGGCCCCACTACAGCGCTGCATAGTGCTACATCTCGGGCGAGTTTCAAATTTTGAGCCGGTGTCGCAACCAGGGGTGGTGCACACCAGCTCGCCGCTCCCAGGCGGTACTGCTCCGTACCCCCACAAAACCTGGCACCCAATGACCCGGCGAGGCGCTGGAAGCTGACTACCTGCCTGGAAATGTCTCCACCGCCATTACCGCTCAAGGAGTTGCAAAATGGGCCTGGATCTGGCATCAACACGTCCCAAGCCATTTCCCGACATCAGCCACCCTAGCTCCAGAAACAAACTTGTGGGACTTGAGGAAATTCTTGTCTCACAAATAAAAATATTTTAACTCAGGCATAAGTTGGTTTACTAAAGAAAAAAAGATTGTTGTTTTAAATGTTTGGATTGATTAATTGATCGATCATGTCTGCCTTAGCAAACCGCCAGAAAGTACAACTTTATATTAAGTATCAGGGTAAGTCAGCGGATTTAGGAATAAGAAGGGTTTATTTCTTCAAGGGTGAAAAGTAATAGCCACCCACATTCAGCCAAAGTGGATATGATTAACTTTAAAAAACATGCATTTTTATTTATGAACGTGCTAATCTTGACTTCAAAACTAATAAGCTGGAGCACTTTTTTCTTTTAAAGTGCCCTCATTGAAAACAAACAAAAACATGGAGGAAGTACAGTTTTAATGAATTATCAATCTAGTTACAGAACAGATGTATCAAATTTCTCAAATATCCATCAGATATATAGTTACAAGTATTTTTACACAAGATATACTGAAGCAGAAAATCTGTGGCCTTCCCACCATACGGTATGTCTGGCGAGAATTCGACATAATGGACAGAAATTTGGGCGGAACCCAGACAGGCCGGGTCCTGGACACCTCCGCCGGTTTCTATGAGGAGTTGTTAGGCCTGGATAGAAGCTCCATTCCAAAGAAGGGGAAGGAGACTCCCAGACATGAATTTCCTTGTGCTTGAACTGTAAATCTGCCAGTTAGTGGTAGGTAGAGTACGTCGAGAGATTGGTCAGTGCAGCCCATCCTACCTGGGGCTTCAAGGGGATCCCTCAAAGGCTTAGAAAAAAATTCAAGCTTTTTTGGCATCCGGTGTTGATATTTTAATGATGTAACCTTCACCTTTAATGATGGATTCTCTGGTGGGTTCCCAGTGAGAGCATCCAGTTATAGAGAGACATCGTCCATGTGGAAGTTCGGGGCTATTTTCCTTCTCAATCTGCTCTGAACGCAACTGTGTTTTTGCTATGCACCTCTTGCAAATACATGGATAAATAGCCTACCACACTTTTCAGATTTTTTGAGTCAAAGCTATTCAGTTGCCATATGGTGAGAGTTAATTAATCCCCCCTCCCCCTCACACACACACATACTCGGAGCAATGTTCCACCTAATGATGACCTTGCATTTCCAGGATCAGCTGCTTATTGCAGATAAAGAGAAGAGTGATAAAGACACTGATGATTACAGCAGATATAAAATACCACAGACTAGTATGTAATGTGCACCAACTCAAGACATGTTCAAATAATGGAATTCAGCATCATGTGAATTATGCACTGGAGTACTCAGTCATAAGGCTACAGGATGTCTTGGGACCTCAATGAAAATTATCCAAAAAGGTAAATTATTTATCTTCTACTAAACAGCTTCACATGCCAAGGGTGTATATCAGGAATTCAGGCAAATGCCACGCATCATTTTCTAGCTATTAGTTTTAGTGATACGTGCCCAGAATACATGAAGCCCTGCACTGGCAGTGCTCAAAACAAAACTGAACCCCAAGCCTTTGAGTTCTGAGTAACCAAGGCCAATTTTATCAGATAACTGATCCTATTAGTCAACCAGTTATGTCACCCAATATTTAACGAAGAAGCATATTCTGTGCTGAGATACCATTGAAGAGGGGTTTATAAAACCAAGGGATATATTTTCCTCAGTTCACTAATGCTACTGAGAAAGTCAGCATGGGTGTAAATAACAACTCGCATTGATATAGTACCTTCAACATCTCCCTAGTTTGTATTCAAGTGGATTTTTTCTAACATTAGAAAATGGAAGAAAACATAACCACAAATGATTGAGGGGTTTTATGCACAGGACTTAAAAACAAAACTGTTAAAAACATTTTTTTTTTTTTTTTTTTAAAAAGTCTCATGTGGTTTTCTTTTCCATTTCCTTGTTTGCCTTCTTTTTCTGCTTCAGTGACTTCAGTTCTGTCATTTCTGCCAATGTTCTGTATACCCACACAATCTAAGAAAACAACAGAAAATAGTTAAGATTGTGGGGGAAAAAAAATGCAAATTCTTGGATAATTGAAAGCACAAAAACAAATGGAATGAACTCATACCACAATGATCATTGTGTTCAGTAGAAGTGGAGTTGAAAAGACGAGTGAAATGAACATCCCATTGGAGTCGAAGTACTGATACGTGGAAAATAATCTGGAATAAAAATCATTTTTACAACCTGAGCTCTTGTCCAAAATCCAGAAGTATAAGAATGTTTACTGCATCATATTACTAATTTCAACAAATGAAATAGAACTATAGCTAAAACCTAAAGAACAAAATAAATATTTGAAACAAGTTTTATTTTGTGCTTGCAGCTATATCTCCCCCCCGCCCCGCCCAAGGAGCAATATTACACGATTAAATAGAAATCTTCAGTTAATACACCCTATTAATGTAACATTTCAATATTTATAACAATACTCTCTTGGCCAATATTCAATCAACATAACAGAAAACAGATCTGGTCATTATCACATTGTTGTTTGTGGGAGCCTGCTGTGTGCAAATTGGCTGCCACGTTTCCCACATTGCAACAGTGACCACAGTCCAAAAGTATTTCATTGGTTGTAAAGTGCTTTGAGATGTCCGGTGGTCGTGAAAGGCACTATATAAATCCAAGTCTTTCTTTACTTGTTCTTGATTAGAACTTCTAACAACACTAATTTGGATTTTATAAAAAATGTTCTTTTAATAGTAAATACTAGATGCAAGTTGAGCTGCTTACAAAAGATAGTTTAGAATTACAATATAGAAACAGGCAGTTCAGCCCAACCAGTCTATATTGGTGTTTAACTCCCACGTGAGCAGTAGACCTAATCTTATGTGCCCAACCTTCCCTTTCACCTATCTAATCTATCAAATATGTTGCCATGGTCTCTGCTTCAAATTTCTGGTAGCACATTCATAAGAACATAAGAATTAGGAACAGGAGAAGGCCATCTAGCCCCTCGTGCCTGCTCCGCCATTTAACAAGATCATGGCTGAAGTGGCCGTGGACTCAGCTCCACTTATCCCCCCGCTCCCCGTAACCCTTAATTCCCTTATTGGTTAAAAATCAATCTATCTATCTGTGACTTGAATACATTCAATGAGCTAGCCTCAACTGCTTCCTTGGGCAGAGAATTCCACAGATTCACAACCCTCTGGGAGAAGAAATTCCTTCTCAACTCAGTATTAAATTGGCTCCCCCGTATTTTGAGGCTGTGCCCCCTAGTTCTAGTCTCCCTGACCAGTGGAAACAACCTCTCTGCCTCTATCTTGTCTATCACTTTCATTATTTTAAATGCTTCTAAGATCACCCCTCATCCTTCTGAACTCCAACGAGTAAAGACCCAGTCTACTCAATCTATCATCATAAGGTAACCCCCTCATCTCCGGAATCAGCCTCGTGAATCATCTCTGTACCGCATCCAAAGTGAGTATATCCTTCCTTAAGTAAGGTGACCAAACTGCACGCAGTACTCCAGGTGCGGCCTCACCAATACCCTATACAGTTGCAGAAGGACCTCCCTGTTTTTGTACTCCATCCCTCTCGCAATGAAGGCCAACATTCCATTCGCCTTCCTGATTACCTGCTGCACCTGCAAACTAACTTTTTGGGATTCATGCACAAGGACCCCCAGGTCCCTTTGCACCGCAGCATGTTTAATTTCTCCCCATTCAAATAATATTCCCTTTTACTGTTTTTTTTTCCCCAAGGTGGATGACCTCACACTTTCCGACATTGTATTCCATCTGCCAAACCTTAGCCCATTCGCTTAACCTATCTAAATCTCTTTGCAGTCTCTCTGTGTCCTCCACACAACCCGCTTTCCCACTAATCTTTGTGTCATCTGCAAATTTTGTTACACTACATTCTGTCCCCTCCTCCAGGTCATCTATGTATATTGTAAACAGTTGTGGTCCCAGCACCGATCCCTGTGGCACACCACTAACCACCGATTTCCAACCTGAAAAGGACCCATTTATCCAGACTCTCTGCTTTCTGTTCACCAGCCAATTCTCTATCCATGTTAATACATTTCCTCTGGCTCCGCGTACCTTTATCTTCTGCAGTAACCTTTTGTGTGGCACCTTATCGAATGCCTTTTGAAAATCTAAATACACCACATCCATCATGCTCGTTATATCCTCAAAGAATTCCAGTAAATTAGTTAAACATGATTTCCCCTTCATGAATCCATGCTGCGTCTGCTTGATTGCACTACTCCCATCTAGATGTCTCGCTATTTCTTCCTTAATGATAGTTTGAAGCATTTTCCCCACTACAGATGTTAAACTAACCGGCCTATTACTAACCTGACTTTTGTTTGCCCCCTTTTTTTTTTTTTAAAACAGAGGCGTTACATTAACTGCTTTCCAATCCGCTGGTACCTCCCCAGAGTCCAAAGAATTTTGGTAGATTATAACGAATGCATCTGCTATAATTTCCACAATCTCTTTTAATACCCTGGGATGCATTTCATCAGGACCAGGGGACTTGTCTACCTTGAGTTCCATTAGCCTGTCCAGCACTACCCCCCTAGTGATAGTGATTGTCTCAAGGTCCTCCCTTCCCACATTCCTGTGACCAGCAATTTTTGGCATGGTTTGTGTGTCTTCCACTGTGAAGACTGAAGCAAAATAATTGTTTAAGGTCTCAGCCATTTCCACATTTCCCATTATTAAATCCCCCTTCTCATCTTCTAAGGGAGCAACATTTACTTTAGTCACTCTTTTCCGTTTTATATATCTGTAAAAGCTTTTACTATCCGTTTTTATGTTTTGCGCAAGTTTACCTTCGTAATCTATCTTTCCTATCTTTATTGCTTTCTTAGTCATTCTTTGCTGTCGTTTAAAATTTTCCCACTCTATTTTCCCACTAACCTTGGCCACCTTATACGCATTGGTTTTTAATTTGATACTCTCCTTTATTTCCTTGGTTATCCACGGCTGGTTATCCCTTCTCTTACCGCCCTTCTTTTTCACTGGAATATATTTTTGTTGCGCAATATGCGAGAGCTCCTTAAAAGTCCTCCACTGTTCCTCAATTGTGCCACCATTTAGTCTGTGTTTCCAGTCTACTTTAGCCAACTCTGCCCTCATCCCACTGTAGTCCCCTTTGTTCAAGCATAGTACGCTCCTTTGAGACACTACTTCCTCATCCTCAATCTGTATTACAAATTCAACCATACTGTGATCATTCATTCCAAGAGGATCTTTTACTCGGAGATTGTTTATTCTTCCCGTCTCATTACACAGGACCAGATCCAAGATTGCTTGCTCCCTTGTAGGTTCTGTAACATACTGTTCTAAGAAACAATCCCGTATGCATTCTATGAATACCTCCTCCAGGCTACCCCGTGCGGTTTGATTTGACCAATCGATATGTAGGTTAAAATCCCCCATGATTATTGCCGTTCCTTTTTCACATGCCTCCATTATTCCCTTGATTATTGCCCTCCCCACCGAGAAGTTATTATTTGGGGGCCTATAAACTACACCCACCAGTGACTTTTTCCCCTTACTATCTCTAATCTCCACCCACAATGATTCAACATTTTGTTCATTAGAGCCAATATCATCTCTCACAACTGCCCTGATATCATCCTTTATTAATAGAGCTACCCCACCTCCTTTCCCTTCTTGTCTATCTTTCCGAATCGTCAGATACCCCTGTATGTTTAATTCCCAGTCTTGGCCACCCTGCAACCACGTTTCTGTAATGGCACAGCCTCCGAAACCTCTGTACAAGAAAAGGTTTTTTCTTGCACTTTATCGTAGCCATGTTCCCTTATTCTGAACTGGTCTATCATTGGAAACAGTTTGTTTCTATTTACTCTGTTCCAAACCTTCACAATTTTAAAACATCTTGATCAAATCACCCCTTAATCCCCTCTGTTCTAATGAAAATAGCACCAGGTTTTCATGTATTTTATTCATACCAGATGTAAAGGAATTCTACCTTATAACTTCTTAAAAAAAATAAGACAATTGTTGAAATAGCAGCGATCTGAATTGCCTAATTTGGATTCCCCATCGCAGAAACAAATGGCATCTGCCCTTCTGATCAGAGCTTGACAATCTAATAATCATCATCATCAACGTCGGTCCCTCAAACGAGGATGACTTGCTTCCACGTGAGTTCACAGATGTTTCGATGAAGGACCCGATGTTCCAGGCCTGATCTCCAATTGAAGACGTGAAAGATGCCTGTGCGTGGATTTTTTGAACGTGTGATGACCATTGCACATCAACCACCACACGGCCTTTGTCCTATGGCAAGGGTTAACTGGAGACGTGCTATGTTGCACGGACCTAGTGCGCACATACTTGCAGTGTGGGCTGGTCCGTGCTGACCTTAGGCCTTTGACTCTTCTGGGCCCAGTACCCTCATTCGCCGCACCTCCACCACGATCTCCCATTGCACCAAACATTCGCCGGACATCCGCCACAATCACCCACCGAATTTCAGCCACAATCCCTCATCGCTTGCCGTACCTCCGCCATGTCCTTCCCACTCCTCTGCTTTACCAGGGCCCCACCGATGCTCCTGCCCAGGCTCCAAACATCTATCTCTCATTGTAACTAGGTCACCTATACTTTTATGCCATCTTTGTCACTTCGTCTGTAGTTGAGAAGATGTTGCAGTCCATTATTAAAGAAGCAGTAAGTAGCAGGACATGTGGAAAAGCAAAATTCGGTCAGGCAGAGTTAGCATGGATTTATGAAGGGGATGTCACATTTGACAAATTTGCTGTAATTCTTTGAGGATGTAACGAACAGGGTAGATAAAGGGGAACCAGTGGATGTGATGTATTTGGACTTCCAGAAGGCATTTGACAAAGTGCCACATGAAAGGTTACTGCACAAGATAAAAGTTCACAGGGTTGGGGGTAATATATTAACATGGATAGACGATTGGCTAACGAACAGAAAACAGAGAGTAGGGATAAATGGTTCATTCTCGGGTTGGCAATCAGTAACCAGTGGGGTGCCGCCGGGATCAGTGCTGGGACCTCAACTATTTACAATCTAGCAAGTGATCAGGAAAGCCAATGGAATCTTGGCCTTTATTGCAAAGTGGATGGAGTATAAAAGCAGTGAAGTCCTGCTACAGTTGTACGGGGTATTGGTGAGGTTACACCTGGAATACTGCGTGCAGTTTTGGTTTCTATATTTACGAAAGCATATACTTCCTTTGGAGGCAGTTCAGAGAAGGTTCACAAGGTTGATTCCAGAGATGAGGGAGTTGACTTATGAGGAAAGATTGAGTAGGTTGGGCCTCTACTCATTGGAGTTCAGAAGAATGAGAGATGATCTTATCGAAATGTTTAAGATTATGAGGGGGCTTGACAAGGTGGATGCAGAGAGGATGTTTCCACTGATAAGGGAGACGAGAACTAGAGGGCATAATCTTAGAATAAGGGGTCGTACATTTAAAACTGAGATGAGGAGAAATTTCTTGGCTGAGATGGAATTCGCTGCCTCAGCTGTGGAAGCTGGGACATTGAATAAATTTAAGACAGAAATAGACAGTTTCTTAAACGATAAGGGAATAAGGGGTTATGGAGAGCGGGCAGGGAAGAGGACCAGAGTCTATCAGATCAGATCAGCCATGATCATATTAAATGGCGGAACAGGCTCGAGAGGCCGTATGGCCGACTCCTGCTCCTATTTCTTATGTTCTTAAAGAAAGACTATTAGTCTGCATTATTCTCTATATACTAAGCTACCCAACAAACCTCATTTATGGGATTATTGTGGAAAACTCAGAGCCTACTGTTCTCCATTCACCAATGTTAGCATGGACATTTGTGGACATAGTAGTTAGTTCGGCTAACTCGACTAAATGCCAAGTACCTACCGCATAAAACAAGACCAAATTCTTGGGACAATGCATTGTTATTGTATAACTACTTAAAAAAAGGACATGTTGTAACAACAGTCAAGTGCCCATCACACAAACAAATGGCATCTGCCCTTTGACCACAGATTGCAATATTACAATGGCCATATGGTGATTGTTGCATTCAGCATTCACTGTCAGCTAAAAAATAACTAGCTCTGCTTAACTTGGTCAACAAAAGACACTTGTGGCTAGCAAAAAAAACCCAAGAAGGATATAAATATTGAGCTCAATTGAGTTTTTTTTAGACCCACTTAGACAGGCATAAGTGTTTCTCAACTATCAGAGCAAGGTAGAAGGCATCGTGTCTGCTCTATAGTCTTCTATTACTCGGGGATTTAAGATAAATGCTACCTTGATAATTGATGGATATCCTGCTTAAACTGTAATAAAGTTTAGATTTAAAAGTTAGATTCTCTGCTCGAAATAAGATTTTATTTTCCACCTTTAAGAGCTGTTAACGCGGTGATTGACTGTCTCACCAACCGTAAATTGTAGATCGATTCTTTAATAAACCCCTATATATTTTAGAATTGTCTCTCAGTCTTCTGTATCATTAACTCACGAACCATATCTCTGTACACTTTTTTGGTGAAGTAGTACATTACTGAGGAGAGACTGCCCCCGAACCTTACAATATCCGGCACATTACAATCTGGCTGAAACTTAGTAAAAAGTGCTATCTGGATCACGGTAACATTCTCAGATGGTTCTTTTCCTTTAGGAAGAGATAGACCAGACCTTTAGACCCATTCAGTCTTTAGGATTTGGCTACCTCAACCTTAAGTTGATAGTGAACACTTGAGTAGTACGCCTAATCCAGGATATCCCCAAAGGGGCTAGGATTGTAAAAATCACCAGAGGCATCCCAGTAAATCTGCACTGTATCCTCTCTATCACCTCTACGTATTCCCTTTAGTGTGGAATCCAAAACTGAGTACTCTGGCTGTGATCTCAAGGGTTTTATATAGATTCATCATTACATCTTGATTAATATATTCTATTTCTCTTGCCATAAAACCCAATATTCCTTTAGCATTTTTTATGGCTTTATTCACTTGAAATGCTACTTTTAATATATTTTTAAACTGAACCCACAAATCCATCTGCTCTTCCACACCATCCAGCTTCCTCCCAAATTATAACTATTTTTAAAGCAAAATGTACCACTTCAGGTTTACTGACATTGAATTCCATCTGCCACTTTCTTGCCCATTCTGCCATCTTATCAATATCCCCTTTCTTTGGTCCTCAGAATTATTTACAGTGCCTCCTATTTTAGTATCATCTGCAAATTTGGATTCCGCTCTCCCTAGCCCTGTTTCCAAATCATTGATGTACAATGAACAGTAGGTAGTGGGGTTAGGCGGAAGTAACAACTAGGGACTCACAGGAAAAAGGGGCATAAAAAGTAGTAATGGAGTCAGAACCAGTAGTATTTAAAATCATACACTGATCCTGCATCAACATCTGCTTTTCTGATGCAATACAGATTAAACAATATTTCACAGTAATTCACAGCATTCAAAAACAATCCAACTGCAGGACTACACTCAACTCAAGCACAGAGCTAATCGATACACTACTCGATTAATACATTGTATTTGGTTCATATTCTTAGTGACTTTTTGATCTGTATATCCAGTGTCTAAATGTGAAAATTAATACAAGATTGATACAAGATGTTGCTTGTTTACATAATTTTAACATTATAAAGATTTCCATTGCCTTTACCTCCAGTTCATTGCTGCCATTTCGTTAATGTATTCTGCACAGTATACCAACACAACTGCAACAAAGAGAAGAGTAATGTGATGCAAATTAGATTAGAACTTTTAACTGCGAAGTTGAACTTACTTAGTTTTATTTCACTGTATGACCAACTTGCTGTGACCAGCAATTTTTAAATTCCAACATTTAAATAGTTCAATTCATTTAAAATATTTCAGGTTTTCAGCACTTGCAATTTAGTTTAAAAATTCTTAAATAATCTACAGACTCTGTTCATTATACTGGTGTGAAGTTACTATTGAAGGCATACCAGCTTCACATTAGTACAAAACCAGAATAAAAATTGTTTTAGTCCTTGGCTTCAGTTATTATTCTTCTTCGGCAGTCTCCCAGAGTCAAGGAAGTCTAAACCCATCAGTAACATCAGCTCAGCAGTTTTGTCTCACAACCTTGTGCACATGGAAATGTAGGAAGTAAGGTAACTTCAGGAACGTTTTCACTTTATTCTTAACATCCACTTTTTTTGGGGGGTTGGGGGGGGGGGGGGGGGGAAGGAAGGGCAGGGGTAGAAATCATGCAATAGATTGGAATCAGAATATTATGGAACTTCATACATGTCAATTGATGTTTATTTTCCCTCAAACTGGGCACACATGGTAGTAATTCTGCCATGGTAGTTCTTTCTCACTGCAAAAGAATGTGAGTACATATAGCATTAGTGCAAAGTTGTTCTGCTTTGCAATAACGCTAACTTTCTAATGTAAATAGTTAGTGTATGGCCAGAATATCCAGTCAGTGATGAGTTGTAAAAATAATCCACGTCAGGTCAGGCAAGGCAATTAACAGATTAGCAGAGTAATGTTAACATTGCATCTAACTAGCATCCCAATAATATCCTCAAAGCCCAACTACAATTACAGGATTTTCCACACTAGCCACCCTTGTGACCCCTGATCAAGTGCCAATTCAGAACCATATTATGGGCAGCTTTGTGCTATTGATTGCCACAGGAGAAAGACGTCTCCCTCATTTCATTCAGGATACTGTCAACTGTTAGAGAGGGAAAAAAAAGAAAAAAAAGAAAAAAAAAGAGCCTTTATTTTTACCAGTCTGAACTGGATTCAAACAATTTCCAGTAACACATTGTTTGCACTCAAGCACAGCCCAATCTATTCAATGTGCCGCATTTCCTGAGTAGGTTGCGAACATAAAATTTTACTTGCAGTGTATTGCATTTTTTCCTTAAAAAAAAACAGGGCGTTAGATATAATCTGGGTTAGATACTTTGTTTTACAAGATATAGTCCCAATTTCCATACAGTTAACCAGACAAAACTTCTTAAAAGTCAGTGAGAAAGACTGTATGCAGACAGTAATAGTCCAATTGAATTGTGAAACCATGGGCCTACAGAGTGGATGTTTATTTCATTCATATACTTAAAAATATGCAGCTCTTCTGCAGTATTGCTCATAAGTCATATGGAACTCAAATTATAGCATTTATACCATATTATGTGCAATGTAGTATTCTGCTACTAAGGTGCTGCTGTCTTTAGCTAGATCTGTATCCTTTAAGGCCACCAAAGTCTAATTGCTGTAAATGTGAGGTCCGGTGATCAATTACAAGTTAACAACTGATAGTGAAGGAAGTTTACAGACTGATGGGTGCTTGCAAATTTTCAGCTCAAGGTCAGAAGAAACCAGCAGAAAATGATTGCTTTTCTTTTCCATTTTCTATACTTTGGACCAACGTTCTCTCTAAGCTGCACAGCCGCGCATCTCTCTGCCAGTCCTGCACAGCCCGGGACCGGCTTTTCCAATGTTAAGTGTCGCACATGCTCGAAACTGTGAATGGGCCACACGGCCCCCTGCACCCAAAAACAAACTAGGGGAAACATTATCTTGGACACTTTCAAATGTGACATCTTAAGTGTGACTGTTCCAATACCCTTTAATTTCAAGTTTTGGAATAGAACAAATACTGTTCGCTTAATCCCAGAAATGCTACCCATGCACTCATCTTTAAGTAAAATGCATTTGCAGACAATTCGCATAAGGATTATATAAAGTACAGTTGTTTAATTCAGACTGATAAAAATTTTGAATTGACATAATTTAAATCAACTGATGTGTATAACTCAGTGCAACTCCTGAGATGCAGAACCTGGGTCAGATAAGTAATTTAATACTATTCTATACATCGTGTACCACCCCGAACTGTGTGAGAACACCACCTCAGATCAGGGCTATAAATAAAGCTGGAACGCCGAGCCTTGGAACACCGCGGGCGAAAGTGCGGCGAATGAGGGCACGGGGCCCAGAAGAGCCGAGGGCCCAGGGGCAGCACGGACCAGCCCACACTGCGATATGTGTGCGCACTAGTTCTGTGCAGCAGAGAAGTCTCCAGTCGTCCTGGTTCAACCCTTGCCACTGGATAAAGGCCTAGCTCCGTCGAGTCCGTGTGGTTGTTGATGTGCAACGGTCACCACATGTTTAAAAAAAAAATCCACGCACAGGCATCTTCCACTCCCTCAATTGGAGTTCAGGACTGGAACATCGGGTCCTTCATAGAAACATAGAAAATAGGTGCAGGAGTAGGCCATTTGGCCCTTCGAGCCTGCACTGCCATTCAATGAGTTCATGGCTGAACATGCAACTTCAGTACCCCATTCCTGCTTTCTCGCCATACCCCTTGATCCCCCAAGTAGTAAGGACTACATCTAACTCCTTTTTGAATATATTTAGTGAATTGGCCTCAACAACTTTCTGTGGTAGAGAATTCCACAGGTTCACCACTCTCTGGGTGAAGAAGTTTCTCCTCATAACATAAGAACATAAGAATTAGGAACAGGAGTAGGCCATCTAGCCCCTCGAGCCTGCTCCGCCATTCAACAAGATCATGGCTGATCTGGCCGTGGGCTCAGCTCCACTTACCCGCCCGCTCCCCATAACCCTTAATTCCCTTATTGGTTAAAAAACTATCTATCTGTGACTTGAATACATTCAATGACCTAGCCTCAGCTGCTTCCTTGGGCAGAGAATTCCAGAGATTCACAACCCTCTGGGAGAAGAAATTCCTTCTCAACTCGGTTTTAAATTGGCTCCCCCGTATTTTGAGGCTGTGCCCCCTAGTTCTCGTCTCCCCGACCAGTGGAAACAATCTCTCTGCCTCTATTTTGTCTATCCCTTTCATTATTTTAAATGTTGCTATAAGATCACCCCTCATCCTTCTGAACTCCAACGAGTAAAGACCCAGTCTACTCAATCTATCATCATAAGGTAACTCCCTCATCTCCGGAATCAGCCTCATGAATCGTCTCTGTACTCCCTCCAAAGCTAGTATATCCTTCCTTAAGTAAGGTGACCAAAACTGCACGCAGTACTCCAGGTGCAGCCTCACCAATACCCTGTACAGTTGCAGCAAGACCTCCCTGCTTTTGTACTCCATCCCTCTCGCAATGAAGGCCAACATTCCATTTGCCTTCCTGATTACCTGTTGCACCTGCAAACTAACTTTTTGGGATTCATGCACAAGGACCCCCAGGTCCCTCTGCACCGCAGCATGTTGTAATTTCTCCCCATTCAAATAATATTCCCTTTTACTGTTTTTTTCCCCCCAAGGTGGATGACCTCACACTTTCCGACATTGTATTCCATCTGCCAAACCTTAGCCCATTCGCTTAACCTATCTAAATCTCTTTGCAGCCTCTCTGTGTCCTCTACACAACCCGCTTTCCCACTAATCTTTGTGTCATCTGCAAATTTTGTTACACTACATTCTGTCCCCTCTTCCAGGTCATCTATGTATATTGTAAACAGTTGTGGTCCCAGCACCGATCCCTGTGGCACACCACTAACCACCGATTTCCAACCCGAAAAGGACCCATTTATCCCGACTCTCTGCTTTCTGTTAGCCAGCCAATTCTCTATCCATGCTAATACATTTCTAGTGACTCCGCGTACCTTTATCTTCTGCAGTAACCTTTTGTGTGGCACCTTATCGAATGCCGTTTGAAAATCTAAATACACCACACCCATCGCTACACCTCTATCCACCATGCTCGTTATATCCTCAAAGAATTCCAGTAAATTAGTTAAACATGATTTCCCCTTCATGAATCCATGCTGCGTCTGCTTGATTGCACTATTCCTATCTCGATGTCCCGCCATTTCTTCCTTAATGATAGTTTGAAGCATTTTCCCCACTACAGATGTTAAACTAACCGGCCTATAGTTATCTGCCTTTTGTCTGCCCCCTTTTTTTAAAAACAGAGGCGATACATTAGCTGCTTTCCAATCCGCTGGTACCTCCCCAGAGTCCAGAGAATTTTGGTAGATTATAACGAATGCATCTGCTATAACTTCGGGTCCTAAATGGCTTACCCCTTATCCTTAGACTGTGACCCCTGGTTCTGGACTTCCCCAACATTAATAAGAACATAAAAACATAAGAACATAAGAATTAGGAACAGGAGTAGGCCATCTAGCCACTCGAGCCTGCTCCGCCACCCAACAAGATGACGGTTGATCTGGCCGTGGACTCAGCTCCACTTACCCGCCCGCTCCCCATAACCCTTAATTCCCTTATTGGTTAAAAATCTATCTATCTGTGATTTGAATACATTCAATGAGCTAGCCTCAACTGCTTCCTTGGACAGAGAATGCCACAGATTCACAACCCTCTGGGAAAAGAAATTCCTTCTCAACTTGGTTTTAAATTGGCTCCCCCATATTTTGAGGCTGTGCCCCCTAGTTCTAGTCGCCCCGACCAGTGGAAACAACCTCTCTGCCTCTATCTTGTCTATCCCCTTTATTATTTTAAATGTTTCTATAAGATCACCCCTCATCCTTCTGAACTCCGAGTTTCATTTAAACATGTGTGAACTCTTGTGGAAGCAAGTCATCCTCATTCAAGGGTCTGCCTATGAATGATACTTCAACAGAATAAGTGCCAAAGCTAGCATAAAAACTGCAATAGCATATTCAGCCTACTTTGCGGAATGCAATCTTAAAGAAAATTACTTTTTTAAAAAAAATGACTAGATTGCTCATTTGTCTAAAAAAGGCATCTGAAGCTACTTATACAATGATATCATACCATTTGCCTGATGAGAATATCAGCAAACACCACTTAGTCTAATCAAAAAAAGAGCATAAAAACCAAACTGTAGATCAGGTGCCAAACCCATGACCCATGGGAACTATGAGCAGTGACTGTACAGACTGTTGACCCACCAATATCCATGGTATCACCTTCCTGCAGCACCTCCCATTTTATCTGTTTTTGCAACCAGCTCTGACACTTTCATCAAACCCAGTGTCATTGTAACATGACATCCAAATTCAACCTCCACACTTAGTCTAAAGGTCTCGCACATTCCCATCAATATTAAATTACATGTACATTTTTAAATTAAAATGAAAAATTACCTCAGAAGCCAGAATGCACCATGAGCTCCAAGCATGTACTCCATCACACTGACAACCAACAGTCAGTGTTAGAATTATTTTTTTTTTTAAGTGTGAATAAAAATTCAAGTAGTTGCAGATTTTCTTTACTGCTGTGAATAAGTGCTTCAGTAAGAGACACAGTATCACAGGGATTTACTACTCAACAGCAGAGAAAGTCCATCATTACTTCCAACATAGACAAGTTGGATAACGATGAGCAGTGTCATGTTTCACTGTAGTTATGGTGCAGCTCTATACTTGGACGAATAAGCACTGAAAACAAATAAAACTGATGGTTTTAGTTTAATTCTGGCAGTTTTTGTGGGTGGGCAAAGTGGCGCTATCTTCATTTAAAGTGTTCCTTGAATTTGGTGTTTTAGATTACAATTATTTAAATGTGCTCCATGGTAAATAACTAAGTTGTCGAAAAGTTTGGATATCACTGAAGTCAAGCTCCAAAGTGGCTCTTTGACAAAGCAGATTCTCGGCTGGAATGAAACTCAGAAGCATGAATCCACTCAGCCACCAACATCATCACAGACTCTCGCTGCACAAGTTTTTAAAGTCGGTTTACAGTATTACAATATATGGTTTTTAATTTGTATCCTAATGGTTAAGATTCACAGTGCCAGCATATTTGGCTGTGGAAAATGTATTTTACCAAAGGAAATGACTCAACAATAAATAATTATTAGTGCTCCTCACTATATCTTACATAACATGCACTGCTATAGTTCCCTGTTGAATTGAAAGTTCATATACAGCAAAACATAATCTTCTTCATTAGTTTACTTCAACACATTTCTGGAAGATTACCAAAAAACAGCCTTATAACAACATAAAGTTAAAAAAAAAAAGAGATGTCACCTAAATACAAATACTGAACTAAAATAGACAATTAAACTATAACAAAGTAAGGAATCTATGAATATTGAGGGTTGTTGAATGCTGAAGGGAAAGGGATTTTAAAGCTGATGGGGAAGTGAGTCAGGATAACAGAAGCATCATGAGGTACATGCAGGTCATACAAATCTATTAGCTTTCTCAGCCTTATATATCTGATAGATCTTTTCATAATGAACCATGAACATTATAGATAAGTATTAAATTATATTGGGCTGGATTTTGCATCTTCTGCTGCCCCCCTTCGCGATCCGGAGGGGCCGCCTGTGAAAGCGGCCGCAGTTTGTCAAGTAATGTCGACCTCAGGTAAGCGTGATTGCTTTTTATTTTTATTTTTTGCGATTTATATTATGTTGTGGTGGCGCGAGTTATTTATTTGGAATGTTTTTGGTGTTTTTCTTCCAGGTTTCCCCCCCCACCGCCCTCCCAGAGCACTCCAGAATTGTCACTTGGTCAGCCGGCCTAGTGTCTTAAAAGAGGTGGGTATTGCCTTCCTTAGCGCTCTGCTCCAAACCAAAGACCCAGCTGATTAATTTTGCTGACTGAGGCGCAAACCTTACCGCCCTGCCGCCATTACCGCACCAAAATGAGCAGGACCAAAAATCCAGCCCATTTGGGTCTATAGATTCTGTGTACATACACGGCAATTAAGATCTGGACAGCTGGTGACTAATACCAGTTGGTCAGGATTCCCTCCACCCAGTTTCCAAGACAATGGCTCGATTTTTTCAAAACATTGATCATAGTACTAAATATTAAAATGTAGGCGTGTATTAAAAGGTTAAGTAATTGCGGTTCAGTTAGATAAATAGCTTAGATTTCAATTAAGTTACTGTCTTGAAACATCTTGCCATTATTTAATAGGTTATTTGTACCTGTATAGTACTTCCATGTCAACTAAAATAGATTTGCAGGACATTGATAAAGCACCACACTGACCTCTAGTGGCAATAACCATACTGCAATGCCAAGCATTACTGCAAAGTTACAAAGGCAGTTGGCCTGCAGCACTATTTTCAGTGTTTCCCAATTCACATGAATTATTCAAAACTGTGCGTTTGCCCTACATGCATATCTACCCCATATTGTGTAAGACTATATTTTTGCATACACATTCCCCATAGAAACATTAATTAATGTTATATACTAGATAGTGTGGGTACCACTAACTCAAAAAAGCACAGAAGAATGTTATTGAAGATGGAGGAACATTATTCAGTGAAGCTCAATTTTGTAACTGATATTTGTTTTGCTACACAACAGCCTTGAGGTACTTAAATAAAATCAAAGTTTGAGGGGGTGCAACAAATTCTAGATTGATTCAAGGGATGGTGGGGATTGTCCTACGAGGAAAGATTGAGTAGAATGGACCTATATTCTCTACAGATTTGAAGAATGAGGTGATCTCATTGAAATATATAACATTCTTAAGGGGCTTGACAGGGTAGATGCAGGGAGGATGTTTCCCCTGGCTGGAGAGTCTAGAACTTGGGGTCAAAGTCTCAGAATAAGGGGTTGGCCATTTAGGACTGAGATGAGGAGCAATTTCTTCATTTAAAGGGTTGTGGATCTTTGGAATTCTCTACCCCAGAGGACTGTGGTTGCTCAGTTGTTGAGTATATTAAAGACAAATCAAAGGAATCAAGGGATATGGTGATAGGGTGGGAGAGTGGAGTTGAATGGCGGAGCAGGCTCAAGGGGCCGAATGGTCTCCTCCTGCTCCTAATTCTTATGTTCTTTTTTAACATTTTGTGGCTTGCGGCTTTCAATGAGTGAGTGATGGATCTTGTAAAACTTTAACTGAGGTTATCCAGGTATCACTTCAGCACGAGCCACAGCCACACTTCCAGGTGCTTTGCAATTTATTTACAGTAAATTAGAGAAGGACTAGGGCTGTGCAGGAGCCCTGGTGTCAGAGAGAACGGACAGTTAACCATGATCCAAGCCAGATCAGGGAGGCAAGGACAGAAGAACTTAAAAAAAAACTATCACAACAAAGCAAGTCTCCAACCATGCAAGCAAGATTCAGATTTTAGATGTCCCCTGTGGTATAATATAAAATTGTGTTTAACTGATATCATCTGACAGAAATGCAATCATTTTTTAAAAACTATTTTTAAGTATGTTGATAGTCTACATTGAAAAATAATTATTTGGCCTTCCAAGTGTTCTGGTGTTGATACGGGTCAGGACATCCTAGAACAACTAATTCTTGGTCGTTTTTGGGCAGGTTTAAAAATACTGGAAAAGGTGCAAGCAGAATCTATACGCAACAAATATGTGCGCCATCCATCTCACTCACAGCTTTCACATAAGTGTTGTATGAGGCCCTACGCCCTGACTAAATACCCAATGCAACCTCAATCATACATTTTTCATACCAATACAAACATAAAAAACACTTACGCATAAAAAGGAAGTGGGCAATCTGCAGTCTGTAGAATTTAACTGTTGTCAGGGTAAGTAGAAAGCAAAGGGCATGAAAAGCTAGCAGCCCAATCAGCCATGGCTCTGACCACTGAACCTGTAACACAAAGAAAACACTCGTGCACATTTACAAAATAACCATCTTATTTCAGTTTTTTTTTTAAAAAAAGACTTCCGATACAAATCTCTACAGTTTACTAAATTAATCTCTCAAGTAAAAGATCTTTGGGTGGACTTAACACGGGCCACACATTCGGCACACAGACCGACACATTCAAGTTCCCAATGTGAGTTCAATTGTGCGCAGCTCTGCACTGGAGTTAAATCGTAAAATCGATATATTTTGCACTAATTTCTTTTTGCCGTCAACTACCCAATTGTGTTGCCACATTCTGTTCATACATATTAAGGAAATAATTTGGCTCAATGATAGCACGCTCAGTTCGGAGTCCGAAGGTTGTGGGTTCAAGGCCCACTCTATGACTTCACTACACAATCTCACACGACATTGCAATGCAGTACTGAGAGTCCACGAATTAACTGTCACATTTGCCAAGTAACAACAGTGACTACACTAAAAATTATCGCCTGCAAAGCATTTTGCGATGTATTGAGGACATGGAAGAAGCTATATGAATACAAGTTCTTC
This sequence comes from Pristiophorus japonicus, assembly GCF_044704955.1. Taxonomy (NCBI): domain Eukaryota; kingdom Metazoa; phylum Chordata; class Chondrichthyes; family Pristiophoridae; genus Pristiophorus; species Pristiophorus japonicus. The sequence continues at coordinate 46,322,100 of NC_091983.1, forward strand.
TACATCATAAGAAATGAGGCTGGAGATTTATTGCCATCTCATTCCCGATTTGTTACTCTCTCTAGTATTTTTCAGTGACATTTCATTTAAAATATTGAAGCTGTATAATTGTTTTTTTTTTAAATCCTATTTTGGTTGTCAGTTGGGTGGTAGGTTGAGATTAGTGGTAGTCATCATAACTGAATCACTTGTTTTGACAAGCAGTGGTGGTGCAGTTTGTTTTGCTGATTGGACAGGACAGAGTGCTGTTGAGAACACCATGAGATGCACTTTGACAGAGGACTGATGGTGTTGTTATTGGAACATGCTTGAAATGGTTACCTGAATGGGTGAATAGCTTCAACAAGTAGGGGCCGAGTGCTTTATATTGCAAGCACAGTGTCAGAACAGAGAATGAATGTACTGTTGTGATTTACATAGAAACATAGAAATTAGGTGCAGAAGCAGGCCATTCAGCCCTTCAAGCCTGCACCGCCATTCAATAAGATCATGGCTGATCATTCAACTTCAGTACCTCTTTCCTGCTTTCTCTCCATACCCCTTTGATCCCTTTGGCCGTAAGGGCCATATCTAACTCCCTTTTAAATATATCTAACAAACAGGCCTCAACAACTTTCTGCGATAGAGAATTCCACAGGTTAACCACTCTCTGAGTGAAGAAATTTCTCCTCATCTCTGTCCTAAATGGCCTACCCCTTATTCTTCAACTGTGACCCCTGGTTCTGGAACTCCCCAGCAACGAGAACATTCGTCCTGTCTCTAACCAGTCCAATCCCATCAGAATTTTATATGTTTCTATGAGATCCCCTCTCATTCTTCTAAACTCCAGTGGATACAAGCTCAGTTGATCCAGTCTCTCCTCATATGTCAGTCCTGCCATCCCAGGAATCAGTCTGGTGAACTTTTGCTGTACTCCCTCAATAGCAAGAACATCCTTCCTCAGATTAAGGGACCAAAACTGAACATAATATTCCAGGTGTGGCCTCACCAAGGCCCTGTACAACTGCAGTAAGACCTCCCTGCTCCTATACCCAAATCCCCTAGCTATGAAGGCCTGCATGCCAACTTTCAATGATTGATGAACCATGACACCCAGGTCTCGTTGCACCTTCCCTTTTCCTAATCTGACACCATTCAGATAATATGCTGTTTTCCTGTTTTTGCCACCAAAGTGGATAACCTCACATTTATCCACATTATACTGCATCTGCCATGCATTTGCCCACTCACCTAACCTGTTCAAGTCACCCTGCAGTCTCTTAGCATCCTCCTCACAGCTCACACTGCCACCCAGCTTAGTGTCATCTGCAAACTTGGAGATATTACATTCAATTCCTTCATCTAAATCATTGATGTATATTGTAAAAAGCTGGGGTCCCAGCACTGAACCCTGCGGCACCCCACTGGTCACTGCCTGCCATTCTGAAAAGGACCTGTTTATTCCGATTGGCTGCTTCCTGTCTGCCAACCAGTTCTCTATCCACGTCAATACATTACCCCCAATATCATGTGCTTTAATTTTGCACACCAATCTCTTGTGCAGGACCTTGTCAAAAGCCTTCTGAAAGTCCAAATACACCACATCCACTGGTTCTCCCTTGTCCACTCTACTAGTTACATCCTCAAAAAATTCTAGAAAAGTTGTCAAGCATGATTTCCCTTTCATAAATCCATGCTGACTTGGACTGATCCTGTCACCGCTTTCCAAATGCGCTGCTATTTCATCTTTAACAATTGATTCCAACATTTTCCCCACTACCGATGTCAGGCTAACTGGTCTATAATTCCCCGTTTTCCCGCCCCCCCTTTTTTAAAAAAGTGGTGTTACTTTAGCTACCCTCCAGGAACTGATCCAGAGTCAATAGAATGTTGGAAAGTGATCACCAATGCATCCACTATTTCAAGGGCCACTTCCTTAAGTACTCAGGGATGCAGCTTATCAGGCCCTTCAATTCCATCAATTTCCCTAACACAATTTCCTGACTATTAAGGATTTCCTTCAGTTCCTTCTTTTCGCTAGACCCTCGAACTCCTAGTATTTCCAGAAGGTTATTTGTGTCTTCCTTAGTGAAGACAAATCCAAAGTATTTGTTCAATTGGTCTTCCATTTCTTTGTTCCCCATTATAAATTCACCTGATTCTGACTGCAAAGGACCTACGTTGGTCTTCACTAATCTTTTTTTTTTCACATATCTATAGAAGCTTTTGCTGTCAGTTTTTATGTTCCCTGCAAGCTTCCTCTCATACTTTATTTTCTCCATCCTAATTAGACCCTTTGTCCTCCTCTGCTGAATTCTAAATTTCTCCCAGTCCTCAGGTTTGTTGCTTTTTCTGGCCAATTTATATGCCGCTTCCTTGCATTTAACACTATCCCTAATTTCCCTTGTTAGCCACAGTTGAGCCACCTTCCCCTTTTTATTTTTAACTCCAGACAGGGATGTACAATTGTTGAAGTTCATCCATGTAATCTATAAATGTCTGCCATTGCCTATCCACTGTCAACCCTTTAAGTATTATTTGCCAGTCTATCCTAGCCAATTCACGTCTCATACCATTAAAGTTACCTTTCCTTAAGTTCAGGACCCCAATCTCTGAATTAACTGCGTCACTCTCCAGCTTAATGAAGAATTCTACCGTATTATGGTCACTCTTCCCCAGGGGGCCTCGCACAACAAGATTGCTAATTAGTCCTCTCTCATTACACAACACCCAGTCTAGGATGGCCAGCTCTCTAGCTGGTTCCTCGACATATTGGTCTAGAAAGCCATCCCTAATATACTCCAGGAAATCCTCCTCCACCACATTGCTACTAGCTTGGTTAGCCCAATCTATATGTAGATTAAAGTCGCCTATGATAACTGCTGTACCTTTATTGCAAGCATCCCTAATTTCTTATTTGATGCCATCCCCAACCTCACTATTACTGTTTGGTGGTCTGTACACAACTCCCACTAGCGTTTTCTGCCCTTTGGTGTTCCGCAGCTCTACCCATACAGATTCCACATCATCCAAGCTAATGTCCTTTCTTACTATTGCGTTAATTTCCTCTTTAACCAGCAACGTTACCCCACCTCCTTTTCCTTTCTGTCTATCCTTCCTGAATGTTGAATATCCCTGGATGTTGAGTTCCCAGCCTTGGTCACCCTGGAGCTATGTCTCAGTATATTATAATCGTCAATAGCTGCCTGCGCAGTTAATTCATCCACCTTATTACGAATACTCCTCTCATTGAGCCACAGCCTTCAGGCTTGTCTTTTTAACACTCTTTGTCCCTTTAGAATTTTGCTGTAATGTGGCCCTTTTTGATTTTTGCCTTTGATTTCTCTGCCCTCCACTTTTACTATTCTCCTTTCTATCTTTTGCTTCTGCCCCCATTTTATTTCCCTCTATCTCCCTGCATAGGTTCCCATCCTCCTGCCATATTAGTATAACACCTCCCCTTACAATCTCGTTTCTGATGACTAGGACGGAGAAGGTCCTTACAGCACAGTGAGTGAAAACCATAGCAATGGCCTGTATTGGTGGGTGGGCTGAGTTCATAAACAACGGTATAACAACTTGCATTTACACAGCATCCAATACATAGTAGAACATAATAAGACACTCCACAAAAGGAGCCACAAAGGGGACTGTATACATGCAACTTTTTCTTCTATCCTGTGTAATGCCTTGTCTGATTACTCTGTAACCGCGTGTGTTGACGGACAGCCTGCTCCCACCTTGTCTGATTACTCTGTAACCGCGTGTGTTGACGGACAGCCTGCTCCCACCTTGTCTGATTACTCTGTAACCGCGTGTGTTGACGGACAGCCTGCTCCCACCTTGTCTGATTACTCTGTAACCGCGTGTATTGATGGACAGCCTGCTCCCAACCCTCGACAATTCCTGTAGTTGACTGCCAGGAGAGAGCATGACATTGCCGTGGGGCGATTTGCTCTGATTTTTTTTCTCCCTTTCCTTTGAAAAGCGGTTCAATTCTGATCAACACAACCTCTCTCTGACTGCCAGTCACAGGACAAGACTGAAAGTCAACGAGAATCAACCTGCATCCTACTGCTGTGGTGTACTGGGGCATCTTATTATCAAGCTTTCTCTGCAACACAAACCTGTCTGAACTCACCACAAAATCTGGAGCACAAGTCACACCATGAAGCACATTTTTTTTTTTTTTTTTTAAATGTACAGGTGTGGCAATGAGATTTTATTTAAAAAATGGATGAACCCTAGTGTAGGGGTCACAAAAATACTGTTGCTTTTTGTTCATTTTTATTTTTTTTAAATAAATAACTTCCAATATTTATCTCTTCAGTCAGTCCCTCTGCAGACCAACATTTCTCATCCATCCCCACCAATACTTTATCTTTGCACTTTACCTAGCCTACAACAGGACTTGGATAATATCCGGGCTTGGGGTGACAAGTGGCAAGTAACATTTGCGCCACATAAAATGGCAAGTAATGACCATTTCAAAATGATAGAAATTCCAGCCATCACCCTTTGACTTTCAATGACACCAGCAGTGCCAAGTCCCCACCATCAACAACTTGGGGGTCATCACTGACCAGAAGCTGAACTGGACCAGTCACACCAACAACATGGCTACAAGAACAAGGGCAGAGACTGGGTACTCTGCAACAAGTGACTCGCCTCATGACTCCCTCAAAGCCTCTCCACCACCTACAAGACACAGGTCAGGTGCGTGATGGAATATATACCATTCACCTGCAGGGGAGCAGCTGCAACTCAAGAAGCTGAACGCCATTGTGGACAAAGCAGTTGGTTTGATTGGTGCCCCATCACTGGACTCGATAGCCACCTCTTTTACCACCAGAACGCTGTGGCTGCAGTATGCATGACCCACAGGATGCACTGCAACAACTTGCTTCCCTGTGACCTCTACCACCCAGAGGCTGGGCAGCAGCAATGCCATGGGATCATCACTTCCATGACACACGCCTCAATTAGACATATGTCATTCCGACATTGTCGCTGTGTCAAGTTAGCTAGAGAATTAAAAGGATATTAACTCCATTGTGGGAAAACTATTGACACAACCACAAGGAGAAGGAGAAGGCTGCCCCCCCCCGCTCCCCCCTCCACCACCACCTCAGGAAAACTAGGGATGGGCAATAAATACAGCATTGCCAGTGTCGGCCAAATCACGGGAACAGATTTCAGAGCTCCATCAGCAACACTATTTGCAGCATTGTCCAGTCTCTCATTTTCAGTCAATACAAACAAGACAAAACAAATAAAGTGCTGACATCAGCAGATGAACTAAAATAACTGCTTACCAATATAACAGACATCATTCATGTCTCATATAGAGACCATTAGCGTAGCATTGCTCTATATTTATGGCTCTTGAAGGTCCTCAAGTAAATAAACAATTAATTATTAAAATGAATTCTCCTGTTTTCTGTAATCTTTAGTAGTAATTTTCACTCATTAATAATGTAGTCTACTTCTGTAACTCCGCCTTTCACTGGGACAGCTGAACTGAAGGGAGCCACATCAGTCAACCCAAAATGGGCACAGTACATATTGGTGAAAAATACTAACCCTATCGCTGGCTCTCTGTAGTCTTTTTTTTTTAAATGGCAATTGTTTAGCATATATACTGGCCAGACCATATATTCTTCAGCTACAGATTATCATTTAAAAATACTTAATATGATTATTAATAGTTCCCCAATGGCTAAAAGGGCTCACTGTTCAGCCAGAAGCTGACTACCAAAGACACTTATGTCAAGCTTAATTTTGAGAGAAGCTGACTTTTACAGAAAGCGCAAATAAAAAGCAATGAGTACCCCGAACTGCAACACCAAATACAGTTGTGCAAGAGGCATTAGTCTGCATACTGTAGGAATGTATAACAGTATCTCCTAAACAGATTTAATTACAAAATGATCACTTTGGACTAGAAATTCGGTTCTCTGCGATAATTGTCTTTTTCGCCAAAATTATAGTTATCGCAACGCTATCGCTATGAGGCAGTAAATTCAAGGTTTCATTTGATCAGTGGGAAAAATCAGCGCCGCACGAGGAGTAGGAGCTCCAGCTCTGAATTCTGAGATGACAGTCAGCGGGATACTCACGTCGTGTGTGGGGGTGGGGGTGCCCCCCCACCCATCCATTATATGGGTTGCCATAAAGGACTAACCACCCTATCGGTCAGTATAAAGATGGTTACGGCCATGGAAGGTGCGTTAACGCAAGCAGTCAGATTGTTAATCAGCCTGCGAATCCTTCCACTACTTCACACTATTCTCCAAGGGAACAGCGAGAAGGTACGACATGAGGAGGACAGAGATGTAATCAGACAAAAATAGACAGCAAGGCAAAGATGGAGATCCCACCAAAAGCTTAGTCAAAGACATACATTTTAGGGAGGGCAATGAAGGGAGAGGGAGGTGGAGGGATTTAGGGAGCAAATTCCAGAGTGTTGGGCCTGGACCGCTGAAGGCACAGCCACCAATGGTGGCGTGCACCTTGGCGGGGACGGGAGAAGTAATGACAGGGAACAGAGAGTTTGGTGGGAGGCTTGTAGGACTGAAGAGGTTACGCAGATAGGGTGGGGCAAGGCTATGAATGGATTTAATCACAGGAGAATTTAAGCTTGGGATGTCGGGGAACCAGAAGCCAATATAGGTTAGCAAGGGCAAGAGTGATGGGTGAGTGGGACTTAGTGTGGGAGAGGATATGGGCAGCAGAGTTTTGGATGAGTTGAGGTTTATGAGGGTGAAGAATGGTGGATCTCCCATCCTAGATTAAGAATGCCCATGCAAATGTAGTTTTGTGTTCAATCGTTTTTAAACAAAATGACCATCAGTGGAAAGGTTTCAAAAATAAGATTCAGCTAAAGGACAATTCAATGTTGCTGGTGGATCTAATTTCAGAACATAAGAAATAGGAGGAGTTAGGTCACCTGGCCTGCTCTCATTTAATAAAATCATGGCTGATCTGATCATGGACTCAGCTCCACTTCCCTGCCCACTCCCCATATCCCCTTATTCCCTAATCGCTCAAAAATCCATCTCCGCCTTAAATATATTCAACGACCCAGCCTGCACAGCTCTCTGGGGCAGAGAATTCCATAGATTTGCAATCCGCAGAAGAAATTCCTCCTCATCAGTTTTAAATGGGCACGCCTTTATTCTATGGCCCCACTTTTCCCCAAAGGAAAAAAAGGCCTTAACTTACCTGGACGTCTTTTTTTTAGGCCCCTCAGTGCTGAAAATAAAAATGCTTGGTTTCCTCACCACATGCACACCCCCTGGCGCCGGCACTACCCGATTCAACTTTCCTGGATGGAGCCTCCAATATGCGCTAAACGGCACAGCGCATGCAAGGAAAAAAAATTCTAACCCCACTGCGCATTTGCACAAAAATAAGACCCACCTGCACATGAAAAAAAACAGCACGTGTGGATCACCATTGAGAATCCATTGGTGGCAGAGGTGGGTTCGAAAGTAGGAAGTACAGCTTCGTTCACGAGATGGCTGCAATGGAAGGGCGCAGTGAAGACGAAAGGGTCGGAGTCGGAGAAGGGGAAACCGTAAGGACAAAGAGATTTCTCGCGGGGATGAAATTGAGCGCCTAGTAGACTTAATCGAGAGTAGATGGGGAGTTCGAGAACAAGGGGAGCTTCGGTAAAAATAAGCTTAAACCATCTGCACTCGCAATAGTTTGGGACCAGGTCGGTCACGTTTAATGGAATTTCCATGACCCAGAGAACCAGTGCGCAGCTGAAAAAGTAGCAGGACCTCGGACAAGCAGTGACTGTAAGTAATACGTTAAACTTACATTTATTTCGGCTTTAAAATATATGTATATTTATGCACTGCAATAACATCTGTAAATGTGATCAGTGCCTGTGTGTGTGTGTTCAGAAGGACCCTCTCAAAGTTCCATTTGCATTTTTGCAGAAGATGGTGTCATAGATCAACCGAGAACGGTCACAAACTGGAGGAGGTCCGCCAAGTAGGCTACAACTAACAGCCGTGAAGCAAAGGATAGTGTCAACGATTGAATGTCACAGGAGAAGACCAACAATCAATGTGGAAGCTGGGCCCAATTTTCCATTGGAGGGTAAGCCCTGCAAATTGCAGTCTGCTTTGGCTAAATGTTACGTCATGTGTGTGCTTCCTGCACTACTTCTTCCTCAATGCTGCTAACCAAGCATCTATCTTTTGTTCCATAGAGGTTGAGCATCAGGAGGATACAGAAAGTGCACCTGAAGTTGAAGGAAAGAATGATCAAGAAAACGCCATGCCAGATATTCCAACTCAGGACAATGATGGGCAGCAAGAAGTCACAGACGACGAAATGGTTACCCTGGATTTGGAGGTGCTGAACCCCTCGAGGATTCCAAGCCCTTTCATAAGTGAATCAAGCGAGAGGACTTTTCTAGGTGTGACGTCTGAGGCTGCGGGTACAAGTCTGTTGTAGCAAGCCACACCTGCGAGACGTCCGTAGAAAAGCAAGCTCCAGACCTGATGCAGAAACACTGGACTCTGAGAACATAGGACACCTTGTGGGGATGAGCGGGGAGAACATCCAACAATCTCGATTGCTCCTGGAAGCCTTTGGTGGGGCGAGGGCAGGAGTTGGGGGGACAGTCATTACAGGTTGAAAGACGTTCAGGGCGGTTGAAGGAGGTAGTATCGGCAATACGGGGGGGGGGGGGGGGGCTCACCCAGGCTGTCCTTAATGTGAGGAGTGCTTTCCACTCTGCACCAAATTCAAGGGTTGATCCTGAGGATGAGGTTGATGACGAAGAGGAACCCAGGCATTCCACTATGACACATTTTGGCTCTGTCCCTGTTGTAGCCCAGCATCAAGAAACACCACGCCGGAAAAGGAACAGATTACACCTGGGGGTGCGGAAGGAATCAGAAGTCTGCAACTATGGGCAAGCGCAGGGGTAGCAGCATCTACTGGGGCAGAATTGGCACACAGCGCTAAGGAAGAGGATAGATGTCTTGTTTGTTTTTTGGTTGATTTAGTTGATTGTTCTTTGTAAAGTTTGCCACGGCTCTGAATAAAGTTTTAAAAATTTTAAAGACTGAAACATAAGTAAAGTCACGCTAATTACAACGGTGCTATACAAATATTTAATAAACATTTTAATTTTGGACTTTTAATCTGACTCCTGCACTTCATTTTTTAATGCTGCACTAATAAATATTACAGGATAACCGGCCTCAACATGTAAAATGGTCTCACCCCTTGTAACCCGTTGGTTTAAATGATACAGGGGCAGGTTCCAGTACGAAGGTGTTCATGGATCCTGTCTTGTTCTGGGTCACTGATACATGCCCCATGGTCCTTCGTTGCATGTATCAATGATCCTCACCCAGTCTGGATCCATGAGCAACTTCGTCTTATTGTCCACCTATGCACTCCAACAGGCCAAAACTTAATTTAAACATTCAAGATTTGTGCTGGGAATATTTAATAAACATAACGTAATGTCCACCTAAACACTCCAACACTCCTTTGAAACATAAAGTGTGCGGTGGCAACATTTAATATAAATTATATATTTTCCATTTAAGCACTTCAACACTCCATAAAACCTAAAAGATTTGTGGTGGGATTATGGTTTTTTTTCAACTTAAAAGTACCACCTTTAATAGAGATCGCTGCTGCTTGCCTCGGAGCCTGGAGTGTCTTGCACTGTCCTTCGGCCTGGGCTAGCAGCAGGCCGCGTAGGAGGAGGACCTTCGGCCGGGGTTCTAGCAGCGGCTCTATTCAACGTCAAAGAGGGGAGAAGGCTGCACTGCATTGCAGAAGAGGAGGTTTGGTATGCTGATTCTACATTTTTGGAACTTTTTAATGTTTTCTTTCAACTATTTGCATTATTTTGGGCCGTGAGGACATCGCTGGAAAAAGGTAAGGCTTTTAAAATTTTTTGCCATCATTCTTTCATCGCAGGAGCATGGGTAAGTTTTTAATTAATTTTTTATTTTATACTGGCTTATAGTTTAAATTTGGTCTTTAACTTACCTTAGAGATTAATTGTAAGCTAAATGGGAAGTCCCTTCGGCCAGGAATAGGAGCGGGCCAGCGCAGATTCTCTAACTGCAGGCAAGGGTTTATCCGACGGTGTTTCTGTGCCAATTTTAAAAATTTTGTTGGTAGGGAGTTTTCCTTGTATGAAGAAATGGCACGGAACATTCTTTTACAGGTACTCCAGCACCAGAATGTTTGGCGCCAAGCATTCTGGTGCTGATAGTAGATGCCGGCAACCCAACACTGGAGAATCTTTGGAATGAGGTTTGGCGCCTAAAAATTCACTGGCCGCCGAGTGATGGACAAAATTGGAGCCGATATCCCCGAGTTTTAGTTTCCCCTGAGTGGAAATATCCTCTCTGCATCCACCTTGTCGAGCCCCCTCATTATCTTATATGTTTCAATAAGATCACCTCTCATTCTTCTGAATTCCAAATGTGTTTTGGCCCAACCTACTCAACCCATCTTCACAAGTCATCTCTGGAATCAACCTAGTGAACGTTCTCTGAACAGACTCCAATGCAAGTATATCTTCCTTAAATACGTAGACCAAAACTGTACACAGTACTCCAGGTGTGGCCTCACCAATACCCTGTACAGTTGTAGCAAGACTTCCTGCTTTTATACTCTAACCCCTTCCAATAAAGGCCAACATTCCATTTGCCTTCCTGATTACTTGCTGTACCTGCATAATCACTTTGTGTTTCATGCACAAGGACCCCCCCAGGTAGTGTAGGTACATTAAACTTGGTCCCTTCAACACACTTAATCCCTTCATCCAAGTCATTAATAAATTGTAAATAGTTGAGGACCCAGCACCGATCCCTGCGGCACCCCACTAGTCACTGCTGCTTGCCAACCAGAAAATTACCCAGTTATCCCGACTCTCTGTTTTCTGTTAGTTAGCCAATCCTCTACCCATGCTAATATATTACCCCAACCCCGTGAACTTTTATCTTGTGCAGTAACCTTTTATGTGGCACCTTATCAAATGCCTTCTGGAAATCCTAATACACCACATCTACTAGTTCCCCTTTATCTACCCTGCTCGTTACGTCCTCAAAGAACTCCAGCAAATTTGTCAAACATGATTTCCCTTTCATAAAACCATGCTGATTCTGCTTGAATTATGCTTTTCCAAATGTCCCACTACTGCTTCCTTACTAATGGATTACAGCATTTTCCCAACAATAGATGTTAGGCAAACTGGTCTATAGTTTCGTGCTTTTTATCTGCCTCCTTTTTTCAAAAAAAAATAGGGGCGTTACATTTGTGGTTTTACAATCTGCTGGGACCGCCCTAGAATCCAGGGAATTTTGGTAGATTGCAACCAATGCATCCACCATCTCTGCAGCCACTTGATTATCCACAATTGGGATGTTTTTAGTGCCTTCTACTGTGGATACAAAATACTTGTTTAACATCTCTGCCATTTCCCTGTTCTCCATTTGCCCAGTCTCATCCTCTAGGGGACCAACATTTACTTTAGCCATTCTTTTCCTTTTCATGTACCTGTAGAAACTCTTCCTACCTGTTTTTATATTTCGTGCTAGTTTACTTTCATAATCTATCTTCCCTCTCTATCATTTCATGAACTTACTCTCTGTATAAATGATTCATAAGCCATCATGCATGGATTATAGTTCCAGTTATCACCTATAAACCAAATAAATTTTACAAAATGGTTGTTACCCACACTCCTACATAGCTTTCAGTGCAACACTGACACTGCAGTTAACGTGTAATTGCAGCCAGAGTCCAGATTCACAGACTGATTGACACCAGAGCATACAGAAACAATACTCCCTGGAGGAGGATGTCTCACTCCACTTCAGTTCATGGTGAATTAGGACCCAGACAAGTGATTTAAACGCTACAAGTTTAGCGTCAGTGCAAAACCATCATTGCTTCACACCAATGTTTAAAAACTTGAGGCCACCATAGGACTGACCCAGAGCAGTTCCATTAGCCACTACTTCTTCCTCTAGAAAAGGAAGGCAGGGTGGGGAACATGCTCACATACAATAATCTCACTTTAGTAGCGAAGACCACTGCTAAACAAGAGTTTGTGATCCTTCAACAGCTTCACTGCTGATCATCACAGCACTGTCTGATACAAAGGGGCAAAGTTGCCAACATTGTGAGTGATATCTCAAGGAATAAAGGATTTGCATGTCCCAAAGCACTTTACAGACAATTAAGTACTTTTTGAAGTGTAGCCACTGTTGTAATGTTGGAAAACACGGCAGCCAATTTGGAGACAGCAAGCTCCCACAAACAGCAATGTGGTAATTATCAGATATTTTTGGTCGGTAATGGCTGCAGGGCAGTAAAGTTTGTGCCCAGGAACAGTCTGCACTTCAGTCAGCAAAATTGGACAGCTGCGCTCTGAATGTGGGGCGGAACGCTAAAGAAGGCGTTGTACACCTCTTAAGGCGCTAGGCCGGCTGAGCATGCAAAAATCCTGAGCTAAACAGCCGACCTCTGAGTGCTCGAAGAGGGGCCTGGGGGGGGAAAAACCCTGAAAAACAAAACCCACCAAAAACATTCCCAATAAATACCACAATATAAATCGCAAAAAAAACATCACTTACCCGAGGTCGACATTAACTTATGTCACTGCAGTTGCGACAACTCGGACCGCCTACTTTCACAGGCGGTCCCAGCACGGCGCTCTACGGAGTACTACTGATTGGGCGGGAGCCAAAAAAAAAACGAGCCGGTGTCGCAACTAGGGGACGAAATCGCCCCCGAAAATCCCGGCAGGGTGCCGGAAGCTAGCCGCTAGAGTTTACCGCCGCCATTGCCATCCCTCCGGGGCAAAAACACAGGCAGCAACAAGATGAAAATCCAGCCCAAATTTTTAATGATTTTGGCCAGAACCACTGCTCTTCATCAAATAGTGCTATGGGATCTTTTATGTCAACCTGAGAGGGCAAAGGGGTCTGGACAGAGTAGATAGAGCGAAACTGTTCCCATTGGCAGAAGGGTCAAGAACCAGAGGACACAGATGTAAGGTGATTGGCAAAAGAACCAAAGAAAAGCTTTTAATGCAACAAGTGGTTAAGATCTGGAATGCACTGCCTGAAAGGGTGATGGAGGCAGTCTCAATTTTATCCTTCAAAAGGGAGTGGATAAGTATCTGAAGAAAAAAAATTGCAGCGCTACGGGGAAAAGAGCAGGGGAGTGGGATTAGCCGAGAGCCAGCATGGGCTCAATAGGCCTTATTTCGTGTTGTAACCATTCTATGATTCCATGGGGCCTCAGCTTAAAACCTTATCAGAAAGGCGGCATAGCCGATGGTGCAGCGTTCCCTCGATAATGCACTGGAGTGTCAGCCTGAATTATGTGCTCAAGTTTCTGAGTACGCCTAGACTGCTACCATTCAGCCAATGCGGACACACTTTTATTCACACTTGGGACTTGAACCCATGACCTTCTGACTCAGAGGTGCGAGTGCTACCCACTGAGCCACAGAGAGCAAAGGTAATGAACTAAAGTGAATGCACAAAGTTGTATTGATAAAAGACTTGGATTTTTATAGCACTTTTCATGACCACCGAACGATTCAAAGCATTTTACAGCCAATTAAATTTTGGAGTGCAGTCATTGTTGTTATGTAGGTAATTGTAATGTCGACCAGCTCCTTTGGGCAGGCCACATTGTCCGCATGCCCGACACTAGACTCCCAAAGCAAGCGCTCTACTCGGAACTCCTACATGGCAAGAAGGCCCCAGGTGCGCAGAGAAAATATTTCAAGGTCACCCTCAAAGTTTCCTTGATAAAATACAACATTCACACCAGCACCTGGTAATCCCTGGCCCAAGACCGTCCAAGGTGGAGGAAGAGCTTCCTGGAGGGCATTGAGCACCTTGAAACTCGGCGCCGAGAGCATGCAGAAAGCAAGCGCTGGCAGCGGAAGGAGCATGCGGCAAACCAGACTCCCCACCCACCCTTTCCTTCAACCACTGTCTGTCCCATCTGGGTCAGAGACTGTAATTCCTGTATTGAACTGTTCAGTCACCTGAGAACTCACTTTTAGAGTGGAAGCAAGTCTTCCTCGATTTCGAGGGACTGCCCATGATGATGATGATGTAGGTAATGTTTATTTCTAAAAATGGACACACTGCAATCTGCCAATCCTTGTTGGTGGATGCAACTTCTTTGACATTTTTTTTAATATTGCTCTCTTGCAACTCAGCACAGCTGCAGCTCCGGCTCCCCCCGAGGCCGAGGGGGCGCCACGGCTCGGGCTCTCCCCGAGGCACAAAGAGCTGACGTGACATACGGTCGCAGAGAGATGACGCCACCTTAGCAACGGCCGAGCCCGCGTCACCCGGATGTCAGCCGCTGCACCGTGTCCGCGCCCGATGGCCCCCAGCGCCCGCCCCTCACTCACTCACTCACTGACTGACTTACGGACGATAGGACAATCCAGACACCCGTAGTATGCAGCTGACTGATCGGCACCGCCGTCGCTTCCTCCTCCCTCTCCATGGCGGCCTTACACCGGAATTCCCGCCTGAATTCATTCCTTCCGGTGCAGGGACACGTCACAGGCTGTGCCGTACCCGCGATGCCATTGGTCGGTGCCGCTGTCAATCAGGCTCGGGAGCTGGGGCGTGCAGCGCCTGCTGGAAGCACCTCTCTGTGTCTCTGCACCCATCCCACTGCTTTCACTCGGCAATCTCGCCATTACCTTTGTTACAAGTAAGTTCTGCAAACTAATGGCCAAACTTTTAAATTGGCCCGAAATGCAACCACTGCTGAAACTCAGACTGGAAACTGACCGATATAATTATAGTGAACAGCACAGAAACCGGCCATTCGACCCAGCCAGGCCCATGTTGTTGTTTACCCTCCATACCAGAAAACTATCACACTTACCTGCACTGTTCCCATATCCTTTATTCACTTTTATACATTTATCAATATTAACAGTATTACTCAGTTACATAGATTACAAAGATATATGTAACTCAGTTATTGATAAGCCACCACGAAGAAGCACTTTCTCCACTGGGTTCGTGAGATCACTATAACTCTATTTTGTTATCTTATGAAAATTATTTTTTCCTTTTTTACTTGTTATCTCACCAACTGAAACTACTAATGCTAATCTGTATTTAATTTTATATCATGCAGCACTGGTCCATGATTCTACTCTCTAATCAAAAAGACAATGATCTTAATAACCCGTACCCAATGGAAGGGCAAGAGTCAGGAGGAGGTTAAAAATTAAACATCAAGGAACCCATTCTGAATCTGTTGTGTGTATGTGCCTGCTGCCATTTTTACTGGCGGGTCACTTCATTATATTTAAATCAGGCACCCACAGTACCGTTGGGTGCCTGATTTAAATTTAGCAGCTGCCGGCTGAGTTTCCCAGAGCTTGGGAAACCCAATGAAATAGAGGCAAGAGTTGTCGGCTCCAGCAAGTTAGTGCTTATTAGAGCACGAATTGTGAGCAGGAGTGCTGCCTGGCTCATCAAGAAATCCTTCAATCTCCCTTATGTCAATCGCAGCCCCTCTGGGTTCTGAGCTCCCCCTCCTCCCCATCACCCACTTTGTGCGCTCCAATCCTGAACCCCCAATCTCACTCAATTGCAAGGGACAGTTCCCGCCTGCAGCCTCCTACCACTGGTTTTCGGCAGGACCTCTGCGTCCCCAGGCTTTCTGGGTTTTAGATGCACTCCCGTGCTCCCCCGTACCCTCCCTGTAGCTATCAAGGCCAATGCTTTATCCAGATGCGTTGTTCTGGCAATTATTTAAGTGTAATAATTCTCTCAAACTTGGGACCAGTACCTCTCCAATTAACTTAACAGCCGATGCAGTAACGGTCAGTTCTCAGTTCAAAAGCTCGGTGGTCACCATCTGTACAAAATTACGACATTACAATTTAAGAATCATACTTCCCCATTTAAAAAAATGCTTAAAAGTTATTATGCGATATAAACAAATCTATAACTGTATTATGTTAGTGCACATCATCAGATCACTTCAAGTCAGTCGGAAAACTCTGCTACCAGAATTATTAACACTTTCCTTACAAGACTAAGGACAGATCTAGCAGTCCAAAATTGAGTGTGATGCACTTTGAGCTATCAGCTGCAGCAGGATGGTATACCATCACAGTTATGTATGTAAACCTGTAATTACCATGTGTAACCACCAGAGGGTTTATCCCCTGGAGTCCCAAGGGATCCCACAATCCCTTGGGAGCACCTGTGTATAAGGAGGATTCACAGGCTGGAGAGGCACTCTGAGATCTGTAATAAAGGACTATGGTTACACATACTTTGTGGTTGCAATATCTAGTCTGATCCCTTATCTAAGACATATCAACTGGCAACGAAGTACAGATGACGAACCCCAACGCAGCAATGCAGAGAACTGTGGGCATCCTGGAGAAATTTTCGGAGGGAGATGATTGGGACACCTTCGTGGAGCGACTTGACCAATACTTTGTGGCCAACGAGCTGGAAGGAGAAGCGAATGCTGCCAAACGAAAGGCGATCCTCCTCACCTTTTGCGGGGCATCAACATATGGCCTCATGAAAAATCTGCTCGCTCCAGCAAAACCCACAGACAAGTCGTACGATGAGTTGTACACACTGGTCCGGGAGCATCTCAACCCGAAGAAAAGTGTTCTGATGGCAAGGTATCGGTTCTACACGTGCAAGAGGTTTGAAGGCTAGAAAGTAGCGAGCTAAGGCGCCTTGCACGACATTGCGAATTTGAAGGAAACTTGGAACATATACTCAGGGACTTCTTTGTATTTGGCATTGGCCATGAAGTAATACTTCGCAAACTTTTATCTGTGGAGACCCCAAAATTGAGTAAAGCCATAGCGATAGCCCAGGCGTTTATCTCCACCAGTGACAATACCAAACAAAGTTCCCAGCACACTAGTCCTGCAGCAAGTTATGTGAACAAAGTAACAGTGTTTTCGAATCGAAATGTACATGGCAGGACGTACACGCCTGTAGCTGCACGTCTGCAGATGACTCAGAGTCCGCCATCAAGGGTGGTGAATACAAGGCAATTAACACCTTGTAGGTGCGGGGGTGATCATCGATTCCATTCACGCTGCTTCAAAGGAAACATTTGCAAGGGCTGTGGAACAATGGGACACCTCCAACGTATGTGCAAGCGAGCTGCAAACCCTGCTAATCCTGCAAACCACCCTGTTGCAGAGGAGGACAGATCCACGGTGGATCACGACGGACCAGAGCCTCAGACCGAGGAGGCAGAGGTATATGGGGTGCACACGTTTACCACAAAGTGCCTCCCGATAATGCTGAAGGTTGAATTAAATGGACTCTCGGTGTCCATGGAGCTGGACACGGGCGCAAGCCAGTCCATAATGAGTAAAATGACTTTCGATAAGTTGTGGTGCAACAAGGCTTCAAGGCCAGTCCTGACTCCCATTAATACCAAAGTTAGAACGTACACAAAGGAACTGATTCCCATAATTGGCAGTGCTACCGTAAAGGTCTCCTACGATGGAGCGGTGCACGATTTACCACTCTGGGTGGTACCGGGCGATGGCCCCATGCTGTTCGGCAGGAACTGGCTGGGAAAGATACACTGGAACTGGGAGGACGTCCAAGCGCTTTCGTCTGTCCTAAACAAGCTATTCGAACCAGGCATTGGGAAATTCCAAGGAGCAAAAGTGCAGATCCATTTGATTCCAGGGGCGTGACCCATCCATCACTAGGGGAGAGCGGTACCTTACATGATGAGAGAGAGGGTGGAGAGTGAGCGGGACAGACTGCAACGAGAGTGCAACATTTCGCCAATCAAATTCAATGAGTGGGCCAGTCCGATTGTTCCAGTCCTAAAGGGAGACGGCACCGTCAGAATCTGTGGTGATTACAATGTACCTATCAATCGCTTTTCACTGCAGGATCAATACCTGCTACCGAAGGCAGACAACCTATTTGCGACGCTGGCGGGAGGGAAAACGTTCACGAAGCTGGACTTGACCTCGACCTGCATGACGCAGGAGCTGGAGGAATCTTTGAAAGTCCTCACCTGCATCAACACGCACAAAGGTCTTTTCATTTACAACAGATGCCCGTTTGGGATTCGATCAGCCGCGGCGATATTCCAGAGGAACATGGAAAGCTTACTGAAGTCAGTCCTGTGCACCGTGGTCTTCCAGGCGACATCTTGGTTCCAGGTCAGGACACTGTCGAGCACCTGCAGAACCTGGAGGAGGTTCTTATTCGGTTTAATCGTCTGGGGCTCAGGTTAAAACACTCGAAGTGTGTTTTCCTGGTGCCTGAAGTGGAGTTCCTGGGGAAAAGAATCGCGGTGGATGGCATCAGGCCCACCGACTCGAAGACGGAGGCAATCAAGAATGCACCAAGACCACAGAACATGACGGAGCTGCGGTCGTTTCTAGGACTCCTGAACTATTTTGGTAACTTCTTACAGGGTCTTAGCACATTGTTAGAACCCCTGCACTCTTTACTGTGTAAAGGAGATGAATGGGTATGGGGTAAAAGCCAAGAAAATGCCTTTGAGAAAGCTAGGAAGCTGTTATGTTCAAACAAATTGCTTGTGTTGTACAATCCATGTAAATGTTTGGTATTGGCATGTGATGCGTCGTCATACGGGGTTGGGTGTGTATTGCAACAAACTAATGAATTTGGGACATTGCAACTGGTTGCTTATGCATCCAGAAGTCTGTCTAAGGCTGCGAGGGCCTATAGTATGATCGAAAAAGAAGCGTTAGCGTGTGTTTATGGGATAAAGAAAATGCATCAATATCTGTTCGAGCTCAAATTTGAATTGGAAACCGACCATAAACCGCGTATATCCCTCTTTTCTGAAAATAAGAGGATAAATACAAATGCATCAGCCCGCATCCAGAGATGGACACTCACATTTTTTTTTTAAAAATTCGTAGCCAACCTTTCCAATTCTTTGTCAAATCACAAACGCCAGAGGTCACCTTGCACACATCAAGGATCACTCTGCGCCAATGCTCTTAGCCAAAAGGCCGAGAGCCACTGCACCGTTCCTGGAAGTACTGCAATACCAGGTTCGTGCCATGGAGGTGGATGGGTCAGGCCCCCCACACACCTCCGTGGAGGTGGATGGGTCAATCCACCCCACCCAGAGATGGACACTCACATTGTCCGCATACAACTATGCCATCCGCCACAGGCCAGGCACAGAAAACTGTGCCGATGCTCTCAGTAGGCTACCATTGCCCACCACTGGGGTGGAGATGACACAGCCTGAAGATTTAGTTATGGTAATGGAAGCATTCTAGAGTGAGCAATCATCTGTTACCGCCCGACAGATAAGAACCTGGATGAGCCAGGACCCCTTACTGTCCTTAGTAAAAAACTGTGTGCTTCACGGGAGTTGGTCCAGTGTCCCGTTAGAGATGCAGGAAGAAATAAAGCCGTACCAGCGGCACAAAGATGAAATGTCTACACAGGCAGACTGCCTCCTATGGGGTAATCGGGTAGTTGTGCCAAAAAAGGGCAGGGACACTTTCATTAGTGATCTCCATAGTACCCACCCAGGCAATGTAATGATGAAAGCGATAGCCAGATCCCACGTGTGGTGGCCCGGTGTCGATGCAGACTTAGAGTCCTGTGTGCACAAATGTAATACATGTTCACAATTAAGCAATGCACCCAGGGAGGTGCCACTAAGTTTATGGTCTTGGCCCTCCAAACCGTGGTCTAGGGTTCATGTCGACTATGCAGGCCCATTCTTGGGAAAAATATTTTTAGTGGTTGTAGATGCATACTCCAAGTGGATTGAATGTGTGATAATGTCGGCAAGCACGTCCGCTGCCACCATTGAAAGCCTACGGGCCATGTTTGCCACACACGGCCTGCCTGATGTCCTTGTAAGTGACAATGGGCTGTGCTTTACTAGTGCCGAATTCAAGGAATTTATGACCCGCAATGGGGTGAAACATGTCACGTCTGCCCCGTTTAAGCCAGCATCCAACGGTCAGGCAGAACGAGCAGTTCAAACAATCAAGCAGAGCCTGAAAAGGGTAACTGAAGTCTCACTGCAGACTCGTTTATCCCGAGTCCTGCTTAGTTACCGCACAAGACCTCACTTGCTCACTGGGGTTTCTCCCGCTCAACTGCTCATGAAAAGGGTACTTAAGACAAGGCTCTCGTTAGTCCACCCTGATCTACACGAACAGGTAGAGAGCAGGCGGCTTCAACAGAATACTTATCATGATCGTGCAAATGTGTCACGTGAAATTGAAGTAAATGATCCTGTATTTGTGTTGAACTATGGACAAGGTCCCAAGTGGATTGCTGGCACTGTTTTGGCCAAAGAGGGGAGTAGGATGTTTGTGGTCAAACTCGCAAATGGACTCACCTGCAGAAAACACTTGAACCAAACCAAACTCAGATTTACGGACTTTCCAGAACAACCCACAATAAACTCTACCTTTTTCGACCCTCCAGCACACACACAAGTGGCAACTGACCCAGTGGTTGACCACGAAACGGAACCCATCACCCGCAGCAGCCCAGCAAGACTTACCACCCTCAGCAGTCCAGCAAGGCCTGCTGCGCAGCAGCCCAGCGAAGGCCCAACAAACAACTCACCAACACCAGCATTTGCACCGAGACGATCAACCAGGGAAAGGAAGGCCCCAGATCGACTCACATTGTAAATAGTTACACGATTGACTTTTGGCAGGGGGCGCGAGTGTTGTTATGTATGTAAACCTGTAATTACCATGCCTAACCACCAGAGGCTTATCCCCTGGAGTCCCAAGGGATCCCACAATCCCTTGGGAGCATCTGTATATAAGGAGGCCTCACAGGCTGGAGAGGCACTCTGAGATCTGTAATAAAGGACTACAGTCACACCTTACTTTGAGCTTGCAGTATCGAGTATGATTCCTTATCTAAGACATAACAACCACAATCTGTAACTCATGGATTAGCACAAACCTCATTCCTTGGTCACTAGTAAGCCAGGAGACCAACACTGGTGCAATGTGGAGCGTAGAAGGGTGTGCCAGGAGCAGAACCAGCAATATGTTAGAATAAGTTACAAACCTAGTAAAGCTATTACACAGGCTTACAAATTGCATGCTTAACACCAGAGGTAGTGGGCTATAGATGGAGCAAAGTTGTCTCATAACGAATACATCATAACAAAGCTTTCTACCCTACCACACCCATTCACGAATGATGTGGTAACCAGGCAGCTAACAAGAGGATAAGGTTTCATGAACATCCTCATCCTCCAGCATGGTGGAATCTCGCACATGATTTCAAGAGACAAGGCTGAATTGTTTGAAAGTATTTTTGGCCAAAGGTATTAAGTGGATAATCCTATTTGATCTACTTCTGAGGTCCCCATCAGCACAGATATCAGTGTCCAGTCAATATGGTTCATTCCACAAAGTGGCTGACATAGGAAAGGCAATGGACCCTGACAACATATGCTGGCTACAGTACTCAAGACTTACGTACCAGAGCTAGAGTGATGACATATATTTTACCACAGTGCTTCTCTGGTGCACAACAGGTACACAAATCACTAAAAGCTAGTGCACAGATTTAAAAAGCAATCAAAAAGGTTAACGGAATGTTGGCCTTTATCTCAAAAAGGGAATGTTAAAAGTTTCCGATAAAGTAGATAATGATAACCTATTTTGTTTGGTGGGGGAATCTAGAACAAGGGGTCATAATCTTAAAATTAGAATTACGACATTCAGGAGTGAAATCAGGAAGCACTTTTTCACACAAAGGGTAGTGGTAATGTCGAATTCTCTCCCTCAAAAGTCTGTGGATGCTGGGAAAAAAAATTTCAAGACTGAGCGCAACATATTTTTATTAGGTAAGGTTATCAAGGACTATGGATCAAAGACGGGCAAATGGAGTTGAGGTACAGGTCAGCCATGATCTAATTGAATAGCAAAACTGGCTGAAGGGTTCGAATGTCCTCCTCCTGGTCAGAGATAGGGCTGTAACACCATAGGGTCGATTCTGTGACCTTGCAAAATTACAACTGAAGTTCGAAAAATTGGTTCCTTCGCTTTTTAGACAACAAGGGAGTTTGGCACCACTAAATGGTATATATTTCAATGCAAGGAGTGTAGGAATAAGGCGGATGAGCTGAGAGCCCAGATAGATACTTGAGAGTACGATATTATAGCTATTACTGACACATGGCTGAAAGAAGGGCAGGTGTGGCAGCTCAACATTCCTGGTTACAGAGTTTTCAGATGGGATAGAGAGGGGGGTAAAAAAGGAGGGATGATTGCAGTATTGATTAAAGAAACAATTACAGCTGTGAGAAGGGATGATATGTTAGAGGGGTCAACAAATGAGGCAAATGGGTTGAATTGAAGAACAAAAAAGGGGTGATCACAGTACTGGGAGGGTACTATAGACCCCAAACAGTCAGAGGGAGATAGAAGAACAAATTTGTGGGCAAATTGCTGCGAAGTGCAAAAACTAAGGAGCTGTAGTAGTGGGAGATTTCAACTACCCTAATATTAACTGGGAAAAAAGTTGTGTGAATGGTGAGAGGGTGAGGAATTCCTCAAATGCATTCAGGAGAACTTCTTTAGCCAGTATGTAACAAGCCCAACAAGGGAAGGGGCAGTTCTGGATATGGTTTTGGGTAATGACGAGGGGCAGGTGGAAAGGGTTTTGAGAGCATTTTAACGCCAGTAATCATAATTCAGCAAGAGTTATGGAAAAGGACAAAGGTGGACCAGAAAAAAAAGTTCTCAATTGGGGTAAAGCCAATTTTGCTAGCTGAGATGGGATTTGGCCAAAGTGGACTGGAAATGGCTATTTGAATGGCTATTTGATGGTAAATCAGTGTCAGAGCAGTGGGAGGCATTCAAGGAGGAAATCCTAAAGTTACAGAGCAAGTATTTTCCTTTAAAGAAAAAAGATGGGGCTAACAAATCTAGAGTCCCCTGGATGTCAAGGGACATACAGGGTAAGATAAAGAAAAAAAAGGGAAGCTTATGACAGATACCGAGAACTGAAAACTGCAGAAACTCTAGAGGAGTATTCTTATACAAATACTAATACAAAAGCAAAATACTGCAGATGCTGGAATCTGGAATAAAAATAGAAAATGCTGGAAATCTCAGCAGGTCAGGCAGCATCTGTGGAGAGGAAGCTGAGTTAAAGTTTCGGGTCAATGACCCTTCGTCAGAAATAAGAAGTGCAGGGGTGCAATTAAAAAAGGTATCAGGAAAGCAAAGAGAGAGCATGAGTGAATGTTGGCAAGTAAAATCAGGCAAAACCCAAAGATTTTTTATAAATATATTAAGAGCAAGAGGATAACTAGAGAAAGAGTGGGGCCTATTAGAGACCATAAAGGAAATCTGTGTGTGGAGGTATGATTCTTAATGAATACTTTGCATCTGTTTTCACAAAAGAGAGGGGCGATGTAGACTTTGCAATGAGGGAGGAGGAGTGTGAAATATGACATGAGATAGACATAGTGAGAGAGGAAGTATTAAGGGGCTTAGCAGCTTTGAAAATGGATCAATTCCCAGGCCTGGATGAAATGTATACCAGGCTGTTAAGAGAAGCAAAGGAGGAAATAGCAGAGGCTCTGACCATCATTTTCTAATCCTCTCTGGCTACAGATGTGGTGCCAGATGATTAGAGGGCTGTTAACCTTTGTTTAAAAAGGGAGAAAGGGATAGACCGAGTAATTACAGGCCAGTCAGCCTAACCTCAGTGGTGGGAAAATTATTCGAATAAATCCTGAGGGACAGGATAAATCTTCATTTGGAAAGACATGGTTTAACCAAGGACAGTCAGCATGGATTTGTCAAGGGAAGGTCATGTCAGACTAACTTGATTGAATTTTTCAAGGAGGTGACTAGGAGAGTTGATGAGGGCAGTACGTAAGATGTAGGTTCTCGGCGATAATTGTATTTTTTCGGCCAAGTTATTGTTATGACAACGCTATCGCTATGAGGCAGTAAATTCGAGCTTCAATGCACAGCAGTAAAAATCGGCGTTACACAAGGATTTGTGGCGCAAACCATGAATATTCTGCAACTTTTCTCCGAGGCCGATACATAGAAACATAGAAAATAGGTGCAGGAGTAGGCCATTCGGCCCTTCGAGCCTGCACCGCCATTCAACAAGATCATGGCTGATCACCCATCCCAGCACCTCCCCCCCACGCCCCCTCCACACCCTCCGACCCCCGCAGCCGCAAGGGCCACATCCAACTCCCTCCCGAACACATCCAATGAACATCCAATGGCATCAACAACTCTCCGCGGCAGGGAACCCCACAGGCCCGAGTGAAGAAGTCTCTCCCAATCCCAGCCCCAAACAGCCTACCCCCCCCACCCGGCTCCGGACCCACCCAACACCGGGAACACTCCCCTCGCACCCAACCCGCCCCGTCCCGTCAGAATCCTTCCCAAATGTCGAACACCCCCGGATGTCGAGCCCCCAGCCCCGGCCATCCCGGAGCCACGCCCCCGCGATGCCAACCACACCACATCCACCAACCGCCATCTGCGCAGTCAACCCGTCCACCCCACTCTGAACAACCCCCGCACCGAGGCACAGAGCCCCCAGGCCCAACCCTCCAACACACTTCGCCCCCCCACCCCCCAGACCTCCGTTGCAACGTGGCCCCTCCTGTTCCCCGCCCTGGGTTTCTCCGCCCCCCACCTCCACCACTCTCCCCTCCATCCCCCGCCCTCGTCTCCCCTCAACTTCCCTCTGCCTCCCCGCACAGGCTCCCATCTTGGGGGCGGTGAAGTCCTGCTCTTGCCGCAGAATTGGCCTTACCACCCCTCAATGGAAGCGGAGTACAATATCCCACACTCCACTTCCCTTGGGGGCAGTTACCGGGGTATGACTGGATGCTCCTGTGACAGTTGGAACTGGTGCTCTCCACTCTCCCGTCCTGCGACAGTTTGAACTGGTGCTCTCCACTCTCCCGTCCTGCGACAGTTTGAACTGGTGCTCTCCACTCTCTCTCCTGTGACAGTTTGAACTGGTGCTCTCCACTCTCTCCTGTGACAGTTTGAACTGGTGCTCTCCACTCTCTGTCCTGCGACAGTTTGAACTGGTGCTCTCCACTCTCTCTCCTGTGACAGTTTGAACTGGTGCTCTCCACACTCTCTCCTGTGACAGTTTCAACTGGTGCTCTCCACTCTCTCTCCTGTGACAGTTTGAACTGGTGCTCTCCACTCTCTCTCCTGTGACAGTTGGAACTGGTGCTCTCCACTCTCTCTCCTGTGACAGTTGGAACTGGTGCTCTCCACTCTCTCTCCTGTGACAGTTTGAACTGGTGCTCTCCACTCTCCTGTGACAGTTTGAACTGGTGCTCTCCACTCTCTCTCCTGTGACAGTTTGAACTGGTGCTCTCCACTCTCTCTCCTGTGACAGTTTGAACTGGTGCTCTCCACTCTCTCCTGTGACAGTTTGAACTGGTGCTCTCCACTCTCTCCTGTGACAGTTTGAACTGGTGCTCTCCACTCTCTCCTGTGACAGTTTGAACTGGTGCTCTCCACTCTCTCCTGTGACAGTTTGAACTGGTGCTCTCCACTCTCCCGTCCTGTGACAATTGGAACTGGTGCTCTCCACTCTCTGTCCTGTGACAGTTGGAACTGGTGCTCTGCACTCTCTCTCCTGTGACAGTTGGAACTGGTGCTCTCCACTCTCTCTCCTGTGACAGTTTGAACTGGTGCTCTCCACTCTCCTGTGACAGTTTGAACTGGTGCTCTCCACCCTCTCTCCTGTGACAGTTTGAACTGGTGCTCTCCACTCTCTCTCCTGTGACAGTTTGAACTGGTGCTCTCCACTCTCTCTCCTGTGACAGTTGGAACTGGTGCTCTCCACCATCTCTCCTGTGACAGTTGGAACTGGTGCTCTCCACTCTCTCTCCTGTGACAGTTTGAACTGGTGCTCTCCACTCTCTCCTGTGACAGTTTGAACTGGTGCTCTCCACTCTCTCCTGTGACAGTTTGAACTGGTGCTCTCCACTCTCTCCTGTGACAGTTTGAACTGGTGCTCTCCACTCTCCCGTCCTGTGACAATTGGAACTGGTGCTCTCCACTCTCTCTCCTGTGACAGTTTGAACTGGTGCTCTGCACTCTCTCTCCTGTGACAGTTGGAACTGGTGCTCTCCACTCTGTCCTATGACAGTTTGAACTGGTGCTCTCCACTCTCTCTCCTGTGACAGTTTGAACTGGTGCTCTCCACTCTCTGTCCTGTGACAGTTTGAACTGGTGCTCTCCCTCTCTGTCCTGCGACAGTTTGAACTGGTGCTCTCCACTCTCTCTCCTGTGACAGTTTGAACTGGTGCTCTCCACACTCTCTCCTGTGACAGTTTGAACTGGTGCTCTCCACTCTCTCTCCTGTGACAGTTTGAACTGGTGCTCTCCACTCTCTCTCCTGTGACAGTTGGAACTGGTGCTCTCCACTCTCTCTCCTGTGACAGTTGGAACTAGTGCTCTCCACTCTCTCTCCTGTGACAGTTTGAACTGGTGCTCTCCACTCTCTGTCCTGTGACAGTTTGAACTGGTGCTCTCCACTCTCTCTCCTGTGACAGTTTGAACTGGTGCTCTCCACTCTCTCCTGTGACAGTTTGAACTGGTGCTCTCCACTCTCCCGTCCTGTGACAATTGGAACTGGTGCTCTCCACTCTCTGTCCTGTGACAGTTGGAACTGGTGCTCTGCACTCTCTCTCCTGTGACAGTTGGAACTGGTGCTCTCCACTCTGTCCTATGACAGTTTGAACTGGTGCTCTCCACTCTCTCTCCTGTGACAGTTTGAACTGGTGCTCTCCACTCTCTGTCCTGTGACAGTTTGAACTGGTGCTCTCCCTCTCTGTCCTACGACAGTTTGAACTGGTGTTCTCCACTCTCTCTCCTGTGACAGTTTGAACTGGTGCTCTCTCTCTCTGTCCTGCGACAGTTTGAACTGGTGCTCTCCACTCTCTCTCCTGTGACAGTTTGAACTGGTGCTCTCCACACTCTCTCCTGTGACAGTTTGAACTGGTGCTCTCCACTCTCTCTCCTGTGACAGTTTGAACTGGTGCTCTCCACTCTCTCCTGTGACAGTTTGAACTGGTGCTCTCCACTCTCTCCTGTGACAGTTTGAACTGGTGCTCTCCACTCTCCCGTCCTGTGACAATTGGAACTGGTGCTCTCCACTCTCTGTCCTGTGACAGTTGGAACTGGTGCTCTGCACTCTCTCTCCTGTGACAGTTGCAACTGGTGCTCTCCACTCTGTCCTATGACAGTTTGAACTGGTGCTCTCCACTCTCTCTCCTGTGACAGTTTGAGCTGGTGCTCTCCACTCTCTGTCCTGTGACAGTTTGAACTGGTGCTCTCCCTCTCTGTCCTGCGACAGTTTGAACTGGTGCTCTCCACTCTCTCTCTTGTGACAGTTTGAACTGGTGCTCTCCACACTCTCTCCTGTGACAGTTTGAATTGGTGCTCTCCACTCTCTCTCCTGTGACAGTTTGAACTGGTGCTCTCCACTCTCTCTCCTGTGACAGTTGGAACTGGTGCTCTCCACTCTCTCTCCTGTGACAGTTGGAACTGGTGCTCTCCACTCTCTCTCCTGTGACAGTTTGAACTGGTGCTCTCCACTCTCTCTCCTGTGACAGTTTGAACTGGTGCTCTCCACTCTCTCTCCTGTGACAGTTTGAACTGGTGCTCTCCACTCTCTCCTGTGACAGTTTGAACTGGTGCTCTCCACTCTCTCTCCTGTGACAGTTTGAACTGGTGCTCTCCACTCTCTCTCCTGTGACAGTTTGAACTGGTGCTCTCCACTCTCTCCTGTGACAGTTTGAACTGGTGCTCTCCACTCTCTCCTGTGACAGTTTGAACTGGTGCTCTCCACTCTCTCCTGTGACAGTTTGAACTGGTGCTCTCCACTCTCCCGTCCTGTGACAATTGGAACTGGTGCTCTCCACTCTCTGTCCTGTGACAGTTGGAACTGGTGCTCTGCACTCTCTCTCCTGTGACAGTTGGAACTGGTGCTCTCCACTCTGTCCTATGACAGTTTGAACTGGTGCTCTCCACTCTCTCTCCTGTGACACTTTGAACTGGTGCTCTCCACTCTCTGTCCTGTGACAGTTTGAACTGGTGCTCTCCCTCTCTGTCCTGCGACAGTTTGAACTAGTGCTCTCCACTCTCTCTCCTGTGGCAGTTTGAACTGGTGCTCTCCACACTCTCTCCTGTGACAGTTTGAACTGGTGCTCTCCACTCTCTGTCCTGTGACAGTTTGAACTGGTGCTCTCCCTCTCTGTCCTGCGACAGTTTGAACTGGTGTTCTCCACTCTCTCTCCTGTGACAGTTTGAACTGGTGCTCTCCACTCTCTCTCCTGTGACAGTTGGAACTGGTGCTCTCCACTCTCTCTCCTGTGACAGTTGGAACTGGTGCTCTCCACTCTCTCTCCTGTGACAGTTTGAACTGGTGCTCTCCACTCTCTCTCCTGTGACAGTTTGAACTGGTGCTCTCCACTCTCTCTCCTGTGACAGTTTGAACTGGTGCTCTCCACTCTCTCTCCTGTGACAGTTTGAACTGGTGCTCTCCACTCTCTCCTGTGACAGTTTGAACTGGTGCTCTCCACTCTCTCCTGTGACAGTTTGAACTGGTGCTCTCCACTCTCCCATCCTGTGACAGTTTGAACTGGTGCTCTCCACTCTCTCTCCTGTGACAGTTTGAACTGGTGCTCTCCACTCTCTCTCCTGTGACACTTTGAACTGGTGCTCTCCACTCTCTCTCCTGTGACAGTTTGAACTGGTGCTCTCCACTCTGTCCTATGACAGTTTGAACTGGTGCTCTCCACTCTCCCGTCCTGTGACAATTGGAACTGGTGCTCTCCACTCTCTGTCCTGTGACAGTTGGAA
Organism: Pristiophorus japonicus; assembly: GCF_044704955.1. NCBI lineage: Eukaryota > Metazoa > Chordata > Chondrichthyes > Pristiophoridae > Pristiophorus > Pristiophorus japonicus. The sequence goes on from NC_091983.1 coordinate 46,350,991, forward strand.
CTGGTGCTCTGCACTCTCTCTCCTGTGACAGTTGGAACTGGTGCTCTCCACTCTGTCCTATGACAGTTTGAACTGGTGCTCTCCACTCTCTCTCCTGTGACACTTTGAACTGGTGCTCTCCACTCTCTGTCCTGTGACAGTTTGAACTGGTGCTCTCCCTCTCTGTCCTGCGACAGTTTGAACTAGTGCTCTCCACTCTCTCTCCTGTGACAGTTTGAACTGGTGCTCTCCACACTCTCTCCTGTGACAGTTTGAACTGGTGCTCTCCACTCTCTGTCCTGTGACAGTTTGAACTGGTGCTCTCCCTCTCTGTCTTGCGACAGTTTGAACTGGTGTTCTCCACTCTCTCTCCTGTGACAGTTTGAACTGGTGCTCTCCACTCTCTCTCCTGTGACAGTTGGAACTGGTGCTCTCCACTCTCTCTCCTGTGACAGTTGGAACTGGTGCTCTCCACTCTCTCTCCTGTGACAGTTTGAACTGGTGCTCTCCACTCTCTCTCCTGTGACAGTTTGAACTGGTGCTCTCCACTCTCTCTCCTGTGACAGTTTGAACTGGTGCTCTCCACTCTCTCTCCTGTGACAGTTTGAACTGGTGCTCTCCACTCTCTCCTGTGACAGTTTGAACTGGTGCTCTCCACTCTCTCCTGTGACAGTTTGAACTGGTGCTCTCCACTCTCTCCTGTGACAGTTTGAACTGGTGCTCTCCACTCTCCCGTCCTGTGACAATTGGAACTGGTGCTCTCCACTCTCTGTCCTGTGACAGTTGGAACTGGTGCTCTGCACTCTCTCTCCTGTGACAGTTGGAACTGGTGCTCTCCACTCTCTCTCCTGTGACAGTTTGAACTGGTGCTCTCCACTCTCCTGTGACAGTTTGAACTGGTGCTCTCCACCCTCTCTCCTGTGACAGTTTGAACTGGTGCTCTCCACTCTCTCTCCTGTGACAGTTGGAACTGGTGCTCTCCACTCTCTCTCCTGTGACAGTTGGAACTGGTGCTCTCCACCATCTCTCCTGTGACAGTTGGAACTGGTGCTCTCCACTCTCTCTCCTGTGACAGTTTGAACTGGTGCTCTCCACTCTCTCCTGTGACAGTTTGAACTGGTGCTCTCCACTCTCTCCTGTGACAGTTTGAACTGGTGCTCTCCACTCTCTCCTGTGACAGTTTGAACTGGTGCTCTCCACTCTCCCGTCCTGTGACAATTGGAACTGGTGCTCTCCACTCTCTCTCCTGTGACAGTTTGAACTGGTGCTCTGCACTCTCTCTCCTGTGACAGTTGGAACTGGTGCTCTCCACTCTGTCCTATGACAGTTTGAACTGGTGCTCTCCACTCTCTCTCCTGTGACAGTTTGAACTGGTGCTCTCCACTCTCTGTCCTGTGACAGTTTGAACTGGTGCTCTCCCTCTCTGTCCTGCGACAGTTTGAACTGGTGCTCTCCACTCTCTCTCCTGTGACAATTTGAACTGGTGCTCTCCACACTCTCTCCTGTGACAGTTTGAACTGGTGCTCTCCACTCTCTCTCCTGTGACAGTTTGAACTGGTGCTCTCCACTCTCTCTCCTGTGACAGTTGGAACTGGTGCTCTCCACTCTCTCTCCTGTGACAGTTGGAACTGGTGCTCTCCACTCTCTCTCCTGTGACAGTTTGAACTGGTGCTCTCCACTCTCTGTCCTGTGACAGTTTGAACTGGTGCTCTCCACTCTCTCTCCTGTGACAGTTTGAACTGGTGCTCTCCACTCTCTCCTGTGACAGTTTGAACTGGTGCTCTCCACTCTCCCGTCCTGTGACAATTGGAACTGGTGCTCTCCACTCTCTGTCCTGTGACAGTTGGAACTGGTGCTCTGCACTCTCTCTCCTGTGACAGTTGGAACTGGTGCTCTCCACTCTCTCTCCTGTGACAGTTTGAACTGGTGCTCTCCACTCTCCCGTCCTGTGACAATTGGAACTGGTGCTCTCCACTCTCCCGTCCTGTGACAATTGGAACTGGTGCTCTCCACTCTCTGTCCTGTGACAGTTGGAACTGGTGCTCTGCACTCTCTCTCCTGTGACAGTTGGAACTGGTGCTCTCCACTCTGTCCTATGACAGTTTGAACTGGTGCTCTCCACTCTCTCTCCTGTGACACTTTGAACTGGTGCTCTCCACTCTCTGTCCTGTGACAGTTTGAACTGGTGCTCTCCCTCTCTGTCCTGCGACAGTTTGAACTAGTGCTCTCCACTCTCTCTCCTGTGACAGTTTGAACTGGTGCTCTCCACACTCTCTCCTGTGACAGTTTGAACTGGTGCTCTCCACTCTCTGTCCTGTGACAGTTTGAACTGGTGCTCTCCCTCTCTGTCTTGCGACAGTTTGAACTGGTGTTCTCCACTCTCTCTCCTGTGACAGTTTGAACTGGTGCTCTCCACTCTCTCTCCTGTGACAGTTGGAACTGGTGCTCTCCACTCTCTCTCCTGTGACAGTTGGAACTGGTGCTCTCCACTCTCTCTCCTGTGACAGTTTGAACTGGTGCTCTCCACTCTCTCTCCTGTGACAGTTTGAACTGGTGCTCTCCACTCTCTCTCCTGTGACAGTTTGAACTGGTGCTCTCCACTCTCTCTCCTGTGACAGTTTGAACTGGTGCTCTCCACTTTCTCCTGTGACAGTTTGAACTGGTGCTCTCCACTCTCTCCTGTGACAGTTTGAACTGGTGCTCTCCACTCTCTCCTGTGACAGTTTGAACTGGTGCCCTCCACTCTCCCGTCCTGTGACAATTGGAACTGGTGCTCTCCACTCTCTGTCCTGTGACAGTTGGAACTGGTGCTCTGCACTCTCTCTCCTGTGACAGTTGGAACTGGTGCTCTCCACTCTCTCTCCTGTGACAGTTTGAACTGGTGCTCTCCACTCTCCTGTGACAGTTTGAACTGGTGCTCTCCACCCTCTCTCCTGTGACAGTTTGAACTGGTGCTCTCCACTCTCTCTCCTGTGACAGTTGGAACTGGTGCTCTCCACTCTCTCTCCTGTGACAGTTGGAACTGGTGCTCTCCACCATCTCTCCTGTGACAGTTGGAACTGGTGCTCTCCACTCTCTCTCCTGTGACAGTTTGAACTGGTGCTCTCCACTCTCTCCTGTGACAGTTTGAACTGGTGCTCTCCACTCTCTCCTGTGACAGTTTGAACTGGTGCTCTCCACTCTCTCCTGTGACAGTTTGAACTGGTGCTCTCCACTCTCCCGTCCTGTGACAATTGGAACTGGTGCTCTCCACTCTCTCTCCTGTGACAGTTTGAACTGGTGCTCTGCACTCTCTCTCCTGTGACAGTTGGAACTGGTGCTCTCCACTCTGTCCTATGACAGTTTGAACTGGTGCTCTCCACTCTCTCTCCTGTGACAGTTTGAACTGGTGCTCTCCACTCTCTGTCCTGTGACAGTTTGAACTGGTGCTCTCCCTCTCTGTCCTGCGACAGTTTGAACTGGTGCTCTCCACTCTCTCTCCTGTGACAGTTTGAACTGGTGCTCTCCACACTCTCTCCTGTGACAGTTTGAACTGGTGCTCTCCACTCTCTCTCCTGTGACAGTTTGAACTGGTGCTCTCCACTCTCTCTCCTGTGACAGTTGGAACTGGTGCTCTCCACTCTCTCTCCTGTGACAGTTGGAACTGGTGCTCTCCACTCTCTCTCCTGTGACAGTTTGAACTGGTGCTCTCCACTCTCTGTCCTGTGACAGTTTGAACTGGTGCTCTCCACTCTCTCTCCTGTGACAGTTTGAACTGGTGCTCTCCACTCTCTCCTGTGACAGTTTGAACTGGTGCTCTCCACTCTCCCGTCCTGTGACAATTGGAACTGGTGCTCTCCACTCTCTGTCCTGTGACAGTTGGAACTGGTGCTCTGCACTCTCTCTCCTGTGACAGTTGGAACTGGTGCTCTCCACTCTGTCCTATGACAGTTTGAACTGGTGCTCTCCACTCTCTCTCCTGTGACAGTTTGAACTGGTGCTCTCCACTCTCTGTCCTGTGACAGTTTGAACTGGTGCTCTCCCTCTCTGTCCTGCGACAGTTTGAACTGGTGTTCTCCACTCTCTCTCCTGTGACAGTTTGAACTGGTGCTCTCCCTCTCTGTCCTGCGACAGTTTGAACTGGTGCTCTCCACTCTCTCTCCTGTGACAGTTTGAACTGGTGCTCTCCACACTCTCTCCTGTGACAGTTTGAACTGGTGCTCTCTACTCTCTCTCCTGTGACAGTTTGAACTGGTGCTCTCCACTCTCTCCTGTGACAGTTTGAACTGGTGCTCTCCACTCTCTCCTGTGACAGTTTGAACTGGTGCTCTCCACTCTCCCGTCCTGTGACAATTGGAACTGGTGCTCTCCACTCTCTGTCCTGTGACAGTTGGAACTGGTGCTCTGCACTCTCTCTCCTGTGACAGTTGCAACTGGTGCTCTCCACTCTGTCCTATGACAGTTTGAACTGGTGCTCTCCACTCTCTCTCCTGTGACAGTTTGAGCTGGTGCTCTCCACTCTCTGTCCTGTGACAGTTTGAACTGGTGCTCTCCCTCTCTGTCCTGCGACAGTTTGAACTGGTGCTCTCCACTCTCTCTCTTGTGACAGTTTGAACTGGTGCTCTCCACACTCTCTCCTGTGACAGTTTGAATTGGTGCTCTCCACTCTCTCTCCTGTGACAGTTTGAACTGGTGCTCTCCACTCTCTCCTGTGACAGTTGGAACTGGTGCTCTCCACTCTCCTGTGACAGTTGGAACTGGTGCTCTCCACTCTCTCTCCTGTGACAGTTTGAACTGGTGCTCTCCACTCTCTCTCCTGTGACAGTTTGAACTGGTGCTCTCCACTCTCTCTCCTGTGACAGTTTGAACTGGTGCTCTCCACTCTCTCCTGTGACAGTTTGAACTGGTGCTCTCCACTCTCTCTCCTGTGACAGTTTGAACTGGTGCTCTCCACTCTCTCTCCTGTGACAGTTTGAACTGGTGCTCTCCACTCTCTCCTGTGACAGTTTGAACTGGTGCTCTCCACTCTCCTGTGACAGTTTGAACTGGTGCTCTCCACTCTCTCCTGTGACAGTTTGAACTGGTGCTCTCCACTCTCCCGTCCTGTGACAATTGGAACTGGTGCTCTCCACTCTCTGTCCTGTGACAGTTGGAACTGGTGCTCTGCACTCTCTCTCCTGTGACAGTTGGAACTGGTGCTCTCCACTCTGTCCTATGACAGTTTGAACTGGTGCTCTCCACTCTCTCTCCTGTGACACTTTGAACTGGTGCTCTCCACTCTCTGTCCTGTGACAGTTTGAACTGGTGCTCTCCCTCTCTGTCCTGCGACAGTTTGAACTAGTGCTCTCCACTCTCTCTCCTGTGACAGTTTGAACTGGTGCTCTCCACACTCTCTCCTGTGACAGTTTGAACTGGTGCTCTCCACTCTCTGTCCTGTGACAGTTTGAACTGGTGCTCTCCCTCTCTGTCCTGCGACAGTTTGAACTGGTGTTCTCCACTCTCTCTCCTGTGACAGTTTGAACTGGTGCTCTCCACTCTCTCTCCTGTGACAGTTGGAACTGGTGCTCTCCACCATCTCTCCTGTGACAGTTGGAACTGGTGCTCTCCACTCTCTCTCCTGTGACAGTTTGAACTGGTGTTCTCCACTCTCTCCTGTGACAGTTTGAACTGGTGCTCTCCACTCTCTCCTGTGACAGTTTGAACTGGTGCTCTCCACTCTCTCCTGTGACAGTTTGAACTGGTGCTCTCCACTCTCCCGTCCTGTGACAATTGGAACTGGTGCTCTCCACTCTCTCTCCTGTGACAGTTTGAACTGGTGCTCTGCACTCTCTCTCCTGTGACAGTTGGAACTGGTGCTCTCCACTCTGTCCTATGACAGTTTGAACTGGTGCTCTCCACTCTCTCTCCTGTGACAGATTGAACTGGTGCTCTCCACTCTCTGTCCTGTGACAGTTTGAACTGGTGCTCTCCCTCTCTGTCCTGCGACAGTTTGAACTGGTGCTCTCCACTCTCTCTCCTGTGACAGTTTGAACTGGTGCTCTCCACACTCTCTCCTGTGACAGTTTGAACTGGTGCTCTCCACTCTCTCTCCTGTGACAGTTTGAACTGGTGCTCTCCACTCTCTCTCCTGTGACAGTTGGAACTGGTGCTCTCCACTCTCTCTCCTGTGACAGTTGGAACTGGTGCTCTCCACTCTCTCTCCTGTGACAGTTTGAACTGGTGCTCTCCACTCTCTGTCCTGTGACAGTTTGAACTGGTGCTCTCCACTCTCTCCTGTGACAGTTTGAACTGGTGCTCTCCACTCTCTCCTGTGACAGTTTGAACTGGTGCTCTCCACTCTCCCGTCCTGTGACAATTGGAACTGGTGCTCTCCACTCTCTGTCCTGTGACAGTTGGAACTGGTGCTCTGCACTCTCTCTCCTGTGACAGTTGGAACTGGTGCTCTCCACTCTGTCCTATGACAGTTTGAACTGGTGCTCTCCACTCTCTCTCCTGTGACAGTTTGAACTGGTGCTCTCCACTCTCTGTCCTGTGACAGTTTGAACTGGTGCTCTCCCTCTCTGTCCTGCGACAGTTTGAACTGGTGTTCTCCACTCTCTCTCCTGTGACAGTTTGAACTGGTGCTCTCCCTCTCTGTCCTGCGACAGTTTGAACTGGTGCTCTCCACTCTCTCTCCTGTGACAGTTTGAACTGGTGCTCTCCACACTCTCTCCTGTGACAGTTTGAACTGGTGCTCTCCACTCTCTCTCCTGTGACAGTTTGAACTGGTGCTCTCCACTCTCTCCTGTGACAGTTTGAACTGGTGCTCTCCACTCTCTCCTGTGACAGTTTGAACTGGTGCTCTCCACTCTCCCGTCCTGTGACAATTGGAACTGGTGCTCTCCACTCTCTGTCCTGTGACAGTTGGAACTGGTGCTCTGCACTCTCTCTCCTGTGACAGTTGCAACTGGTGCTCTCCACTCTGTCCTATGACAGTTTGAACTGGTGCTCTCCACTCTCTCTCCTGTGACAGTTTGAGCTGGTGCTCTCCACTCTCTGTCCTGTGACAGTTTGAACTGGTGCTCTCCCTCTCTGTCCTGCGACAGTTTGAACTGGTGCTCTCCACTCTCTCTCTTGTGACAGTTTGAACTGGTGCTCTCCACACTCTCTCCTGTGACAGTTTGAATTGGTGCTCTCCACTCTCTCTCCTGTGACAGTTTGAACTGGTGCTCTCCACTCTCTCTCCTGTGACAGTTGGAACTGGTGCTCTCCACTCTCTCTCCTGTGACAGTTGGAACTGGTGCTCTCCACTCTCTCTCCTGTGACAGTTTGAACTGGTGCTCTCCACTCTCTCTCCTGTGACAGTTTGAACTGGTGCTCTCCACTCTCTCTCCTGTGACAGTTTGAACTGGTGCTCTCCACTCTCTCCTGTGACAGTTTGAACTGGTGCTCTCCACTCTCTCTCCTGTGACAGTTTGAACTGGTGCTCTCCACTCTCTCTCCTGTGACAGTTTGAACTGGTGCTCTCCACTCTCTCCTGTGACAGTTTGAACTGGTGCTCTCCACTCTCTCCTGTGACAGTTTGAACTGGTGCTCTCCACTCTCTCCTGTGACAGTTTGAACTGGTGCTCTCCACTCTCCCGTCCTGTGACAATTGTAACTGGTGCTCTCCACTCTCTGTCCTGTGACAGTTGGAACTGGTGCTCTGCACTCTCTCTCCTGTGACAGTTGGAACTGGTGCTCTCCAATCTGTCCTATGATAGTTTGAACTGGTGCTCTCCACTCTCTCTCCTGTGACACTTTGAACTGGTGCTCTCCACTCTCTGTCCTGTGACAGTTTGAACTGGTGCTCTCCCTCTCTGTCCTGCGACAGTTTGAACTAGTGCTCTCCACTCTCTCTCCTGTGACAGTTTGAACTGGTGCTCTCCACACTCTCTCCTGTGACAGTTTGAACTGGTGCTCTCCACTCTCTCTCCTGTGACAGTTTGAACTGGTGCTCTGCACTCTCTCTCCTGTGACAGTTGGAACTGGTGCTCTCCACTCTGTCCTATGACAGTTTGAACTGGTGCTCTCCACTCTCTCTCCTGTGACAGTTTGAACTGGTGCTCTCCACTCTCTGTCCTGTGACAGTTTGAACTGGTGCTCTCCCTCTCTGTCCTGCGACAGTTTGAACTGGTGCTCTCCACTCTCTCTCCTGTGACAGTTTGAACTGGTGCTCTCCACTCTCTCCTGTGACAGTTTGAACTGGTTCTCTCCACTCTCTCCTGTGACAGTTTGAACTGGTGCTCTCCACTCTCTCTCCTGTGACAGTTGGAACTGGTGCTCTCCACTCTCTCTCCTGTGACAGTTGGAACTGGTGCTCTCCACTCTCTCTCCTGTGACAGTTTGAACTGGTGCTCTCCACTCTCTCTCCTGTGACAGTTTGAACTGGTGCTCTCCACTCTCTGTCCTGTGACAGTTTGAACTGGTGCTCTCCCTCTCTGTCCTGCGACAGTTTGAACTGGTGCTCTCCACTCTCTCTCCTGTGACAGTTTGAACTGGTGCTCTCCACACTCTCTCCTGTGACAGTTTGAATTGGTGCTCTCCACTCTCTCTCCTGTGACAGTTTGAACTGGTGCTCTCCACTCTCTCTCCTGTGACAGTTGGAACTGGTGCTCTCCACTCTCTCTCCTGTGACAGTTGAACTGGTGCTCTCCACTCTCTCCTGTGACAGTTTGAACTGGTGCTCTCCACTCTCTCTCCTGTGACAGTTTGAACTGGTGCTCTCCACTCTCTCCTGTGACAGTTGGAACTGGTGCTCTCCACTCTCTCCTGTGACACTTTGAACTGGTGCTCTCCACTCTCTGTCCTGTGACAGTTTGAACTGGTGCTCTCCCTCTCTGTCCTGCGACAGTTTGAACTAGTGCTCTCCACTCTCTCTCCTGTGACAGTTTGAACTGGTGCTCTCCTCACTCTCTCCTGTGACAGTTTGAACTGGTGCTCTCCACTCTCTGTCCTGTGACAGTTTGAACTGGTGCTCTCCCTCTCTGTCTTGCGACAGTTTGAACTGGTGTTCTCCACTCTCTCTCCTGTGACAGTTTGAACTGGTGCTCTCCACTCTCTCTCCTGTGACAGTTGGAACTGGTGCTCTCCACTCTCTCTCCTGTGACAGTTGGAACTGGTGCTCTCCACTCTCTCTCCTGTGACAGTTTGAACTGGTGCTCTCCACTCTCTCTCCTGTGACAGTTTGAACTGGTGCTCTCCACTCTCTCTCCTGTGACAGTTTGAACTGGTGCTCTCCACTCTCTCTCCTGTGACAGTTTGAACTGGTGCTCTCCACTTTCTCCTGTGACAGTTTGAACTGGTGCTCTCCACTCTCTCCTGTGACAGTTTGAACTGGTGCTCTCCACTCTCTCCTGTGACAGTTTGAACTGGTGCTCTCCACTCTCCCGTCCTGTGACAATTGGAACTGGTGCTCTCCACTCTCTGTCCTGTGACAGTTGGAACTGGTGCTCTGCACTCTCTCTCCTGTGACAGTTGGAACTGGTGCTCTCCACTCTCTCTCCTGTGACAGTTTGAACTGGTGCTCTCCACTCTCCTGTGACAGTTTGAACTGGTGCTCTCCACCCTCTCTCCTGTGACAGTTTGAACTGGTGCTCTCCACTCTCTCTCCTGTGACAGTTGGAACTGGTGCTCTCCACTCTCTCTCCTGTGACAGTTGGAACTGGTGCTCTCCACCATCTCTCCTGTGACAGTTGGAACTGGTGCTCTCCACTCTCTCTCCTGTGACAGTTTGAACTGGTGCTCTCCACTCTCTCCTGTGACAGTTTGAACTGGTGCTCTCCACTCTCTCCTGTGACAGTTTGAACTGGTGCTCTCCACTCTCTCCTGTGACAGTTTGAACTGGTGCTCTCCACTCTCCCGTCCTGTGACAATTGGAACTGGTGCTCTCCACTCTCTCTCCTGTGACAGTTTGAACTGGTGCTCTGCACTCTCTCTCCTGTGACAGTTGGAACTGGTGCTCTCCACTCTGTCCTATGACAGTTTGAACTGATGCTCTCCACTCTCTCTCCTGTGACAGTTTGAACTGGTGCTCTCCACTCTCTGTCCTGTGACAGTTTGAACTGGTGCTCTCCCTCTCTGTCCTGCGACAGTTTGAACTGGTGCTCTCCACTCTCTCTCCTGTGACAGTTTGAACTGGTGCTCTCCACACTCTCTCCTGTGACAGTTTGAACTGGTGCTCTCCACTCTCTCTCCTGTGACAGTTTGAACTGGTGCTCTCCACTCTCTCTCCTGTGACAGTTGGAACTGGTGCTCTCCACTCTCTCTCCTGTGACAGTTGGAACTGGTGCTCTCCACTCTCTCTCCTGTGACAGTTTGAACTGGTGCTCTCCACTCTCTGTCCTGTGACAGTTTGAACTGGTGCTCTCCACTCTCTCTCCTGTGACAGTTTGAACTGGTGCTCTCCACTCTCTCCTGTGACAGTTTGAACTGGTGCTCTCCACTCTCCCGTCCTGTGACAATTGGAACTGGTGCTCTCCACTCTCTGTCCTGTGACAGTTGGAACTGGTGCTCTGCACTCTCTCTCCTGTGACAGTTGGAACTGGTGCTCTCCACTCTGTCCTATGACAGTTTGAACTGGTGCTCTCCACTCTCTCTCCTGTGACAGTTTGAACTGGTGCTCTCCACTCTCTGTCCTGTGACAGTTTGAACTGGTGCTCTCCCTCTCTGTCCTGCGACAGTTTGAACTGGTGTTCTCCACTCTCTCTCCTGTGACAGTTTGAACTGGTGCTCTCCCTCTCTGTCCTGCGACAGTTTGAACTGGTGCTCTCCACTCTCTCTCCTGTGACAGTTTGAACTGGTGCTCTCCACACTCTCTCCTGTGACAGTTTGAACTGGTGCTCTCTACTCTCTCTCCTGTGACAGTTTGAACTGGTGCTCTCCACTCTCTCCTGTGACAGTTTGAACTGGTGCTCTCCACTCTCTCCTGTGACAGTTTGAACTGGTGCTCTCCACTCTCCCGTCCTGTGACAATTGGAACTGGTGCTCTCCACTCTCTGTCCTGTGACAGTTGGAACTGGTGCTCTGCACTCTCTCTCCTGTGACAGTTGCAACTGGTGCTCTCCACTCTGTCCTATGACAGTTTGAACTGGTGCTCTCCACTCTCTCTCCTGTGACAGTTTGAGCTGGTGCTCTCCACTCTCTGTCCTGTGACAGTTTGAACTGGTGCTCTCCCTCTCTGTCCTGCGACAGTTTGAACTGGTGCTCTCCACTCTCTCTCTTGTGACAGTTTGAACTGGTGCTCTCCACACTCTCTCCTGTGACAGTTTGAATTGGTGCTCTCCACTCTCTCTCCTGTGACAGTTTGAACTGGTGCTCTCCACTCTCTCCTGTGACAGTTGGAACTGGTGCTCTCCACTCTCCTGTGACAGTTGGAACTGGTGCTCTCCACTCTCTCTCCTGTGACAGTTTGAACTGGTGCTCTCCACTCTCTCTCCTGTGACAGTTTGAACTGGTGCTCTCCACTCTCTCTCCTGTGACAGTTTGAACTGGTGCTCTCCACTCTCTCCTGTGACAGTTTGAACTGGTGCTCTCCACTCTCTCTCCTGTGACAGTTTGAACTGGTGCTCTCCACTCTCTCTCCTGTGACAGTTTGAACTGGTGCTCTCCACTCTCTCCTGTGACAGTTTGAACTGGTGCTCTCCACTCTCCTGTGACAGTTTGAACTGGTGCTCTCCACTCTCTCCTGTGACAGTTTGAACTGGTGCTCTCCACTCTCCCGTCCTGTGACAATTGGAACTGGTGCTCTCCACTCTCTGTCCTGTGACAGTTGGAACTGGTGCTCTGCACTCTCTCTCCTGTGACAGTTGGAACTGGTGCTCTCCACTCTGTCCTATGACAGTTTGAACTGGTGCTCTCCACTCTCTCTCCTGTGACACTTTGAACTGGTGCTCTCCACTCTCTGTCCTGTGACAGTTTGAACTGGTGCTCTCCCTCTCTGTCCTGCGACAGTTTGAACTAGTGCTCTCCACTCTCTCTCCTGTGACAGTTTGAACTGGTGCTCTCCACACTCTCTCCTGTGACAGTTTGAACTGGTGCTCTCCACTCTCTGTCCTGTGACAGTTTGAACTGGTGCTCTCCCTCTCTGTCCTGCGACAGTTTGAACTGGTGTTCTCCACTCTCTCTCCTGTGACAGTTTGAACTGGTGCTCTCCACTCTCTCTCCTGTGACAGTTTGAACTGGTGCTCTCCACTCTCTCTCCTGTGACAGTTTGAACTGGTGCTCTCCACTCTCTCTCCTGTGACAGTTTGAACTGGTGCTCTCCACTCTCTGTCCTGTGACAGTTTGAACTGGTGCTCTCCCTCTCTGTCCTGCGACAGTTTGAACTGGTGTTCTCCACTCTCTCTCCTGTGACAGTTTGAACTGGTGCTCTCCCTCTCTGTCCTGCGACAGTTTGAACTGGTGCTCTCCACTCTCTCTCCTGTGACAGTTTGAACTGGTGCTCTCCACACTCTCTCCTGTGACAGTTTGAACTGGTGCTCTCCACTCTCTCTCCTGTGACAGTTTGAACTGGTGCTCTCCACTCTCTCCTGTGACAGTTTGAACTGGTGCTCTCCACTCTCTCCTGTGACAGTTTGAACTGGTGCTCTCCACTCTCCCGTCCTGTGACAATTGGAACTGGTGCTCTCCACTCTCTGTCCTGTGACAGTTGGAACTGGTGCTCTGCACTCTCTCTCCTGTGACAGTTGCAACTGGTGCTCTGCACTCTGTCCTATGACAGTTTGAACTGGTGCTCTCCACTCTCTCTCCTGTGACAGTTTGAGCTGGTGCTCTCCACTCTCTGTCCTGTGACAGTTTGAACTGGTGCTCTCCCTCTCTGTCCTGCGACAGTTTGAACTGGTGCTCTCCACTCTCTCTCTTGTGACAGTTTGAACTGGTGCTCCTCACACTCTCTCCTGTGACAGTTTGAATTGGTGCTCTCCACTCTCTCTCCTGTGACAGTTTGAACTGGTGCTCTCCACTCTCTCTCCTGTGACAGTTGGAACTGGTGCTCTCCACTCTCTCTCCTGTGACAGTTGGAACTGGTGCTCTCCACTCTCTCTCCTGTGACAGTTTGAACTGGTGCTCTCCACTCTCTCTCCTGTGACAGTTTGAACTGGTGCTCTCCACTCTCTCTCCTGTGACAGTTTGAACTGGTGCTCTCCACTCTCTCCTGTGACAGTTTGAACTGGTGCTCTCCACTCTCTCTCCTGTGACAGTTTGAACTGGTGCTCTCCACTCTCTCTCCTGTGACAGTTTGAACTGGTGCTCTCCACTCTCTCCTGTGACAGTTTGAACTGGTGCTCTCCACTCTCTCCTGTGACAGTTTGAACTGGTGCTCTCCACTCTCTCCTGTGACAGTTTGAACTGGTGCTCTCCACTCTCCCGTCCTGTGACAATTGTAACTGGTGCTCTCCACTCTCTGTCCTGTGACAGTTGGAACTGGTGCTCTGCACTCTCTCTCCTGTGACAGTTGGAACTGGTGCTCTCCAATCTGTCCTATGATAGTTTGAACTGGTGCTCTCCACTCTCTCTCCTGTGACACTTTGAACTGGTGCTCTCCACTCTCTGTCCTGTGACAGTTTGAACTGGTGCTCTCCCTCTCTGTCCTGCGACAGTTTGAACTAGTGCTCTCCACTCTCTCTCCTGTGACAGTTTGAACTGGTGCTCTCCACACTCTCTCCTGTGACAGTTTGAACTGGTGCTCTCCACTCTCTCTCCTGTGACAGTTTGAACTGGTGCTCTGCACTCTCTCTCCTGTGACAGTTGGAACTGGTGCTCTCCACTCTGTCCTATGACAGTTTGAACTGGTGCTCTCCACTCTCTCTCCTGTGACAGTTTGAACTGGTGCTCTCCACTCTCTGTCCTGTGACAGTTTGAACTGGTGCTCTCCCTCTCTGTCCTGCGACAGTTTGAACTGGTGCTCTCCACTCTCTCTCCTGTGACAGTTTGAACTGGTGCTCTCCACTCTCTCCTGTGACAGTTTGAACTGGTTCTCTCCACTCTCTCCTGTGACAGTTTGAACTGGTGCTCTCCACTCTCTCTCCTGTGACAGTTGGAACTGGTGCTCTCCACTCTCTCTCCTGTGACAGTTGGAACTGGTGCTCTCCACTCTCTCTCCTGTGACAGTTTGAACTGGTGCTCTCCACTCTCTCTCCTGTGACAGTTTGAACTGGTGCTCTCCACTCTCTGTCCTGTGACAGTTTGAACTGGTGCTCTCCCTCTCTGTCCTGCGACAGTTTGAACTGGTGCTCTCCACTCTCTCTCCTGTGACAGTTTGAACTGGTGCTCTCCACACTCTCTCCTGTGACAGTTTGAATTGGTGCTCTCCACTCTCTCTCCTGTGACAGTTTGAACTGGTGCTCTCCACTCTCTCTCCTGTGACAGTTGGAACTGGTGCTCTCCACTCTCTCTCCTGTGACAGTTGGAACTGGTGCTCTCCACTCTCTCCTGTGACAGTTTGAACTGGTGCTCTCCACTCTCTCTCCTGTGACAGTTTGAACTGGTGCTCTCCACTCTCTCTCCTGTGACAGTTTGAACTGGTGCTCTCCACTCTCTCCTGTGACAGTTTGAACTGGTGCTCTCCACTCTCTCTCCTGTGACAGTTTGAACTGGTGCTCTCCACTCTCTCTCCTGTGACAGTTGAACTGGTGCTCTCCACTCTCTCCTGTGACAGTTTGAACTGGTGCTCTCCACTCTCTCTCCTGTGACAGTTTGAACTGGTGCTCTCCACTCTCTCTCCTGTGACAGTTTGAACTGGTGCTCTCCACTCTCTCCTGTGACAGTTTGAACTGGTGCTCTCCACTCTCTCTCCTGTGACAGTTGAACTGGTGCTCTCCACTCTCTCCTGTGACAGTTGGAACTGGTGCTCTCCACTCTCCTGTGACAGTTGGAACTGGTGCTCTCCACTCTCTCTCCTGTGACAGTTTGAACTGGTGCTCTCCACTCTCTCTCCTGTGACAGTTTGAACTGGTGCTCTCCACTCTCTCTCCTGTGACAGTTTGAACTGGTGCTCTCCACTCTCTCCTGTGACAGTTTGAACTGGTGCTCTCCACTCTCTCTCCTGTGACAGTTTGAACTGGTGCTCTCCACTCTCTCTCCTGTGACAGTTTGAACTGGTGCTCTCCACTCTCTCCTGTGACAGTTTGAACTGGTGCTCTCCACTCTCTCCTGTGACAGTTTGAACTGGTGCTCTCCACTCTCCCGTCCTGTGACAATTGGAACTGGTGCTCTCCACTCTCTCTCCTGTGACAGTTTGAACTGGTGCTCTGCACTCTCTCTCCTGTGACAGTTGGAACTGGTGCTCTCCACTCTGTCCTATGACAGTTTGAACTGATGCTCTCCACTCTCTCTCCTGTGACAGTTTGAACTGGTGCTCTCCACTCTCTGTCCTGTGACAGTTTGAACTGGTGCTCTCCCTCTCTGTCCTGCGACAGTTTGAACTGGTGCTCTCCACTCTCTCTCCTGTGACAGTTTGAACTGGTGCTCTCCACACTCTCTCCTGTGACAGTTTGAACTGGTGCTCTCCACTCTCTCTCCTGTGACAGTTTGAACTGGTGCTCTCCACTCTCTCTCCTGTGACAGTTGGAACTGGTGCTCTCCACTCTCTCTCCTGTGACAGTTGGAACTGGTGCTCTCCACTCTCTCTCCTGTGACAGTTTGAACTGGTGCTCTCCACTCTCTGTCCTGTGACAGTTTGAACTGGTGCTCTCCACTCTCTCTCCTGTGACAGTTTGAACTGGTGCTCTCCACTCTCTCCTGTGACAGTTTGAACTGGTGCTCTCCACTCTCCCGTCCTGTGACAATTGGAACTGGTGCTCTCCACTCTCTGTCCTGTGACAGTTGGAACTGGTGCTCTGCACTCTCTCTCCTGTGACAGTTGGAACTGGTGCTCTCCACTCTGTCCTATGACAGTTTGAACTGGTGCTCTCCACTCTCTCTCCTGTGACAGTTTGAACTGGTGCTCTCCACTCTCTGTCCTGTGACAGTTTGAACTGGTGCTCTCCCTCTCTGTCCTGCGACAGTTTGAACTGGTGTTCTCCACTCTCTCTCCTGTGACAGTTTGAACTGGTGCTCTCCCTCTCTGTCCTGCGACAGTTTGAACTGGTGCTCTCCACTCTCTCTCCTGTGACAGTTTGAACTGGTGCTCTCCACACTCTCTCCTGTGACAGTTTGAACTGGTGCTCTCTACTCTCTCTCCTGTGACAGTTTGAACTGGTGCTCTCCACTCTCTCCTGTGACAGTTTGAACTGGTGCTCTCCACTCTCTCCTGTGACAGTTTGAACTGGTGCTCTCCACTCTCCCGTCCTGTGACAATTGGAACTGGTGCTCTCCACTCTCTGTCCTGTGACAGTTGGAACTGGTGCTCTGCACTCTCTCTCCTGTGACAGTTGCAACTGGTGCTCTCCACTCTGTCCTATGACAGTTTGAACTGGTGCTCTCCACTCTCTCTCCTGTGACAGTTTGAGCTGGTGCTCTCCACTCTCTGTCCTGTGACAGTTTGAACTGGTGCTCTCCCTCTCTGTCCTGCGACAGTTTGAACTGGTGCTCTCCACTCTCTCTCTTGTGACAGTTTGAACTGGTGCTCTCCACACTCTCTCCTGTGACAGTTTGAATTGGTGCTCTCCACTCTCTCTCCTGTGACAGTTTGAACTGGTGCTCTCCACTCTCTCCTGTGACAGTTGGAACTGGTGCTCTCCACTCTCCTGTGACAGTTGGAACTGGTGCTCTCCACTCTCTCTCCTGTGACAGTTTGAACTGGTGCTCTCCACTCTCTCTCCTGTGACAGTTTGAACTGGTGCTCTCCACTCTCTCTCCTGTGACAGTTTGAACTGGTGCTCTCCACTCTCTCCTGTGACAGTTTGAACTGGTGCTCTCCACTCTCTCTCCTGTGACAGTTTGAACTGGTGCTCTCCACTCTCTCTCCTGTGACAGTTTGAACTGGTGCTCTCCACTCTCTCCTGTGACAGTTTGAACTGGTGCTCTCCACTCTCCTGTGACAGTTTGAACTGGTGCTCTCCACTCTCTCCTGTGACAGTTTGAACTGGTGCTCTCCACTCTCCCGTCCTGTGACAATTGGAACTGGTGCTCTCCACTCTCTGTCCTGTGACAGTTGGAACTGGTGCTCTGCACTCTCTCTCCTGTGACAGTTGGAACTGGTGCTCTCCACTCTGTCCTATGACAGTTTGAACTGGTGCTCTCCACTCTCTCTCCTGTGACACTTTGAACTGGTGCTCTCCACTCTCTGTCCTGTGACAGTTTGAACTGGTGCTCTCCCTCTCTGTCCTGCGACAGTTTGAACTAGTGCTCTCCACTCTCTCTCCTGTGACAGTTTGAACTGGTGCTCTCCACACTCTCTCCTGTGACAGTTTGAACTGGTGCTCTCCACTCTCTGTCCTGTGACAGTTTGAACTGGTGCTCTCCCTCTCTGTCCTGCGACAGTTTGAACTGGTGTTCTCCACTCTCTCTCCTGTGACAGTTTGAACTGGTGCTCTCCACTCTCTCTCCTGTGACAGTTGGAACTGGTGCTCTCCACCATCTCTCCTGTGACAGTTGGAACTGGTGCTCTCCACTCTCTCTCCTGTGACAGTTTGAACTGGTGCTCTCCACTCTCTCCTGTGACAGTTTGAACTGGTGCTCTCCACTCTCTCCTGTGACAGTTTGAACTGGTGCTCTCCACTCTCTCCTGTGACAGTTTGAACTGGTGCTCTCCACTCTCCCGTCCTGTGACAATTGGAACTGGTGCTCTCCACTCTCTCTCCTGTGACAGTTTGAACTGGTGCTCTGCACTCTCTCTCCTGTGACAGTTGGAACTGGTGCTCTCCACTCTGTCCTATGACAGTTTGAACTGGTGCTCTCCACTCTCTCTCCTGTGACAGATTGAACTGGTGCTCTCCACTCTCTGTCCTGTGACAGTTTGAACTGGTGCTCTCCCTCTCTGTCCTGCGACAGTTTGAACTGGTGCTCTCCACTCTCTCTCCTGTGACAGTTTGAACTGGTGCTCTCCACACTCTCTCCTGTGACAGTTTGAACTGGTGCTCTCCACTCTCTCTCCTGTGACAGTTTGAACTGGTGCTCTCCACTCTCTCTCCTGTGACAGTTGGAACTGGTGCTCTCCACTCTCTCTCCTGTGACAGTTGGAACTGGTGCTCTCCACTCTCTCTCCTGTGACAGTTTGAACTGGTGCTCTCCACTCTCTGTCCTGTGACAGTTTGAACTGGTGCTCTCCACTCTCTCCTGTGACAGTTTGAACTGGTGCTCTCCACTCTCTCCTGTGACAGTTTGAACTGGTGCTCTCCACTCTCCCGTCCTGTGACAATTGGAACTGGTGCTCTCCACTCTCTGTCCTGTGACAGTTGGAACTGGTGCTCTGCACTCTCTCTCCTGTGACAGTTGGAACTGGTGCTCTCCACTCTGTCCTATGACAGTTTGAACTGGTGCTCTCCACTCTCTCTCCTGTGACAGTTTGAACTGGTGCTCTCCACTCTCTGTCCTGTGACAGTTTGAACTGGTGCTCTCCCTCTCTGTCCTGCGACAGTTTGAACTGGTGTTCTCCACTCTCTCTCCTGTGACAGTTTGAACTGGTGCTCTCCCTCTCTGTCCTGCGACAGTTTGAACTGGTGCTCTCCACTCTCTCTCCTGTGACAGTTTGAACTGGTGCTCTCCACACTCTCTCCTGTGACAGTTTGAACTGGTGCTCTCCACTCTCTCTCCTGTGACAGTTTGAACTGGTGCTCTCCACTCTCTCCTGTGACAGTTTGAACTGGTGCTCTCCACTCTCTCCTGTGACAGTTTGAACTGGTGCTCTCCACTCTCCCGTCCTGTGACAATTGGAACTGGTGCTCTCCACTCTCTGTCCTGTGACAGTTGGAACTGGTGCTCTGCACTCTCTCTCCTGTGACAGTTGCAACTGGTGCTCTGCACTCTGTCCTATGACAGTTTGAACTGGTGCTCTCCACTCTCTCTCCTGTGACAGTTTGAGCTGGTGCTCTCCACTCTCTGTCCTGTGACAGTTTGAACTGGTGCTCTCCCTCTCTGTCCTGCGACAGTTTGAACTGGTGCTCTCCACTCTCTCTCTTGTGACAGTTTGAACTGGTGCTCCTCACACTCTCTCCTGTGACAGTTTGAATTGGTGCTCTCCACTCTCTCTCCTGTGACAGTTTGAACTGGTGCTCTCCACTCTCTCTCCTGTGACAGTTGGAACTGGTGCTCTCCACTCTCTCTCCTGTGACAGTTGGAACTGGTGCTCTCCACTCTCTCTCCTGTGACAGTTTGAACTGGTGCTCTCCACTCTCTCTCCTGTGACAGTTTGAACTGGTGCTCTCCACTCTCTCTCCTGTGACAGTTTGAACTGGTGCTCTCCACTCTCTCCTGTGACAGTTTGAACTGGTGCTCTCCACTCTCTCTCCTGTGACAGTTTGAACTGGTGCTCTCCACTCTCTCTCCTGTGACAGTTTGAACTGGTGCTCTCCACTCTCTCCTGTGACAGTTTGAACTGGTGCTCTCCACTCTCTCCTGTGACAGTTTGAACTGGTGCTCTCCACTCTCTCCTGTGACAGTTTGAACTGGTGCTCTCCACTCTCCCGTCCTGTGACAATTGTAACTGGTGCTCTCCACTCTCTGTCCTGTGACAGTTGGAACTGGTGCTCTGCACTCTCTCTCCTGTGACAGTTGGAACTGGTGCTCTCCAATCTGTCCTATGATAGTTTGAACTGGTGCTCTCCACTCTCTCTCCTGTGACACTTTGAACTGGTGCTCTCCACTCTCTGTCCTGTGACAGTTTGAACTGGTGCTCTCCCTCTCTGTCCTGCGACAGTTTGAACTAGTGCTCTCCACTCTCTCTCCTGTGACAGTTTGAACTGGTGCTCTCCACACTCTCTCCTGTGACAGTTTGAACTGGTGCTCTCCACTCTCTCTCCTGTGACAGTTTGAACTGGTGCTCTGCACTCTCTCTCCTGTGACAGTTGGAACTGGTGCTCTCCACTCTGTCCTATGACAGTTTGAACTGGTGCTCTCCACTCTCTCTCCTGTGACAGTTTGAACTGGTGCTCTCCACTCTCTGTCCTGTGACAGTTTGAACTGGTGCTCTCCCTCTCTGTCCTGCGACAGTTTGAACTGGTGCTCTCCACTCTCTCTCCTGTGACAGTTTGAACTGGTGCTCTCCACTCTCTCCTGTGACAGTTTGAACTGGTTCTCTCCACTCTCTCCTGTGACAGTTTGAACTGGTGCTCTCCACTCTCTCTCCTGTGACAGTTGGAACTGGTGCTCTCCACTCTCTCTCCTGTGACAGTTGGAACTGGTGCTCTCCACTCTCTCTCCTGTGACAGTTTGAACTGGTGCTCTCCACTCTCTCTCCTGTGACAGTTTGAACTGGTGCTCTCCACTCTCTGTCCTGTGACAGTTTGAACTGGTGCTCTCCCTCTCTGTCCTGCGACAGTTTGAACTGGTGCTCTCCACTCTCTCTCCTGTGACAGTTTGAACTGGTGCTCTCCACACTCTCTCCTGTGACAGTTTGAATTGGTGCTCTCCACTCTCTCTCCTGTGACAGTTTGAACTGGTGCTCTCCACTCTCTCTCCTGTGACAGTTGGAACTGGTGCTCTCCACTCTCTCTCCTGTGACAGTTGGAACTGGTGCTCTCCACTCTCTCCTGTGACAGTTTGAACTGGTGCTCTCCACTCTCTCTCCTGTGACAGTTTGAACTGGTGCTCTCCACTCTCTCTCCTGTGACAGTTTGAACTGGTGCTCTCCACTCTCTCCTGTGACAGTTTGAACTGGTGCTCTCCACTCTCTCTCCTGTGACAGTTTGAACTGGTGCTCTCCACTCTCTCTCCTGTGACAGTTGAACTGGTGCTCTCCACTCTCTCCTGTGACAGTTTGAACTGGTGCTCTCCACTCTCTCTCCTGTGACAGTTTGAACTGGTGCTCTCCACTCTCTCTCCTGTGACAGTTTGAACTGGTGCTCTCCACTCTCTCCTGTGACAGTTTGAACTGGTGCTCTCCACTCTCTCTCCTGTGACAGTTGAACTGGTGCTCTCCACTCTCTCCTGTGACAGTTGGAACTGGTGCTCTCCACTCTCCTGTGACAGTTGGAACTGGTGCTCTCCACTCTCTCTCCTGTGACAGTTTGAACTGGTGCTCTCCACTCTCTCTCCTGTGACAGTTTGAACTGGTGCTCTCCACTCTCTCTCCTGTGACAGTTTGAACTGGTGCTCTCCACTCTCTCCTGTGACAGTTTGAACTGGTGCTCTCCACTCTCTCTCCTGTGACAGTTTGAACTGGTGCTCTCCACTCTCTCTCCTGTGACAGTTTGAACTGGTGCTCTCCACTCTCTCCTGTGACAGTTTGAACTGGTGCTCTCCACTCTCTCCTGTGACAGTTTGAACTGGTGCTCTCCACTCTCTCCTGTGACAGTTTGAACTGGTGCTCTCCACTCTCCCGTCCTGTGACAATTGGAACTGGTGCTCTCCACTCTCTGTCCTGTGACAGTTGGAACTGGTGCTCTGCACTCTCTCTCCTGTGACAGTTGGAACTGGTGCTCTCCACTCTGTCCTATGACAGTTTGAACTGGTGCTCTCCACTCTCTCTCCTGTGACACTTTGAACTGGTGCTCTCCACTCTCTGTCCTGTGACAGTTTGAACTGGTGCTCTCCCTCTCTGTCCTGCGACAGTTTGAACTAGTGCTCTCCACTCTCTCTCCTGTGACAGTTTGAACTGGTGCTCTCCACACTATCTCCTGTGACAGTTTGAACTGGTGCTCTCCACTCTCTGTCCTGTGACAGTTTGAACTGGTGCTCTCCCTCTCTGTCCTGCGACAGTTTGAACTGGTGTTCTCCACTCTCTCTCCTGTGACAGTTTGAACTGGTGCTCTCCACTCTCTCTCCTGTGACAGTTGGAACTGGTGCTCTCCACCATCTCTCCTGTGACAGTTGGAACTGGTGCTCTCCACTCTCTCTCCTGTGACAGTTTGAACTGGTGCTCTCCACTCTCTCCTGTGACAGTTTGAACTGGTGCTCTCCACTCTCTCCTGTGACAGTTTGAACTGGTGCTCTCCACTCTCTCCTGTGACAGTTTGAACTGGTGCTCTCCACTCTCCCGTCCTGTGACAATTGGAACTGGTGCTCTCCACTCTCTCTCCTGTGACAGTTTGAACTGGTGCTCTGCACTCTCTCTCCTGTGACAGTTGGAACTGGTGCTCTCCACTCTGTCCTATGACAGTTTGAACTGGTGCTCTCCACTCTCTCTCCTGTGACAGATTGAACTGGTGCTCTCCACTCTCTGTCCTGTGACAGTTTGAACTGGTGCTCTCCCTCTCTGTCCTGCGACAGTTTGAACTGGTGCTCTCCACTCTCTCTCCTGTGACAGTTTGAACTGGTGCTCTCCACACTCTCTCCTGTGACAGTTTGAACTGGTGCTCTCCACTCTCTCTCCTGTGACAGTTTGAACTGGTGCTCTCCACTCTCTCTCCTGTGACAGTTGGAACTGGTGCTCTCCACTCTCTCTCCTGTGACAGTTGGAACTGGTGCTCTCCACTCTCTCTCCTGTGACAGTTTGAACTGGTGCTCTCCACTCTCTGTCCTGTGACAGTTTGAACTGGTGCTCTCCACTCTCTCCTGTGACAGTTTGAACTGGTGCTCTCCACTCTCTCCTGTGACAGTTTGAACTGGTGCTCTCCACTCTCCCGTCCTGTGACAATTGGAACTGGTGCTCTCCACTCTCTGTCCTGTGACAGTTGGAACTGGTGCTCTGCACTCTCTCTCCTGTGACAGTTGGAACTGGTGCTCTCCACTCTGTCCTATGACAGTTTGAACTGGTGCTCTCCACTCTCTCTCCTGTGACAGTTTGAACTGGTGCTCTCCACTCTCTGTCCTGTGACAGTTTGAACTGGTGCTCTCCCTCTCTGTCCTGCGACAGTTTGAACTGGTGTTCTCCACTCTCTCTCCTGTGACAGTTTGAACTGGTGCTCTCCCTCTCTGTCCTGCGACAGTTTGAACTGGTGCTCTCCACTCTCTCTCCTGTGACAGTTTGAACTGATGCTCTCCACACTCTCTCCTGTGACAGTTTGAACTGGTGCTCTCCACTCTCTCTCCTGTGACAGTTTGAACTGGTGCTCTCCACTCTCTCCTGTGACAGTTTGAACTGGTGCTCTCCACTCTCTCCTGTGACAGTTTGAACTGGTGCTCTCCACTCTCCCGTCCTGTGACAATTGGAACTGGTGCTCTCCACTCTCTGTCCTGTGACAGTTGGAACTGGTGCTCTGCACTCTCTCTCCTGTGACAGTTGCAACTGGTGCTCTCCACTCTGTCCTATGACAGTTTGAACTGGTGCTCTCCACTCTCTCTCCTGTGACAGTTTGAGCTGGTGCTCTCCACTCTCTGTCCTGTGACAGTTTGAACTGGTGCTCTCCCTCTCTGTCCTGCGACAGTTTGAACTGGTGCTCTCCACTCTCTCTCTTGTGACAGTTTGAACTGGTGCTCTCCACACTCTCTCCTGTGACAGTTTGAATTGGTGCTCTCCACTCTCTCTCCTGTGACAGTTTGAACTGGTGCTCTCCACTCTCTCTCCTGTGACAGTTGGAACTGGTGCTCTCCACTCTCTCTCCTGTGACAGTTGGAACTGGTGCTCTCCACTCTCTCTCCTGTGACAGTTTGAACTGGTGCTCTCCACTCTCTCTCCTGTGACAGTTTGAACTGGTGCTCTCCACTCTCTCTCCTGTGACAGTTTGAACTGGTGCTCTCCACTCTCTCCTGTGACAGTTTGAACTGGTGCTCTCCACTCTCTCTCCTGTGACAGTTTGAACTGGTGCTCTCCACTCTCTCTCCTGTGACAGTTTGAACTGGTGCTCTCCACTCTCTCCTGTGACAGTTTGAACTGGTGCTCTCCACTCTCTCCTGTGACAGTTTGAACTGGTGCTCTCCACTCTCTCCTGTGACAGTTTGAACTGGTGCTCTCCACTCTCCCGTCCTGTGACAATTGGAACTGGTGCTCTCCACTCTCTGTCCTGTGACAGTTGGAACTGGTGCTCTGCACTCTCTCTCCTGTGACAGTTGGAACTGGTGCTCTCCAATCTGTCCTATGATAGTTTGAACTGGTGCTCTCCACTCTCTCTCCTGTGACACTTTGAACTGGTGCTCTCCACTCTCTGTCCTGTGACAGTTTGAACTGGTGCTCTCCCTCTCTGTCCTGCGACAGTTTGAACTAGTGCTCTCCACTCTCTCTCCTGTGACAGTTTGAACTGGTGCTCTCCACACTCTCTCCTGTGACAGTTTGAACTGGTGCTCTCCACTCTCTCTCCTGTGACAGTTTGAACTGGTGCTCTGCACTCTCTCTCCTGTGACAGTTGGAACTGGTGCTCTCCACTCTGTCCTATGACAGTTTGAACTGGTGCTCTCCACTCTCTCTCCTGTGACAGTTTGAACTGGTGCTCTCCACTCTCTGTCCTGTGACAGTTTGAACTGGTGCTCTCCCTCTCTGTCCTGCGACAGTTTGAACTGGTGCTCTCCACTCTCTCTCCTGTGACAGTTTGAACTGGTGCTCTCCACTCTCTCCTGTGACAGTTTGAACTGGTTCTCTCCACTCTCTCCTGTGACAGTTTGAACTGGTGCTCTCCACTCTCTCTCCTGTGACAGTTGGAACTGGTGCTCTCCACTCTCTCTCCTGTGACAGTTGGAACTGGTGCTCTCCACTCTCTCTCCTGTGACAGTTTGAACTGGTGCTCTCCACTCTCTCTCCTGTGACAGTTTGAACTGGTGCTCTCCACTCTCTGTCCTGTGACAGTTTGAACTGGTGCTCTCCCTCTCTGTCCTGCGACAGTTTGAACTGGTGCTCTCCACTCTCTCTCCTGTGACAGTTTGAACTGGTGCTCTCCACACTCTCTCCTGTGACAGTTTGAATTGGTGCTCTCCACTCTCTCTCCTGTGACAGTTTGAACTGGTGCTCTCCACTCTCTCTCCTGTGACAGTTGGAACTGGTGCTCTCCACTCTCTCTCCTGTGACAGTTGGAACTGGTGCTCTCCACTCTCTCCTGTGACAGTTTGAACTGGTGCTCTCCACTCTCTCTCCTGTGACAGTTTGAACTGGTGCTCTCCACTCTCTCTCCTGTGACAGTTTGAACTGGTGCTCTCCACTCTCTCCTGTGACAGTTTGAACTGGTGCTCTCCACTCTCTCTCCTGTGACAGTTTGAACTGGTGCTCTCCACTCTCTCTCCTGTGACAGTTGAACTGGTGCTCTCCACTCTCTCCTGTGACAGTTTGAACTGGTGCTCTCCACTCTCTCTCCTGTGACAGTTTGAACTGGTGCTCTCCACTCTCTCTCCTGTGACAGTTTGAACTGGTGCTCTCCACTCTCTCCTGTGACAGTTTGAACTGGTGCTCTCCACTCTCTCTCCTGTGACAGTTGAACTGGTGCTCTCCACTCTCTCCTGTGACAGTTGGAACTGGTGCTCTCCACTCTCCTGTGACAGTTGGAACTGGTGCTCTCCACTCTCTCTCCTGTGACAGTTTGAACTGGTGCTCTCCACTCTCTCTCCTGTGACAGTTTGAACTGGTGCTCTCCACTCTCTCTCCTGTGACAGTTTGAACTGGTGCTCTCCACTCTCTCCTGTGACAGTTTGAACTGGTGCTCTCCACTCTCTCTCCTGTGACAGTTTGAACTGGTGCTCTCCACTCTCTCTCCTGTGACAGTTTGAACTGGTGCTCTCCACTCTCTCCTGTGACAGTTTGAACTGGTGCTCTCCACTCTCTCCTGTGACAGTTTGAACTGGTGCTCTCCACTCTCTCCTGTGACAGTTTGAACTGGTGCTCTCCACTCTCCCGTCCTGTGACAATTGGAACTGGTGCTCTCCACTCTCTGTCCTGTGACAGTTGGAACTGGTGCTCTGCACTCTCTCTCCTGTGACAGTTGGAACTGGTGCTCTCCACTCTGTCCTATGACAGTTTGAACTGGTGCTCTCCACTCTCTCTCCTGTGACACTTTGAACTGGTGCTCTCCACTCTCTGTCCTGTGACAGTTTGAACTGGTGCTCTCCCTCTCTGTCCTGCGACAGTTTGAACTAGTGCTCTCCACTCTCTCTCCTGTGACAGTTTGAACTGGTGCTCTCCACACTCTCTCCTGTGACAGTTTGAACTGGTGCTCTCCACTCTCTGTCCTGTGACAGTTTGAACTGGTGCTCTCCCTCTCTGTCCTGCGACAGTTTGAACTGGTGTTCTCCACTCTCTCTCCTGTGACAGTTTGAACTGGTGCTCTCCACTCTCTCTCCTGTGACAGTTGGAACTGGTGCTCTCCACCATCTCTCCTGTGACAGTTGGAACTGGTGCTCTCCACTGTCTCTCCTGTGACAGTTTGAACTGGTGCTCTCCACTCTCTCCTGTGACAGTTTGAACTGGTGCTCTCCACTCTCTCCTGTGACAGTTTGAACTGGTGCTCTCCACTCTCTCCTGTGACAGTTTGAACTGGTGCTCTCCACTCTCCCGTCCTGTGACAATTGGAACTGGTGCTCTCCACTCTCTCTCCTGTTACAGTTTGAACTGGTGCTCTGCACTCTCTCTCCTGTGACAGTTGGAACTGGTGCTCTCCACTCTGTCCTATGACAGTTTGAACTGGTGCTCTCCACTCTCTCTCCTGTGACAGATTGAACTGGTGCTCTCCACTCTCTCTCCTGTGACAGTTGGAACTGGTGCTCTCCACTCTCTCTCCTGTGACAGTTGGAACTGGTGCTCTCCACTCTCTCTCCTGTGACAGTTTGAACTGGTGCTCTCCACTCTCTCTCCTGTGACAGTTTGAACTGGTGCTCTCCACTCTCTGTCCTGTGACAGTTTGAACTGGTGCTCTCCCTCTCTGTCCTGCGACAGTTTGAACTGGTGCTCTCCACTCTCTCTCCTGTGACAGTTTGAACTGGTGCTCTCCATACTCTCTCCTGTGACAGTTTGAATTGGTGCTCTCCACTCTCTCTCCTGTGACAGTTTGAACTGGTGCTCTCCACTCTCTCTCCTGTGACAGTTGGAACTGGTGCTCTCCACTCTCTCTCCTGTGACAGTTGGAACTGGTGCTCTCCACTCTCCTGTGACAGTTGGAACTGGTGCTCTCCACTCTCTCTCCTGTGACAGTTTGAACTGGTGCTCTCCACTCTCTCTCCTGTGACAGTTTGAACTGGTGCTCTCCACTCTCTCTCCTGTGACAGTTGGAACTGGTGCTCTCCACCATCTCTCCTGTGACAGTTGGAACTGGTGCTCTCCACTCTCTCTCCTGTGACAGTTTGAACTGGTGCTCTCCACTCTCTCCTGTGACAGTTTGAACTGGTGCTCTCCACTCTCTCCTGTGACAGTTTGAACTGGTGCTCTCCACTCTCTCCTGTGACAGTTTGAACTGGTGCTCTCCACTCTCCCGTCCTGTGACAATTGGAACTGGTGCTCTCCACTCTCTCTCCTGTGACAGTTTGAACTGGTGCTCTGCACTCTCTCTCCTGTGACAGTTGGAACTGGTGCTCTCCACTCTGTCCTATGACAGTTTGAACTGGTGCTCTCCACTCTCTCTCCTGTGACAGATTGAACTGGTGCTCTCCACTCTCTGTCCTGTGACAGTTTGAACTGGTGCTCTCCCTCTCTGTCCTGCGACAGTTTGAACTGGTGCTCTCCACTCTCTCTCCTGTGACAGTTTGAACTGGTGCTCTCCACACTCTCTCCTGTGACAGTTTGAACTGGTGCTCTCCACTCTCTCTCCTGTGACAGTTTGAACTGGTGCTCTCCACTCTCTCTCCTGTGACAGTTGGAACTGGTGCTCTCCACTCTCTCTCCTGTGACAGTTGGAACTGGTGCTCTCCACTCTCTCTCCTGTGACAGTTTGAACTGGTGCTCTCCACTCTCTGTCCTGTGACAGTTTGAACTGGTGCTCTCCACTCTCTCCTGTGACAGTTTGAACTGGTGCTCTCCACTCTCTCCTGTGACAGTTTGAACTGGTGCTCTCCACTCTCCCGTCCTGTGACAATTGGAACTGGTGCTCTCCACTCTCTGTCCTGTGACAGTTGGAACTGGTGCTCTGCACTCTCTCTCCTGTGACAGTTGGAACTGGTGCTCTCCACTCTGTCCTATGACAGTTTGAACTGGTGCTCTCCACTCTCTCTCCTGTGACAGTTTGAACTGGTGCTCTCCACTCTCTGTCCTGTGACAGTTTGAACTGGTGCTCTCCCTCTCTGTCCTGCGACAGTTTGAACTGGTGTTCTCCACTCTCTCTCCTGTGACAGTTTGAACTGGTGCTCTCCCTCTCTGTCCTGCGACAGTTTGAACTGGTGCTCTCCACTCTCTCTCCTGTGACAGTTTGAACTGATGCTCTCCACACTCTCTCCTGTGACAGTTTGAACTGGTGCTCTCCACTCTCTCTCCTGTGACAGTTTGAACTGGTGCTCTCCACTCTCTCCTGTGACAGTTTGAACTGGTGCTCTCCACTCTCTCCTGTGACAGTTTGAACTGGTGCTCTCCACTCTCCCGTCCTGTGACAATTGGAACTGGTGCTCTCCACTCTCTGTCCTGTGACAGTTGGAACTGGTGCTCTGCACTCTCTCTCCTGTGACAGTTGCAACTGGTGCTCTCCACTCTGTCCTATGACAGTTTGAACTGGTGCTCTCCACTCTCTCTCCTGTGACAGTTTGAGCTGGTGCTCTCCACTCTCTGTCCTGTGACAGTTTGAACTGGTGCTCTCCCTCTCTGTCCTGCGACAGTTTGAACTGGTGCTCTCCACTCTCTCTCTTGTGACAGTTTGAACTGGTGCTCTCCACACTCTCTCCTGTGACAGTTTGAATTGGTGCTCTCCACTCTCTCTCCTGTGACAGTTTGAACTGGTGCTCTCCACTCTCTCTCCTGTGACAGTTGGAACTGGTGCTCTCCACTCTCTCTCCTGTGACAGTTGGAACTGGTGCTCTCCACTCTCTCTCCTGTGACAGTTTGAACTGGTGCTCTCCACTCTCTCTCCTGTGACAGTTTGAACTGGTGCTCTCCACTCTCTCTCCTGTGACAGTTTGAACTGGTGCTCTCCACTCTCTCCTGTGACAGTTTGAACTGGTGCTCTCCACTCTCTCTCCTGTGACAGTTTGAACTGGTGCTCTCCACTCTCTCTCCTGTGACAGTTTGAACTGGTGCTCTCCACTCTCTCCTGTGACAGTTTGAACTGGTGCTCTCCACTCTCTCCTGTGACAGTTTGAACTGGTGCTCTCCACTCTCTCCTGTGACAGTTTGAACTGGTGCTCTCCACTCTCCCGTCCTGTGACAATTGGAACTGGTGCTCTCCACTCTCTGTCCTGTGACAGTTGGAACTGGTGCTCTGCACTCTCTCTCCTGTGACAGTTGGAACTGGTGCTCTCCAATCTGTCCTATGATAGTTTGAACTGGTGCTCTCCACTCTCTCTCCTGTGACACTTTGAACTGGTGCTCTCCACTCTCTGTCCTGTGACAGTTTGAACTGGTGCTCTCCCTCTCTGTCCTGCGACAGTTTGAACTAGTGCTCTCCACTCTCTCTCCTGTGACAGTTTGAACTGGTGCTCTCCACACTCTCTCCTGTGACAGTTTGAACTGGTGCTCTCCACTCTCTCTCCTGTGACAGTTTGAACTGGTGCTCTGCACTCTCTCTCCTGTGACAGTTGGAACTGGTGCTCTCCACTCTGTCCTATGACAGTTTGAACTGGTGCTCTCCACTCTCTCTCCTGTGACAGTTTGAACTGGTGCTCTCCACTCTCTGTCCTGTGACAGTTTGAACTGGTGCTCTCCCTCTCTGTCCTGCGACAGTTTGAACTGGTGCTCTCCACTCTCTCTCCTGTGACAGTTTGAACTGGTGCTCTCCACTCTCTCCTGTGACAGTTTGAACTGGTTCTCTCCACTCTCTCCTGTGACAGTTTGAACTGGTGCTCTCCACTCTCTCTCCTGTGACAGTTGGAACTGGTGCTCTCCACTCTCTCTCCTGTGACAGTTGGAACTGGTGCTCTCCACTCTCTCTCCTGTGACAGTTTGAACTGGTGCTCTCCACTCTCTCTCCTGTGACAGTTTGAACTGGTGCTCTCCACTCTCTGTCCTGTGACAGTTTGAACTGGTGCTCTCCCTCTCTGTCCTGCGACAGTTTGAACTGGTGCTCTCCACTCTCTCTCCTGTGACAGTTTGAACTGGTGCTCTCCACACTCTCTCCTGTGACAGTTTGAATTGGTGCTCTCCACTCTCTCTCCTGTGACAGTTTGAACTGGTGCTCTCCACTCTCTCTCCTGTGACAGTTGGAACTGGTGCTCTCCACTCTCTCTCCTGTGACAGTTGGAACTGGTGCTCTCCACTCTCTCCTGTGACAGTTTGAACTGGTGCTCTCCACTCTCTCTCCTGTGACAGTTTGAACTGGTGCTCTCCACTCTCTCTCCTGTGACAGTTTGAACTGGTGCTCTCCACTCTCTCCTGTGACAGTTTGAACTGGTGCTCTCCACTCTCTCTCCTGTGACAGTTTGAACTGGTGCTCTCCACTCTCTCTCCTGTGACAGTTGAACTGGTGCTCTCCACTCTCTCCTGTGACAGTTTGAACTGGTGCTCTCCACTCTCTCTCCTGTGACAGTTTGAACTGGTGCTCTCCACTCTCTCTCCTGTGACAGTTTGAACTGGTGCTCTCCACTCTCTCCTGTGACAGTTTGAACTGGTGCTCTCCACTCTCTCTCCTGTGACAGTTGAACTGGTGCTCTCCACTCTCTCCTGTGACAGTTGGAACTGGTGCTCTCCACTCTCCTGTGACAGTTGGAACTGGTGCTCTCCACTCTCTCTCCTGTGACAGTTTGAACTGGTGCTCTCCACTCTCTCTCCTGTGACAGTTTGAACTGGTGCTCTCCACTCTCTCTCCTGTGACAGTTTGAACTGGTGCTCTCCACTCTCTCCTGTGACAGTTTGAACTGGTGCTCTCCACTCTCTCTCCTGTGACAGTTTGAACTGGTGCTCTCCACTCTCTCTCCTGTGACAGTTTGAACTGGTGCTCTCCACTCTCTCCTGTGACAGTTTGAACTGGTGCTCTCCACTCTCTCCTGTGACAGTTTGAACTGGTGCTCTCCACTCTCTCCTGTGACAGTTTGAACTGGTGCTCTCCACTCTCCCGTCCTGTGACAATTGGAACTGGTGCTCTCCACTCTCTGTCCTGTGACAGTTGGAACTGGTGCTCTGCACTCTCTCTCCTGTGACAGTTGGAACTGGTGCTCTCCACTCTGTCCTATGACAGTTTGAACTGGTGCTCTCCACTCTCTCTCCTGTGACACTTTGAACTGGTGCTCTCCACTCTCTGTCCTGTGACAGTTTGAACTGGTGCTCTCCCTCTCTGTCCTGCGACAGTTTGAACTAGTGCTCTCCACTCTCTCTCCTGTGACAGTTTGAACTGGTGCTCTCCACACTCTCTCCTGTGACAGTTTGAACTGGTGCTCTCCACTCTCTGTCCTGTGACAGTTTGAACTGGTGCTCTCCCTCTCTGTCCTGCGACAGTTTGAACTGGTGTTCTCCACTCTCTCTCCTGTGACAGTTTGAACTGGTGCTCTCCACTCTCTCTCCTGTGACAGTTGGAACTGGTGCTCTCCACCATCTCTCCTGTGACAGTTGGAACTGGTGCTCTCCACTGTCTCTCCTGTGACAGTTTGAACTGGTGCTCTCCACTCTCTCCTGTGACAGTTTGAACTGGTGCTCTCCACTCTCTCCTGTGACAGTTTGAACTGGTGCTCTCCACTCTCTCCTGTGACAGTTTGAACTGGTGCTCTCCACTCTCCCGTCCTGTGACAATTGGAACTGGTGCTCTCCACTCTCTCTCCTGTTACAGTTTGAACTGGTGCTCTGCACTCTCTCTCCTGTGACAGTTGGAACTGGTGCTCTCCACTCTGTCCTATGACAGTTTGAACTGGTGCTCTCCACTCTCTCTCCTGTGACAGATTGAACTGGTGCTCTCCACTCTCTCTCCTGTGACAGTTGGAACTGGTGCTCTCCACTCTCTCTCCTGTGACAGTTGGAACTGGTGCTCTCCACTCTCTCTCCTGTGACAGTTTGAACTGGTGCTCTCCACTCTCTCTCCTGTGACAGTTTGAACTGGTGCTCTCCACTCTCTGTCCTGTGACAGTTTGAACTGGTGCTCTCCCTCTCTGTCCTGCGACAGTTTGAACTGGTGCTCTCCACTCTCTCTCCTGTGACAGTTTGAACTGGTGCTCTCCATACTCTCTCCTGTGACAGTTTGAATTGGTGCTCTCCACTCTCTCTCCTGTGACAGTTTGAACTGGTGCTCTCCACTCTCTCTCCTGTGACAGTTGGAACTGGTGCTCTCCACTCTCTCTCCTGTGACAGTTGGAACTGGTGCTCTCCACTCTCTCCTGTGACAGTTTGAACTGGTGCTCTCCACTCTCTCTCCTGTGACAGTGTGAACTGGTGCTCTCCACTCTCTCTCCTGTGACAGTTTGAACTGGTGCTCTCCACTCTCTCCTGTGACAGTTTGAACTGGTGCTCTCCACTCTCTCTCCTGTGACAGTTTGAACTGGTGCTCTCCACTCTCTCTCCTGTGACAGTTGAACTGGTGCTCTCCACTCTCTCCTGTGACAGTTTGAACTGGTGCTCTCCACTCTCTCTCCTGTGACAGTTTGAACTGGTGCTCTCCACTCTCTCTCCTGTGACAGTTTGAACTGGTGCTCTCCACTCTCTCCTGTGACAGTTTGAACTGGTGCTCTCCACTCTCTCTCCTGTGACAGTTGAACTGGTGCTCTCCACTCTCTCCTGTGACAGTTGGAACTGGTGCTCTCCACTCTCCTGTGACAGTTGGAACTGGTGCTCTCCACTCTCTCTCCTGTGACAGTTTGAACTGGTGCTCTCCACTCTCTCTCCTGTGACAGTTTGAACTGGTGCTCTCCACTCTCTCTCCTGTGACAGTTTGAACTGGTGCTCTCCACTCTCTCCTGTGACAGTTTGAACTGGTGCTCTCCACTCTCTCTCCTGTGACAGTTTGAACTGGTGCTCTCCACTCTCTCTCCTGTGACAGTTTGAACTGGTGCTCTCCACTCTCTCCTGTGACAGTTTGAACTGGTGCTCTCCACTCTCTCCTGTGACAGTTTGAACTGGTGCTCTCCACTCTCTCCTGTGACAGTTTGAACTGGTGCTCTCCACTCTCCCGTCCTGTGACAATTGGAACTGGTGCTCTCCACTCTCTGTCCTGTGACAGTTGGAACTGGTGCTCTGCACTCTCTCTCCTGTGACAGTTGGAACTGGTGCTCTCCACTCTGTCCTATGACAGTTTGAACTGGTGCTCTCCACTCTCTCTCCTGTGACACTTTGAACTGGTGCTCTCCACTCTCTGTCCTGTGACAGTTTGAACTGGTGCTCTCCCTCTCTGTCCTGCGACAGTTTGAACTAGTGCTCTCCACTCTCTCTCCTGTGACAGTTTGAACTGGTGCTCTCCACACTCTCTCCTGTGACAGTTTGAACTGGTGCTCTCCACTCTCTGTCCTGTGACAGTTTGAACTGGTGCTCTCCCTCTCTGTCCTGCGACAGTTTGAACTGGTGTTCTCCACTCTCTCTCCTGTGACAGTTTGAACTGGTGCTCTCCACTCTCTCTCCTGTGACAGTTGGAACTGGTGCTCTCCACCATCTCTCCTGTGACAGTTGGAACTGGTGCTCTCCACTCTCTCTCCTGTGACAGTTTGAACTGGTGCTCTCCACTCTCTCCTGTGACAGTTTGAACTGGTGCTCTCCACTCTCTCCTGTGACAGTTTGAACTGGTGCTCTCCACTCTCTCCTGTGACAGTTTGAACTGGTGCTCTCCACTCTCCCGTCCTGTGACAATTGGAACTGGTGCTCTCCACTCTCTCTCCTGTGACAGTTTGAACTGGTGCTCTGCACTCTCTCTCCTGTGACAGTTGGAACTGGTGCTCTCCACTCTGTCCTATGACAGTTTGAACTGGTGCTCTCCACTCTCTCTCCTGTGACAGATTGAACTGGTGCTCTCCACTCTCTGTCCTGTGACAGTTTGAACTGGTGCTCTCCCTCTCTGTCCTGCGACAGTTTGAACTGGTGCTCTCCACTCTCTCTCCTGTGACAGTTTGAACTGGTGCTCTCCACACTCTCTCCTGTGACAGTTTGAACTGGTGCTCTCCACTCTCTCTCCTGTGACAGTTTGAACTGGTGCTCTCCACTCTCTCTCCTGTGACAGTTGGAACTGGTGCTCTCCACTCTCTCTCCTGTGACAGTTGGAACTGGTGCTCTCCACTCTCTCTCCTGTGACAGTTTGAACTGGTGCTCTCCACTCTCTGTCCTGTGACAGTTTGAACTGGTGCTCTCCACTCTCTCCTGTGACAGTTTGAACTGGTGCTCTCCACTCTCTCCTGTGACAGTTTGAACTGGTGCTCTCCACTCTCCCGTCCTGTGACAATTGGAACTGGTGCTCTCCACTCTCTGTCCTGTGACAGTTGGAACTGGTGCTCTGCACTCTCTCTCCTGTGACAGTTGGAACTGGTGCTCTCCACTCTGTCCTATGACAGTTTGAACTGGTGCTCTCCACTCTCTCTCCTGTGACAGTTTGAACTGGTGCTCTCCACTCTCTGTCCTGTGACAGTTTGAACTGGTGCTCTCCCTCTCTGTCCTGCGACAGTTTGAACTGGTGTTCTCCACTCTCTCTCCTGTGACAGTTTGAACTGGTGCTCTCCCTCTCTGTCCTGCGACAGTTTGAACTGGTGCTCTCCACTCTCTCTCCTGTGACAGTTTGAACTGGTGCTCTCCACACTCTCTCCTGTGACAGTTTGAACTGGTGCTCTCCACTCTCTCTCCTGTGACAGTTTGAACTGGTGCTCTCCACTCTCTCTCCTGTGACAGTTTGAACTGGTGCTCTCCACTCTCTCCTGTGACAGTTTGAACTGGTGCTCTCCACTCTCCCGTCCTGTGACAATTGGAACTGGTGCTCTCCACTCTCTGTCCTGTGACAGTTGGAACTGGTGCTCTGCACTCTCTCTCCTGTGACAGTTGCAACTGGTGCTCACCACTCTGTCCTATGACAGTTTGAACTGGTGCTCTCCACTCTCTCTCCTGTGACAGTTTGAGCTGGTGCTCTCCACTCTCTGTCCTGTGACAGTTTGAACTGGTGCTCTCCCTCTCTGTCCTGCGACAGTTTGAACTGGTGCTCTCCACTCTCTCTCTTGTGACAGTTTGAACTGGTGCTCTCCACACTCTCTCCTGTGACAGTTTGAATTGGTGCTCTCCACTCTCTCTCCTGTGACAGTTTGAACTGGTGCTCTCCACTCTCTCTCCTGTGACAGTTGGAACTGGTGCTCTCCACTCTCTCTCCTGTGACAGTTGGAACTGGTGCTCTCCACTCTCTCTCCTGTGACAGTTTGAACTGGTGCTCTCCACTCTCTCTCCTGTGACAGTTTGAACTGGTGCTCTCCACTCTCTCTCCTGTGACAGTTTGAACTGGTGCTCTCCACTCTCTCCTGTGACAGTTTGAACTGGTGCTCTCCACTCTCTCTCCTGTGACAGTTTGAACTGGTGCTCTCCACTCTCTCTCCTGTGACAGTTTGAACTGGTGCTCTCCACTCTCTCCTGTGACAGTTTGAACTGGTGCTCTCCACTCTCTCCTGTGACAGTTTGAACTGGTGCTCTCCACTCTCTCCTGTGACAGTTTGAACTGGTGCTCTCCACTCTCCCGTCCTGTGACAATTGGAACTGGTGCTCTCCACTCTCTGTCCTGTGACAGTTGGAACTGGTGCTCTGCACTCTCTCTCCTGTGACAGTTGGAACTGGTGCTCTCCACTCTGTCCTATGACAGTTTGAACTGGTGCTCTCCACTCTCTCTCCTGTGACACTTTGAACTGGTGCTCTCCACTCTCTGTCCTGTGACAGTTTGAACTGGTGCTCTCCCTCTCTGTCCTGCGACAGTTTGAACTAGTGCTCTCCACTCTCTCTCCTGTGACAGTTTGAACTGGTGCTCTCCACACTCTCTCCTGTGACAGTTTGAACTGGTGCTCTCCACTCTCTCTCCTGTGACAGTTTGAACTGGTGCTCTCCACTCTCTCTCCTGTGACAGTTGGAACTGGTGCTCTCCACTCTCTCTCCTGTGACAGTTTGAACTGGTGCTCTCCACTCTCCCGTCCTGTGACAATTGGAACTGGTGCTCTCCACTCTCTGTCCTGTGACAGTTGGAACTGGTGCTCTGCACTCTCTCTCCTGTGACAGTTGGAACTGGTGCTCTCCACTCTGTCCTATGACAGTTTGAACTGGTGCTCTCCACTCTCTCTCCTGTGACAGTTTGAACTGGTGCTCTCCACTCTCTGTCCTGTGACAGTTTGAACTGGTGCTCTCCCTCTCTGTCCTGCGACAGTTTGAACTGGTGCTCTCCACTCTCTCTCCTATGACAGTTTGAACTGGTGCTCTCCACACTCTCTCCTGTGACAGTTTGAATTGGTGCTCTCCACTCTCTCTCCTGTGACAGTTTGAACTGGTGCTCTCCACTCTCTCTCCTGTGACAGTTGGAACTGGTGCTCTCCACTCTCTCTCCTGTGACAGTTGGAACTGGTGCTCTCCACTCTCTCCTGTGACAGTTTGAACTGGTGCTCTCCACTCTCTCTCCTGTGACAGTTTGAACTGGTGCTCTCCACTCTCTCTCCTGTGACAGTTTGAACTGGTGCTCTCCACTCTCTCCTGTGACAGTTTGAACTGGTGCTCTCCACTCTCTCTCCTGTGACAGTTTGAACTGGTGCTCTCCACTCTCTCTCCTGTGACAGTTGAACTGGTGTTCTCCACTCTCTCCTGTGACAGTTTGAACTGGTGCTCTCCACTCTCTCCTGTGACAGTTTGAACTGGTGCTCTCCACTCTCTCCTGTGACAGTTTGAACTGGTGCTCTCCACTCTCCCGTCCTGTGACAATTGGAACTGGTGCTCTCCACTCTCTGTCCTGTGACAGTTGGAACTGGTGCTCTGCACTCTCTCTCCTGTGACAGTTGGAACTGGTGCTCTCCACTCTGTCCTATGACAGTTTGAACTGGTGCTCTCCACTCTCTCTCCTGTGACACTTTGAACTGGTGCTCTCCACTCTCTGTCCTGTGACAGTTTGAACTGGTGCTCTCCCTCTCTGTCCTGCGACAGTTTGAACTAGTGCTCTCCACTCTCTCTCCTGTGACAGTTTGAACTGGTGCTCTCCACACTCTCTCCTGTGACAGTTTGAACTGGTGCTCTCCACTCTCTGTCCTGTGACAGTTTGAACTGGTGCTCTCCACTCTCTCTCCTGTGACAGTTGGAACTGGTGCTCTCCACTCTCTGTCCTGTGACAGTTTGAACTGGTGCTCTCCACTCTCCCGTCCTGTGACAATTGGAACTGGTGCTCTTCACTCTCTGTCCTGTGACAGTTGGAACTGGTGCTCTGCACTCTCTCTCCTGTGACAGTTGGAACTGGTGCTCTCCACTCTGTCCTATGACAGTTTG
The DNA here is from genome assembly GCF_044704955.1 of Pristiophorus japonicus. Classification (NCBI taxonomy): domain Eukaryota; kingdom Metazoa; phylum Chordata; class Chondrichthyes; family Pristiophoridae; genus Pristiophorus; species Pristiophorus japonicus. The sequence continues at coordinate 46,388,378 of NC_091983.1, forward strand.
AACTGGTGCTCTCCACTCTCTCTCCTGTGACAGTTTGAACTGGTGCTCTCCACTCTCTGTCCTGTGACAGTTTGAACTGGTGCTCTCCCTCTCTGTCCTGCGACAGTTTGAACTGGTGCTCTCCACTCTCTCTCCTGTGACAGTTTGAACTGGTGCTCTCCACACTCTCTCCTGTGACAGTTTGAACTGGTGCTCTCCACTCTCTCTCCTGTGACAGTTTGAACTGGTGCTCTCCACTCTCTCTCCTGTGACAGTTGGAACTGGTGCTCTCCACTCTCTCTCCTGTGACAGTTGGAACTGGTGCTCTCCACTCTCTCTCCTGTGACAGTTTGAACTGGTGCTCTCCACTCTCTGTCCTGTGACAGTTTGAACTGGTGCTCTCCACTCTCTCTCCTGTGACAGTTTGAACTGGTGCTCTCCACTCTCTCTTGTGACAGTTTGAACTGGTGCTCTCCACTCTCCCGTCCTGTGACAATTGGAACTGGTGCTCTCCACTCTCTGTCCTGTGACAGTTGGAACTGGTGCTCTGCACTCTCTCTCCTGTGACAGTTGGAACTGGTGCTCTCCACTCTGTCCTATGACAGTTTGAACTGGTGCTCTCCACTCTCTCTCCTGTGACAGTTTGAACTGGTGCTCTCCACTCTCTGTCCTGTGACAGTTTGAACTGGTGCTCTCCCTCTCTGTCCTGCGACAGTTTGAACTGGTGCTCTCCACTCTCTCTCCTGTGACAGTTTGAACTGGTGCTCTCCCTCTCTGTCCTGCGACAGTTTGAACTGGTGCTCTCCACTCTCTCTCCTGTGACAGTTTGAACTGGTGCTCTCCACACTCTCTCCTGTGACAGTTTGAACTGGTGCTCTCCACTCTCTCTCCTGTGACAGTTTGAACTGGTGCTCTCCACTCTCTCCTGTGACAGTTTGAACTGGTGCTCTCCACTCTCTCCTGTGACAGTTTGAACTGGTGCTCTCCACTCTCTCCTGTGACAGTTTGAACTGGTGCTCTCCACTCTCCCGTCCTGTGACAATTGGAACTGGTGCTCTCCACTCTCTGTCCTGTGACAGTTGGAACTGGTGCTCTGCACTCTCTCTCCTGTGACAGTTGGAACTGGTGCTCTCCACTCTGTCCTATGACAGTTTGAACTGGTGCTCTCCACTCTCTCTCCTGTGACAGTTTGAGCTGGTGCTCTCCACTCTCTGTCCTGTGACAGTTTGAACTGGTGCTCTCCCTCTCTGTCCTGCGACAGTTTGAACTGGTGCTCTCCACTCTCTCTCCTGTGACAGTTTGAACTGGTGCTCTCCACACTCTCTCCTGTGACAGTTTGAACTGGTGCTCTCCACTCTCTCTCCTGTGACAGTTTGAACTGGTGCTCTCCACTCTCTCTCCTGTGACAGTTGGAACTGGTGCTCTCCACTCTCTCTCCTGTGACAGTTTGAACTGGTGCTCTCCACACTCTCTCCTGTGACAGTTTGAATTGGTGCTCTCCACTCTCTCTCCTGTGACAGTTTGAACTGGTGCTCTCCACTCTCTCTCCTGTGACAGTTGGAACTGGTGCTCTCCACTCTCTCTCCTGTGACAGTTGGAACTGGTGCTCTCCACTCTCTCCTGTGACAGTTTGAACTGGTGCTCTCCACTCTCTCTCCTGTGACAGTTTGAACTGGTGCTCTCCACTCTCTCTCCTGTGACAGTTTGAACTGGTGCTCTCCACTCTCTCCTGTGACAGTTTGAACTGGTGCTCTCCACTCTCTCTCCTGTGACAGTTTGAACTGGTGCTCTCCACTCTCTCTCCTGTGACAGTTGAACTGGTGCTCTCCACTCTCTCCTGTGACAGTTTGAACTGGTGCTCTCCACTCTCTCCTGTGACAGTTTGAACTGGTGCTCTCCACTCTCTCCTGTGACAGTTTGAACTGGTGCTCTCCACTCTCCCGTCCTGTGACAATTGGAACTGGTGCTCTCCACTCTCTGTCCTGTGACAGTTGGAACTGGTGCTCTGCACTCTCTCTCCTGTGACAGTTGGAACTGGTGCTCTCCACTCTGTCCTATGACAGTTTGAACTGGTGCTCTCCACTCTCTCTCCTGTGACACTTTGAACTGGTGCTCTCCACTCTCTGTCCTGTGACAGTTTGAACTGGTGCTCTCCCTCTCTGTCCTGCGACAGTTTGAACTAGTGCTCTCCACTCTCTCTCCTGTGACAGTTTGAACTGGTGCTCTCCACACTCTCTCCTGTGACAGTTTGAACTGGTGCTCTCCACTCTCTGTCCTGTGACAGTTTGAACTGGTGCTCTCCACTCTCTCTCCTGTGACAGTTGGAACTGGTGCTCTCCACTCTCTGTCCTGTGACAGTTTGAACTGGTGCTCTCCACTCTCCCGTCCTGTGACAATTGGAACTGGTGCTCTTCACTCTCTGTCCTGTGACAGTTGGAACTGGTGCTCTGCACTCTCTCTCCTGTGACAGTTGGAACTGGTGCTCTCCACTCTGTCCTATGACAGTTTGAACTGGTGCTCTCCACTCTCTCTCCTGTGACAGTTTGAACTGGTGCTCTCCACTCTCTGTCCTGTGACAGTTTGAACTGGTGCTCTCCCTCTCTGTCCTGCGACAGTTTGAACTGGTGCTCTCCACTCTCTCTCCTGTGACAGTTTGAACTGGTGCTCTCCACACTCTCTCCTGTGACAGTTTGAACTGGTGCTCTCCACTCTCTCTCCTGTGACAGTTTGAACTGGTGCTCTCCACTCTCTCTCCTGTGACAGTTGGAACTGGTGCTCTCCACTCTCTCTCCTGTGACAGTTGGAACTGGTGCTCTCCACTCTCTCTCCTGTGACAGTTTGAACTGGTGCTCTCCACTCTCTGTCCTGTGACAGTTTGAACTGGTGCTCTCCACTCTCTCTCCTGTGACAGTTTGAACTGGTGCTCTCCACTCTCTCTTGTGACAGTTTGAACTGGTGCTCTCCACTCTCCCGTCCTGTGACAATTGGAACTGGTGCTCTCCACTCTCTGTCCTGTGACAGTTGGAACTGGTGCTCTGCACTCTCTCTCCTGTGACAGTTGGAACTGGTGCTCTCCACTCTGTCCTATGACAGTTTGAACTGGTGCTCTCCACTCTCTCTCCTGTGACAGTTTGAACTGGTGCTCTCCACTCTCTGTCCTGTGACAGTTTGAACTGGTGCTCTCCCTCTCTGTCCTGCGACAGTTTGAACTGGTGCTCTCCACTCTCTCTCCTGTGACAGTTTGAACTGGTGCTCTCCCTCTCTGTCCTGCGACAGTTTGAACTGGTGCTCTCCACTCTCTCTCCTGTGACAGTTTGAACTGGTGCTCTCCACACTCTCTCCTGTGACAGTTTGAACTGGTGCTCTCCACTCTCTCTCCTGTGACAGTTTGAACTGGTGCTCTCCACTCTCTCCTGTGACAGTTTGAACTGGTGCTCTCCACTCTCTCCTGTGACAGTTTGAACTGGTGCTCTCCACTCTCTCCTGTGACAGTTTGAACTGGTGCTCTCCACTCTCCCGTCCTGTGACAATTGGAACTGGTGCTCTCCACTCTCTGTCCTGTGACAGTTGGAACTGGTGCTCTGCACTCTCTCTCCTGTGACAGTTGGAACTGGTGCTCTCCACTCTGTCCTATGACAGTTTGAACTGGTGCTCTCCACTCTCTCTCCTGTGACAGTTTGAGCTGGTGCTCTCCACTCTCTGTCCTGTGACAGTTTGAACTGGTGCTCTCCCTCTCTGTCCTGCGACAGTTTGAACTGGTGCTCTCCACTCTCTCTCCTGTGACAGTTTGAACTGGTGCTCTCCACACTCTCTCCTGTGACAGTTTGAACTGGTGCTCTCCACTCTCTCTCCTGTGACAGTTTGAACTGGTGCTCTCCACTCTCTCTCCTGTGACAGTTGGAACTGGTGCTCTCCACTCTCTCTCCTGTGACAGTTTGAACTGGTGCTCTCCACTCTCCCGTCCTGTGACAATTGGAACTGGTGCTCTCCACTCTCTGTCCTGTGACAGTTGGAACTGGTGCTCTGCACTCTCTCTCCTGTGACAGTTGGAACTGGTGCTCTCCACTCTGTCCTATGACAGTTTGAACTGGTGCTCTCCACTCTCTCTCCTGTGACAGTTTGAACTGGTGCTCTCCACTCTCTGTCCTGTGACAGTTTGAACTGGTGCTCTCCCTCTCTGTCCTGCGACAGTTTGAACTGGTGCTCTCCACTCTCTCTCCTGTGACAGTTTGAACTGGTGCTCTCCCTCTCTGTCCTGCGACAGTTTGAACTGGTGCTCTCCACTCTCTCTCCTGTGACAGTTTGAACTGGTGCTCTCCACACTCTCTCCTGTGACAGTTTGAAATGGTGCTCTCCACTCTCTCTCCTGTGACAGTTTGAACTGGTGCTCTCCACTCTCTCCTGTGACAGTTTCAACTGGTGCTCTCCACTCTCTCCTGTGACAGTTTGAACTGGTGCTCTCCACTCTCCCGTCCTGTGACAATTGGAACTGGTGCTCTCCACTCTCTGTCCTGTGACAGTTGGAACTGGTGCTCTGCACACTCTCTCCTGTGACAGTTGGAACTGGTGCTCTCCACTCTGTCCTATGACAGTTTGAACTGGTGCTCTGCACTCTCTCTCCTGTGACAGTTGGAACTGGTGCTCTCCACTCTGTCTACTGTGACAGTTGGAACTGGTGCTCTCCACTCTCTCTCCTGTGACAGTTTGAACTGGTGCTCTCCACTCTCTCTCCTGTGACAGTTTGAACTGGTGCTCTCCACTCTCTCCTGTGACAGTTTGAACTGGTGCTCTCCACTCTCTCTCCTGTGACAGTTTGAACTGGTGCTCTCCACTCTCTCTCCTGTGACAGTTTGAACTGGTGCTCTCCACTCTCTCCTGTGACAGTTTGAACTGGTGCTCTCCACTCTCTCCTGTGACAGTTTGAACTGGTGCTCTCCACTCTCTCCTGTGACAGTTTGAACTGGTGCTCTCCACTCTCCCGTCCTGTGACAATTGGAACTGGTGCTCTCCACTCTCTGTCCTGTGACAGTTGGAACTGGTGCTCTGCACTCTCTCTCCTGTGACAGTTGGAACTGGTGCTCTCCACTCTGTCCTATGACAGTTTGAACTGGTGCTCTCCACTCTCTCTCCTGTGACAGTTTGAACTGGTGCTCTCCACTCTCTGTCCTGTGACAGTTTGAACTGGTGCTCTCCCTCTCTGTCCTGCGACAGTTTGAACTGGTGCTCTCCACTCTCTCTCCTGTGACAGTTTGAACTGGTGCTCTCCACACTCTCTCCTGTGACAGTTTGAACTGGTGCTCTCCACTCTCTCTCCTGTGACAGTTTGAACTGGTGCTCTCCACTCTCTCTCCTGTGACAGTTGGAACTGGTGCTCTCCACTCTCTCTCCTGTGACAGTTGGAACTGGTGCTCTCCACTCTCTCTCCTGTGACAGTTTGAACTGGTGCTCTCCACTCTCTCTCCTGTGACAGTTTGAACTGGTGCTCTCCACTCTCTCTCCTGTGACAGTTTGAACTGGTGCTCTCCACTCTCTCCTGTGACAGTTTGAACTGGTGCTCTCCACTCTCTGTCCTGTGACAGTTTGAACTGGTGCTCTCCACTCTCTCTCCTGTGACAGTTTGAACTGGTGGTCTCCACTCTCTCCTGTGACAGTTTGAACTGGTGCTCTCCACTCTCTCCTGTGACAGTTTGAACTGGTGGTCTCCACTCTCTCCTGTGACAGTTTGAACTGGTGCTCTCCACTCTTCCGTCCTGTGACAATTGGAACTGGTGCTCTCCACTCTCTGTCCTGTGACAGTTGGAACTGGTGCTCTGCACTCTCTCTCCTGTGACAGTTGGAACTGGTGCTCTCCACTCTGTCCTATGACAGTTTGAACTGGTGCTCTCCACTCTCTCTCCTGTGACAGTTTGAACTGGTGCTCTCCACTCTCTGTCCTGTGACAGTTTGAACTGGTGCTCTCCCTCTCTGTCCTGCGACAGTTTGAACTGGTGCTCTCCACTCTCTCTCCTGTGACAGTTTGAACTGGTGCTCTCAACACTCTCTCCTGTGACAGTTTGAACTGGTGCTCTCCACTCTCTCTCCTGTAACAGTTTGAACTGGTGCTCTCCACTCTCTCTCCTGTGACAGTTTGAACTGGTGCTCTCCACTCTCTCTCCTGTGACAGTTGGAACTGGTGCTCTCCACTCTCTCCTGTGACAGTTTGAACTGGTGCTCTCCACTCTCTCTCCTGTGACAGTTTGAACTGGTGCTCGCCACTCTCTCTCCTGTGACAGTTTGAACTGGTGGTCTCCACTCTCTCCTGTGACAGTTTGAACTGGTGCTCTCCACTCTCTCCTGTGACAGTTTGAACTGGTGCTCTCCACTCTCTCCTGTGACAGTTTGAACTGGTGCTCTCCACTCTCCCGTCCTGTGACAATTGGAACTGGTGCTCTCCACTCTCTGTCCTGTGACAGTTGGAACAGGTGCTCTGCACTCTCTCTCCTGTGACAGTTGGAACTGGTTCTCTCCACTCTGTCCTATGACAGTTTGAACTGGTGCTCTCCACTCTCTCTCCTGTGACAGTTTGAACTGGTGCTCTCCACTCTCTCTCCTGTGACAGTTTGAACTGGTGCTCTCCCTCTCTGTCCTGCGACAGTTTGAACTGGTGCTCTCCACTCTCTCTCCTGTGACAGTTTGAACTGGTGCTCTCCACACTCTCTCCTGTGACAGTTTGAACTGGTGCTCTCCACTCTCTCTCCTGTGACAGTTTGAACTGGTGCTCTCCACTCTCTCCTGTGACAGTTTGAACTGGTGCTCTCCACTCTCTCCTGTGACAGTTTGAACTGGTGCTCTCCACTCTCTCCTGTGACAGTTTGAACTGGTGCTCTCCACTCTCCCGTCCTGTGACAATTGGAACTGGTGCTCTCCACTCTCTGTTGTGTGACAGTTGGAACTGGTGCTCTGCACTCTCTCTCCTGTGACAGTTGGAACTGGTGCTCTCCACTCTCTCCTGTGACAGTTTGAACTTGTGCTCTCCACTCTCTCCTGTGACAGTTTGAACTGGTGCTCTCCACTCTCCCGTCCTGTGACAATTGGAACTGGTGCTCGCCACTCTCTGTTGTGTGACAGTTGGAACTGGTGCTCTGCACTCTGTCCTATGACAGTTTGAACTGGTGCTCTCCACTCTCTCTCCTGTGACAGTTTGAACTGGTGCTCTCCACTCTCTGTCCTGTTACAGTTTGAACTGGTGCTCTCCCTCTCTGTCCTGCAACAGTTTGAACTGGTGCTCTCCACTCTCTCTCCTGTGACAGTTTGAACTGGAGCTCTCCACACTCTCTCCTGCGACAGTTTGAACTGGTGCTCTCCACTCTCTCTCCTGTGACAGTTTGAACTGGTGCTCTCCACTCTCTCTTGTGACAGTTTGAACTGGTGCTCTCCACTCTCTGTTCTGTGACAGTTGGAACTGGTGCTCTGCACTCTCTCTCCTGTGACAGTTGGAACTGGTGCTCTCCACTCTCTCTCCTGTGACAGTTTGAACTGGTGCTCTCCACTCTCTCTCCTGTGACAGTTGGAACTGGTGCTCTCCACTCTCTCTCCTGTGACAGTTTGAACTGGTGCTCTCCACTCTCTCTCCTGTGACAGTTGGAACTCGTGCTCTCCACTCTCTCTCCTGTGACAGTTTGAACTGGTGCTCTCCACTCTCTCTCCTGTGACAGTTTGAACTGTTGCTCTCCACTCTCTCTCCTGTGACAGTTTGAACTGGTGCTCTCCAGTCTCTCCTGTGACAGTTTGAACTGGTGCTCTCCACTCTCTCTCCTGTGACACTTTGAACTGGTGCTCTCCACTCTCTCTCCTGTGACAGTTTGAACTGGTGCTCTCCACTCTCTCCTGTGACAGTTTGAACTGGTGCTCTCCACTCTCTCCTGTGACAGTTTGAACTGGTGCTCGACACTCTGTCCTATGACAGTTTGAACTGGTGCTCTCCACTCTCTCTCCTGTGACAGTTTGAACTGGTGCTCTCCACTCTCTCCTGTGACAGTTGGAACTGGTGCTCTCCACTCTCTGTCCTGTGACAGTTGGAACTGGTGCTCTGCACTCTCTCTCCTGTGACAGTTGGAACTGGTGCTCTCCACTCTGTCCTATGACAGTTTGAACTGGTGCTCTCCACTCTCTCTCCTGTGACAGTTTGAACTGGTGCTCTCCACTCTCTGTCCTGTGACAGTTTGAACTGGTGCTCTCCCTCTCTGTACTGCGACAGTTTGAACTGGTGCTCTCCACTCTCTCTCCTGTGACAGTTTGAACTGGTGCTCTCCACTCTCTCTCCTGTGACAGTTTGAACTGGTGCTCTCCACTCTCTCCTGTGACAGTTTGAACTGGTGCTCTCCACTCTCTCCTGTGACAGTTTGAACTGGTGCTCTCCACTCTCTCCTGTGACAGTTTGAACTGGTGCTCTCCACTCTCCCGTCCTGTGACAATTGGAACTGGTGCTCTCCACTCTCTGTTGTGTGACAGTTGGAACTGGTGCTCTGCACTCTCTCTCCTGTGACAGTTGGAACTGGTGCTCTCCACTCTCTCCTGTGACAGTTTGAACTTGTGCTCTCCACTCTCTCCTGTGACAGTTTGAACTGGTGCGCTCCACTCTCCCGTCCTGTGACAATTGGAACTGGTGCTCGCCACCCTCTGTTGTGTGACAGTTGGAACTGGTGCTCTGCACTCTCTCTGCTGTGACAGTTGGAACTGGTGCTATCCACTCTGTCCTATGACAGTTTGAACTGGTGCTCTCCACTCTCTCTCCTGTGACAGTTTGAACTGGTGCTCTCCATTCTCTGTCCTGTTACAGTTTGAACTGGTGCTCTCCCTCTCTGTCCTGCAACAGTTTGAACTGGTGCTCTCCACTCTCTCTCCTGTGACAGTTTGAACTGGTGCTCTCCACACTCTCTCCTGTGACAGTTTGAACTGGTGCTCTCCACTCTCTCTCCTGTGACAGTTTGAACTGGTGCTCTCCACTCTCTCTTGTGACAGTTGGAACTGGTGCTCTCCACTCTCTGTCCTGTGACAGTTGGAACTGGTGCTCTGCACTCTCTCTCCTGTGACAGTTGGAACTGGTGCTCTCCACTCTGTCCTATGACAGTTTGAACTGGTGCTCTCCACTCTCTCTCCTGTGACAGTTTGAACTGGTGCTCTCCACTCTCTGTCCTGTGACAGTTTGAACTGGTGCTCTCCCTCTCTGTCCTGCGACAGTTTGAACTGGTGCTCTCCACTCTCTCTCCTGTGACAGTTTGAACTGGTGCTCTCCACTCTCTCCTGTGACAGTTTGAACTGGTTCTCTCCACTCTCTCCTGTGACAGTTTGAACTGGTGCTCTCCACTCTCTCTCCTGTGACAGTTGGAACTGGTGCTCTCCACTCTCTCTCCTGTGACAGTTGGAACTGGTGCTCTCCACTCTCTCTCCTGTGACAGTTTGAACTGGTGCTCTCCACTCTCTCTCCTGTGACAGTTTGAACTGGTGCTCTCCACTCTCTCTCCTGTGACAGTTTGAACTGATACTCTCCACTCTCTCCTGTGACAGTTTGAACTTGTGCTCTCCACTCTCTCTCCTGTGACAGTTTGAACTGGTGCTCTCCACTCTCTCTCCTGTGACAGTTTGAACTGGTGGTCTCCACTCTCTCCTGTGACAGTTTGAACTGGTGCTCTCCACTCTCTCCTGTGACAGTTTGAACTGGTGCTCTCCACTCTCTCCTGTGACAGTTTGAACTGGTGCTCTCCACTCTTCCGTCCTGTGACAATTGGAACTGGTGCTCTCCACTCTCTGTCCTGTGACAGTTGGAACTGGTGCTCTGCACTCTCTCTCCTGTGACAGTTGGAACTGGTGCTCTCCACTCTGTCCTATGACAGTTTGAACTGGTGCTCTCCACTCTCTCTCCTGTGACAGTTTGAACTGGTGCTCTCCACTCTCTGTCCTGTGACAGTTTGAACTGGTGCTCTCCCTCTCTGTCCTGCGACAGTTTGAACTGGTGCTCTCCACTCTCTCTCCTGTGACAGTTTGAACTGGTGCTCTCAACACTCTCTCCTGTGACAGTTTGAACTGGTGCTCTCCACTCTCTCTCCTGTAACAGTTTGAACTGGTGCTCTCCACTCTCTCTCCTGTGACAGTTTGAACTGGTGCTCTCCACTCTCTCTCCTGTGACAGTTGGAACTGGTGCTCTCCACTCTCTCCTGTGACAGTTTGAACTGGTGCTCTCCACTCTCCCTCCTGTGACAGTTTGAACTGGTGCTCGCCACTCTCTCTCCTGTGACAGTTTGAACTGGTGGTCTCCACTCTCTCCTGTGACAGTTTGAACTGGTGCTCTCCACTCTCTCCTGTGACAGTTTGAACTGGTGCTCTCCACTCTCTCCTGTGACAGTTTGAACTGGTGCTCTCCACTCTCCCGTCCTGTGACAATTGGAACTGGTGCTCTCCACTCTCTGTCCTGTGACAGTTGGAACAGGTGCTCTGCACTCTCTCTCCTGTGACAGTTGGAACTGGTGCTCTCCACTCTGTCCTATGACAGTTTGAACTGGTGCTCTCCACTCTCTCTCCTGTGACAGTTTGAACTGGTGCTCTCCACTCTCTCTCCTGTGACAGTTTGAACTGGTGCTCTCCCTCTCTGTCCTGCGACAGTTTGAACTGGTGCTCTCCACTCTCTCTCCTGTGACAGTTTGAACTGGTGCTCTCCACACTCTCTCCTGTGACAGTTTGAACTGGTGCTCTCCACTCTCTCTCCTGTGACAGTTTGAACTGGTGCTCTCCACTCTCTCCTGTGACAGTTTGAACTGGTGCTCTCCATTCTCTCCTGTGACAGTTTGAACTGGTGCTCTCCACTCTCTCCTGTGACAGTTTGAACTGGTGCTCTCCACTCTCCCGTCCTGTGACAATTGGAACTGGTGCTCTCCACTCTCTGTTGTGTGACAGTTGGAACTGGTGCTCTGCACTCTCTCTCCTGTGACAGTTGGAACTGGTGCTCTCCACTCTCTCCTGTGACAGTTTGAACTTGTGCTCTCCACTCTCTCCTGTGACAGTTTGAACTGGTGCTCTCCACTCTCCCGTCCTGTGACAATTGGAACTGGTGCTCGCCACTCTCTGTTGTGTCACAGTTGGAACTGGTGCTCTGCACTCTGTCCTATGACAGTTTGAACTGGTGCTCTCCACTCTCTCTCCTGTGACAGTTTGAACTGGTGCTCTCCACTCTCTGTCCTGTTACAGTTTGAATTGGTGCTCTCCCTCTCTGTCCTGCAACAGTTTGAACTGGTGCTCTCCACTCTCTCTCCTGTGACAGTTTGAACTGGTGCTCTCCACACTCTCTCCTGCGACAGTTTGAACTGGTGCTCTCCACTCTCTCTTCTGTGACAGTTTGAACTGGTGCTCTCCACTCTCTCTTGTGACAGTTTGAACTGGTGCTCTCCACTCTCTCTCCTGTGACAGTTGGAACTGGTGCTCTGCACTCTCTCTCCTGTGACAGTTGGAACTGGTGCTCTCCACTCTCTCTCCTGTGACAGTTTGAACTGGTGCTCTCCACTCTCTCTCCTGTGACAGTTGGAACTGGTGCTCTCCACTCTCTCTCCTGTGACAGTTTGAACTGGTGCTCTCCACTCTCTCTCCTGTGACAGTTGGAACTCGTGCTCTCCACTCTCTCTCCTGTGACAGTTTAAACTGGTGCTCTCCACTCTCTCTCCTGTGACAGTTTGAACTGTTGCTCTCCACTCTCTCTCCTGTGACAGTTTGAACTGGTGCTCTCCAGTCTCTCCTGTGACAGTTTGAACTGGTGCTCTCCACTCTCTCTCCTGTGACACTTTGAACTGGTGCTCTCCACTCTCTCTCCTGTGACAGTTTGAACTGGTGCTCTCCACTCTCTCCTGTGACAGTTTGAACTGGTGCTCTCCACTCTCTCCTGTGACAGTTTGAACTGGTGCTCGACACTCTGTCCTATGACAGTTTGAACTGGTGCTCTCCACTCTCTCTCCTGTGACAGTTTGAACTGGTGCTCTCCACTCTCTCCTGTGACAGTTGGAACTGGTGCTCTCCACTCTCTGTCCTGTGACAGTTGGAACTGGTGCTCTGCACTCTCTCTCCTGTGACAGTTTGAACTGGTGCTCTCCACTCTCTCTCCTGTGACAGTTTGAACTGGTGCTCTCCACTCTCTCTCCTGTGACAGTTTGAACTGGTGCTCTCCACTCTCTGTCCTGTGACAGTTTGAACTGGTGCTCTCCCTCTCTGTACTGCGACAGTTTGAACTGGTGCTCTCCACTCTCTCTCCTGTGACAGTTTGAACTGGTGCTCTCCACTCTCTCTCCTGTGACAGTTTGAAATGGTGCTCTCCACTCTCTCCTGTGACAGTTTGAACTGGTGCTCTCCACTCTCCCGTCCTGTGACAATTGGAACTGGTGCTCTCCACTCTCTGTTGTGTGACAGTTGGAACTGGTGCTCTGCACTCTCTCTCCTGTGACAGTTGGAACTGGTGCTCTCCACTCTCTCCTGTGACAGTTTGAACTTGTGCTCTCCACTCTCTCCTGTGACAGTTTGAACTGGTGCGCTCCACTCTCCCGTCCTGTGACAATTGGAACTGGTGCTCGCCACTCTCTGTTGTGTGACAGTTGGAACTGGTGCTCTGCACTCTCTCTGCTGTGACAGTTGGAACTGGTGCTATCCACTCTGTCCTATGACAGTTTGAACTGGTGCTCTCCACTCTCTCTCCTGTGACAGTTTGAACTGGTGCTCTCCATTCTCTGTCCTGTTACAGTTTGAACTGGTGCTCTCCCTCTCTGTCCTGCAACAGTTTGAACTGGTGCTCTCCACTCTCTCTCCTGTGACAGTTTGAACTGGTGCTCTCCACACTCTCTCCTGTGACAGTTTGAACTGGTGCTCTCCACTCTCTCTCCTGTGACAGTTTGAACTGGTGCTCTCCACTCTCTCTTGTGACAGTTGGAACTGGTGCTCTCCACTCTCTGTCCTGTGACAGTTGGAACTGGTGCTCTGCACTCTCTCTCCTGTGACAGTTGGAACTGGTGCTCTCCACTCTGTCCTATGACAGTTTGAACTGGTGCTCTCCACTCTCTCTCCTGTGACAGTTTGAACTGGTGCTCTCCACTCTCTGTCCTGTGACAGTTTGAACTGGTGCTCTCCACTCTCTCTCCTGTGACAGTTTGAACTGGTGCTCTCCACTCTCCCGTCCTGTGACAATTGGAACTGGTGCTCTCCACTCTCTGTCCTGTGACAGTTGGAACTGGTGCTCTGCACTCTCTCTCCTGTGACAGTTGGAACTGGTGCTCTCCACTCTGTCCTATGACAGTTTGAACTGGTGCTCTCCACTCTCTCTCCTGTGACAGTTTGAACTGGTGCTCTCCACTCTCTGTCCTGTGACAGTTTGAACTGGTGCTCTCCACTCTCTCTCCTGTGACAGTTTGAACTGGTGCTCTCCACTCTCTCCTGTGACAGTTTGAACTGGTTCTCTCCACTCTCTCCTGTGACAGTTTGAACTGGTGCTCTCCACTCTCTCTCCTGTGACAGTTTGAACTGGTGCTCTCCACTCTCTCTCCTGTGACAGTTTGAACTGGTGCTCTCCACTCTCTCTCCTGTGACAGTTTGAACTGGTGCTCTCCACTCTCTCCTGTGACAGTTTGAACTGGTTCTCTCCACTCTCTCCTGTGACAGTTTGAACTGGTGCTCTCCACTCTCTCTCCTGTGACAGTTTGAACTGGTGCTCTCCACTCTCCCGTCCTGTGACAATTGGAACTGGTGCTCTCCACTCTCTGTCCTGTGACAGTTGGAACTGGTGCTCTGCACTCTCTCTCCTGTGACAGTTGGAACTGGTGCTCTCCACTCTGTCCTATGACAGTTTGAACTGGTGCTCTCCACTCTCTCTCCTGTGACAGTTTGAACTGGTGCTCTCCACTCTCTGTCCTGTGATAGTTTGAACTGGTGCTCTCCACTCTCTCTCCTGTGACAGTTTGAACTGGTGCTCTCCACACTCTCTCCTGTGACAGTTTGAACTGGTGCTCTCCACTCTCTCTCCTGTGACAGTTTGAACTGGTGCTCTCCACTCTCTCTCCTGTGACAGTTGGAACTGGTGCTCTCCACTCTCTCTCCTGTGACAGTTTGAACTGGTGCTCTCCACTCTCTCTCCTGTGACAGTTTGAACTGTTGCTCTCCACTCTCTCTCCTGTGACAGTTTGAACTGGTGCTCTCCAGTCTCCCCTGTGACAGTTTGAACTGGTGCTCTCCACTCTCTCTCCTGTGACAGTTTGAACTGGTGCTCTCCACTCTCTCTCCTGTGACAGTTTGAACTGGTGCTCTCCACTCTCTCCTGTGACAGTTTGAACTGGTGCTCTCCACTCTCTCTCCTGTGACAGTTTGAACTGGTGCTCTCCACTCTCCCGTCCTGTGACAATTGGAACTGGTGCTCTCCACTCTCTGTCCTGTGACAGTTGGAACTGGTGCTCTCCACTCTCTCTCCTGTGACAGTTTGAACTGTTGCTCTCCACTCTCTGTCCTGTGACAGTTTGAACTGGTGCTCTCCCTCTCTGTCCTGCGACAGTTTGAACTGGTGCTCTCCACTCTCTCTCCTGCGACAGTTTGAACTGGTGCTCTCCACTCTCTCCTGTGACAGTTTGAACTGGTTCTCTCCACTCTCTCCTGTGACAGTTTGAACTGGTGCTCTCCACTCTCTCTCCTGTGACAGTTTGAACTGGTGCTCTCCACTCTCCCGTCCTGTGACAATTGGAACTGGTGCTCTCCACTCTCTGTCCTGTGACAGTTGGAACTGGTGCTCTCCACTCTCTGTCCTGTGACAGTTTGAACTGGTGCTCTCCCTCTCTGTCCTGCGACAGTTTGAACTGGTGCTCTCCACTCTCTCTCCTGTGACAGTTTGAACTGGTGCTCTCCCTCTCTGTCCTGCGACAGTTTGAACTGGTGCTCTCCACTCTCTCTCCTGTGACAGTTTGAACTGGTGCTCTCCACACTCTCTCCTGTGACAGTTTGAACTGGTGCTCTCCACTCTCTCTCCTGTGACAGTTTGAACTGGTGCTCTCCACTCTCTCCTGTGACAGTTTGAACTGGTGCTCTCCACTCTCTCCTGTGACAGTTTGAACTGGTGCTCTCCACTCTCTCCTGTGACAGTTTGAGCTGGTGCTCTCCACTCTCCCGTCCTGTGACAATTGGAATTGGTGCTCTCCACTCTCTGTCCTGTGACAGTTGGAACTGGTGCTCTGCACTCTCTCTCCTGTGACAGTTGGAACTGGTGCTCTCCACTCTGTCCTATGACAGTTTGAACTGGTGCTCTGCACTCTCTCTCCTGTGACAGTTGGAACTGGTGCTCTCCACTCTCTCCTGTGACAGTTTGAACTTGTGCTCTCCACTCTCTCCTGTGACAGTTTGAACTGGTGCGCTCCACTCTCCCGTCCTGTGACAATTGGAACTGGTGCTCGCCACTCTCTGTTGTGTGACAGTTGGAACTGGTGCTCTGCACTCTCTCTGCTGTGACAGTTGGAACTGGTGCTATCCACTCTGTCCTATGACAGTTTGAACTGGTGCTCTCCACTCTCTCTCCTGTGACATTTTGAACTGGTGCTCTCCATTCTCTGTCCTGTTACAGTTTGAACTGGTGCTCTCCCTCTCTGTCCTGCAACAGTTTGAACTGGTGCTCTCCACTCTCTCTCCTGTGACAGTTTGAACTGGTGCTCTCCACACTCTCTCCTGTGACAGTTTGAACTGGTGCTCTCCACTCTCTCTCCTGTGACAGTTTGAACTGGTGCTCTCCACTCTCTCTTGTGACAGTTGGAACTGGTGCTCTCCACTCTCTGTCCTGTGACAGTTGGAACTGGTGCTCTGCACTCTCTCTCCTGTGACAGGTGGAACTGGTGCTCTCCACTCTGTCCTATGACAGTTTGAACTGGTGCTCTCCACTCTCTCTCCTGTGACAGTTTGAACTGGTGCTCTCCACTCTCTGTCCTGTGACAGTTTGAACTGGTGCTCTCCCTCTCTGTCCTGCGACAGTTTGAACTGGTGCTCTCCACTCTCTCTCCTGTGACAGTTTGAACTGGTGCTCTCCACTCTCTCCTGTGACAGTTTGAACTGGTTCTCTCCACTCTCTCCTGTGACAGTTTGAACTGGTGCTCTCCACTCTCTCTCCTGTGACAGTTTGAACTGGTGCTCTCCACTCTCCCGTCCTGTGACAATTGGAACTGGTGCTCTCCACTCTCTGTCCTGTGACAGTTGGATCTGGTGCTCTGCACTCTCTCTCCTGTGACAGTTGGAACTGGTGCTCTCCACTCTGTCCTATGACAGTTTGAACTGGTGCTCTCCACTCTCTCTCCTGTGACAGTTTGAACTGGTGCTCTCCACTCTCTGTCCTGTGACAGTTTGAACTGGTGCTCTCCACTCTCTCTCCTGTGACAGTTTGAACTGGTGCTCTCCACACTCTCTCCTGTGACAGTTTGAACTGGTGCTCTCCACTCTCTCTCCTGTGACAGTTTGAACTGGTGCTCTCCACTCTCTCTCCTGTGACAGTTGGAACTGGTGCTCTCCACTCTCTCTCCTGTGACAGTTTGAACTGGTGCTCTCCACTCTCTCTCCTGTGACAGTTTGAACTGTTGCTCTCCACTCTCTCTCCTGTGACAGTTTGAACTGGTGCTCTCCAGTCTCCCCTGTGACAGTTTGAACTGGTGCTCTCCACTCTCTCTCCTGTGACAGTTTGAACTGGTGCTCTCCACTCTCTCTCCTGTGACAGTTGAACTGGTGCTCTCCACTCTCTCCTGTGACAGTTTGAACTGGTGCTCTCCACTCTCTCTCCTGTGACAGTTTGAACTGGTGCTCTCCACTATCCCGTCCTGTGACAATTGGAACTGGTGCTCTCCACTCTCTGTCCTGTGACAGTTGGAACTGGTGCTCTCCACTCTCTCTCCTGTGACAGTTTGAACTGTTGCTCTCCACTCTCTGTCCTGTGACAGTTTGAACTGGTGCTCTCCCTCTCTGTCCTGCGACAGTTTGAACTGGTGCTCTCCACTCTCTCTCCTGCGACAGTTTGAACTGGTGCTCTCCACTCTCTCCTGTGACAGTTTGAACTGGTTCTCTCCACTCTCTCCTCTGACAGTTTGAACTGGTGCTCTCCACTCTCTCTCCTGTGACAGTTTGAACTGGTGCTCTCCACTCTCCCGTCCTGTGACTATTGGAACTGGTGCTCTCCACTCTCTGTCCTGTGACAGTTGGAACTGGTGCTCTCCACTCTCTGTCCTGTGACAGTTTGAACTGGTGCTCTCCCTCTCTGTCCTGCGACAGTTTGAACTGGTGCTCTCCACTCTCTCTCCTGTGACAGTTTGAACTGGTGCTCTCCCTCTCTGTCCTGCGACAGTTTGAACTGGTGCTCTCCACTCTCTCTCCTGTGACAGTTTGAACTGGTGCTCTCCACACTCTCTCCTGTGACAGTTTGAACTGGTGCTCTCCACTCTCTCTCCTGTGACAGTTTGAACTGGTGCTCTCCACTCTCTCCTGTGACAGTTTGAACTGGTGCTCTCCACTCTCTCCTGTGACAGTTTGAACTGGTGCTCTCCACTCTCTCCTGTGACAGTTTGAACTGGTGCTCTCCACTCTCCCGTCCTGTGACAATTGGAACTGGTGCTCTCCACTCTCTGTCCTGTGACAGTTGGAACTGGTGCTCTGCACTCTCTCTCCTGTGACAGTTGGAACTGGTGCTCTCCACTCTGTCCTATGACAGTTTGAACTGGTGCTCTCCACTCTCTCTCCTGTGACAGTTTGAACTGGTGCTCTCCACTCTCTGTCCTGTGACAGTTTGAACTGGTGCTCTCCCTCTCTGTCCTGCGACAGTTTGAACTGGTGCTCTCCACTCTCTCTCCTGTGACAGTTTGAACTGGTGCTCTCCACACTCTCTCCTGTGACAGTTTGAACTGGTGCTCTCCACTCTCTCTCCTGTGACAGTTTGAACTGGTGCTCTCCACTCTCTCTCCTGTGACAGTTGGAACTGGTGCTCTCCACTCTCTCTCCTGTGACAGTTGGAACTGGTGCTCTCCACTCTCTCTCCTGTGACAGTTTGAACTGGTGCTCTCCACTCTCTCTCCTGTGACAGTTTGAACTGGTGCTCTCCACTCTCTCTCCTGTGACAGTTTGAACTGGTGCTCTCCACTCTCTCCTGTGACAGTTTGAACTGGTGCTCTCCACTCTCTCTCCTGTGACAGTTTGAACTGGGGCTCTCCACTCTCTCTCCTGTGACAGTTTGAACTGGTGGTCTCCACTCTCTCCTGTGACAGTTTGAACTGGTGCTCTCCACTCTCTCCTGTGACAGTTTGAACTGGTGCTCTCCACTCTCTCCTGTGACAGTTTGAACTGGTGCTCTCCACTCTTCCGTCCTGTGACAATTGGAACTGGTGCTCTCCACTCTCTGTCCTGTGACAGTTGGAACTGGTGCTCTGCACTCTCTCTCCTGTGACAGTTGGAACTGGTGCTCTCCACTCTGTCCTATGACAGTTTGAACTGGTGCTCTCCACTCTCTCTCCTGTGACAGTTTGAACTGGTGCTCTCCACTCTCTGTCCTGTGACAGTTTGAACTGGTGCTCTCCCTCTCTGTCCTGCGACAGTTTGAACTGGTGCTCTCCACTCTCTCTCCTGTGACAGTTTGAACTGGTGCTCTCAACACTCTCTCCTGTGACAGTTTGAACTGGTGCTCTCCACTCTCTCTCCTGTAACAGTTTGAACTGGTGCTCTCCACTCTCTCTCCTGTGACAGTTTGAACTGGTGCTCTCCACTCTCTCTCCTGTGACAGTTGGAACTGGTGCTCTCCACTCTCTCCTGTGACAGTTTGAACTGGTGCTCTCCACTCTCTCTCCTGTGACAGTTTGAACTGGTGCTCGCCACTCTCTCTCCTGTGACAGTTTGAACTGGTGGTCTCCACTCTCTCCTGTGACAGTTTGAACTGGTGCTCTCCACTCTCTCCTGTGACAGTTTGAACTGGTGCTCTCCACTCTCTCCTGTGACAGTTTGAACTGGTGCTCTCCACTCTCCCGTCCTGTGACAATTGGAACTGGTGCTCTCCACTCTCTGTCCTGTGACAGTTGGAACTGGTGCTCTGCACTCTCTCTCCTGTGACAGTTGGAACTGGTGCTCTCCACTCTGTCCTATGACAGTTTGAACTGGTGCTCTCCACTCTCTCTCCTGTGACAGTTTGAACTGGTGATCTCCACTCTCTCTCCTGTGACAGTTTGAACTGGTGCTCTCCCTCTCTGTCCTGCGACAGTTTGAACTGGTGCTCTCCACTCTCTCTCCTGTGACAGTTTGAACTGGTGCTCTCCCTCTCTGTCCTGCGACAGTTTGAACTGGTGCTCTCCACTCTCTCTCCTGTGACAGTTTGAACTGGTGCTCTCCACACTCTCTCCTGTGACAGTTTGAACTGGTGCTCTCCACTCTCTCTCCTGTGACAGTTTGAACTGGTGCTCTCCACTCTCTCCTGTGACAGTTTGAACTGGTGCTCTCCACTCTCTCCTGTGACAGTTTGAACTGGTGCTCTCCACTCTCTCCTGTGACAGTTTGAACTGGTGCTCTCCACTCTCCCGTCCTGTGACAATTGGAACTGGTGCTCTCCACTCTCTGTTGTGTGACAGTTGGAACTGGTGCTCTGCACTCTCTCTCCTGTGACAGTTGGAACTGGTGCTCTCCACTCTCTCCTGTGACAGTTTGAACTTGTGCTCTCCACTCTCTCCTGTGACAGTTTGAACTGGTGCTCTCCACTCTCCCGTCCTGTGACAATTGGAACTGGTGCTCGCCACTCTCTGTTGTGTGACAGTTGGAACTGGTGCTCTGCACTCTGTCCTATGGCAGTTTGAACTGGTGCTCTCCACTCTCTCTCCTGTGACAGTTTGAACTGGTGCACTCCACTCTCTGTCCTGTTACAGTTTGAACTGGTGCTCTCCCTCTCTGTCCTGCAACAGTTTGAACTGGTGCTCTCCACTCTCTCTCCTGTGACAGTTTGAACTGGTGCTCTCCACACTCTCTCCTGCGACAGTTTGAACTGGTGCTCTCCACTCTCTCTCCTGTGACAGTTTGAACTGGTGCTCTCCACTCTCTCTTGTGACAGTTGGAACTGGTGCTATCCACTCTCTGTCCTGTGACAGTTGGAACTGGTGCTCTGCACTCTCTCTCCTGTGACAGTTGGAACTGGTGCTCTCCACTCTCTCTCCTGTGACAGTTTGAACTGGTGCTCTCCACTCTCTCTCCTGTGACAGTTGGAACTGGTGCTCTCCACTCTCTCTCCTGTGACAGTTTGAACTGGTGCTCTCCACTCTCTCTCCTGTGACAGTTGGAACTCGTGCTCTCCACTCTCTCTCCTGTGACAGTTTGAACTGGTGCTCTCCACTCTCTCTCCTGTGACAGTTTGAACTGGTGCTCTCCACACTCTCTCCTGTGACAGTTTGAACTGGTGCTCTCCACTCTCTCTCCTGTGACAGTTTGAACTGGTGCTCTCCACTCTCTCCTGTGACAGTTTGAACTGGTGCTCTCCACTCTCTCCTGTGACAGTTTGAACTGGTGCTCTCCACTCTCTCCTGTGACAGTTTGAGCTGGTGCTCTCCACTCTCCCGTCCTGTGACAATTGGAACTGGTGCTCTCCACTCTCTGTCCTGTGACAGTTGGAACTGGTGCTCTGCACTCTCTCTCCTGTGACAGTTGGAACTGGTGCTCTCCACTCTGTCCTATGACAGTTTGAACTGGTGCTCTGCACTCTCTCTCCTGTGACAGTTGGAACTGGTGCTCTCCACTCTCTCCTGTGACAGTTTGAACTTGTGCTCTCCACTCTCTCCTGTGACAGTTTGAACTGGTGCGCTCCACTCTCCCGTCCTGTGACAATTGGAACTGGTGCTCGCCACTCTCTGTTGTGTGACAGTTGGAACTGGTGCTCTGCACTCTCTCTGCTGTGACAGTTGGAACTGGTGCTATCCACTCTGTCCTATGACAGTTTGAACTGGTGCTCTCCACTCTCTCTCCTGTGACATTTTGAACTGGTGCTCTCCATTCTCTGTCCTGTTACAGTTTGAACTGGTGCTCTCCCTCTCTGTCCTGCAACAGTTTGAACTGGTGCTCTCCACTCTCTCTCCTGTGACAGTTTGAACTGGTGCTCTCCACACTCTCTCCTGTGACAGTTTGAACTGGTGCTCTCCACTCTCTCTCCTGTGACAGTTTGAACTGGTGCTCTCCACTCTCTCTTGTGACAGTTGGAACTGGTGCTCTCCACTCTCTGTCCTGTGACAGTTGGAACTGGTGCTCTGCACTCTCTCTCCTGTGACAGGTGGAACTGGTGCTCTCCACTCTGTCCTATGACAGTTTGAACTGGTGCTCTCCACTCTCTCTCCTGTGACAGTTTGAACTGGTGCTCTCCACTCTCTGTCCTGTGACAGTTTGAACTGGTGCTCTCCCTCTCTGTCCTGCGACAGTTTGAACTGGTGCTCTCCACTCTCTCTCCTGTGACAGTTTGAACTGGTGCTCTCCACTCTCTCCTGTGACAGTTTGAACTGGTTCTCTCCACTCTCTCCTGTGACAGTTTGAACTGGTGCTCTCCACTCTCTCTCCTGTGACAGTTTGAACTGGTGCTCTCCACTCTCCCGTCCTGTGACAATTGGAACTGGTGCTCTCCACTCTCTGTCCTGTGACAGTTGGAACTGGTGCTCTGCACTCTCTCTCCTGTGACAGTTGGAACTGGTGCTCTCCACTCTGTCCTATGACAGTTTGAACTGGTGCTCTCCACTCTCTCTCCTGTGACAGTTTGAACTGGTGCTCTCCACTCTCTGTCCTGTGACAGTTTGAACTGGTGCTCTCCACTCTCTCTCCTGTGACAGTTTGAACTGGTGCTCTCCACACTCTCTCCTGTGACAGTTTGAACTGGTGCTCTCCACTCTCTCTCCTGTGACAGTTTGAACTGGTGCTCTCCACTCTCTCTCCTGTGACAGTTGGAACTGGTGCTCTCCACTCTCTCTCCTGTGACAGTTTGAACTGGTGCTCTCCACTCTCTCTCCTGTGACAGTTTGAACTGTTGCTCTCCACTCTCTCTCCTGTGACAGTTTGAACTGGTGCTCTCCAGTCTCCCCTGTGACAGTTTGAACTGGTGCTCTCCACTCTCTCTCCTGTGACAGTTTGAACTGGTGCTCTCCACTCTCTCTCCTGTGACAGTTTGAACTGGTGCTCTCCACTCTCTCCTGTGACAGTTTGAACTGGTGCTCTCCACTCTCTCTCCTGTGACAGTTTGAACTGGTGCTCTCCACTATCCCGTCCTGTGACAATTGGAACTGGTGCTCTCCACTCTCTGTCCTGTGACAGTTGGAACTGGTGCTCTCCACTCTCTCTCCTGTGACAGTTTGAACTGTTGCTCTCCACTCTCTGTCCTGTGACAGTTTGAACTGGTGCTCTCCCTCTCTGTCCTGCGACAGTTTGAACTGGTGCTCTCCACTCTCTCTCCTGCGACAGTTTGAACTGGTGCTCTCCACTCTCTCCTGTGACAGTTTGAACTGGTTCTCTCCACTCTCTCCTCTGACAGTTTGAACTGGTGCTCTCCACTCTCTCTCCTGTGACAGTTTGAACTGGTGCTCTCCACTCTCCCGTCCTGTGACTATTGGAACTGGTGCTCTCCACTCTCTGTCCTGTGACAGTTGGAACTGGTGCTCTCCACTCTCTGTCCTGTGACAGTTTGAACTGGTGCTCTCCCTCTCTGTCCTGCGACAGTTTGAACTGGTGCTCTCCACTCTCTCTCCTGTGACAGTTTGAACTGGTGCTCTCCCTCTCTATCCTGCGACAGTTTGAACTGGTGCTCTCCACTCTCTCTCCTGTGACAGTTTGAACTGGTGCTCTCCACACTCTCTCCTGTGACAGTTTGAACTGGTGCTCTCCACTCTCTCTCCTGTGACAGTTTGAACTGGTGCTCTCCACTCTCTCCTGTGACAGTTTGAACTGGTGCTCTCCACTCTCTCCTGTGACAGTTTGAACTGGTGCTCTCCACTCTCTCCTGTGACAGTTTGAACTGGTGCTCTCCACTCTCCCGTCCTGTGACAATTGGAACTGGTGCTCTCCACTCTCTGTCCTGTGACAGTTGGAACTGGTGCTCTGCACTCTCTCTCCTGTGACAGTTGGAACTGGTGCTCTCCACTCTGTCCTATGACAGTTTGAACTGGTGCTCTCCACTCTCTCTCCTGTGACAGTTTGAACTGGTGCTCTCCACTCTCTGTCCTGTGACAGTTTGAACTGGTGCTCTCCCTCTCTGTCCTGCGACAGTTTGAACTGGTGCTCTCCACTCTCTCTCCTGTGACAGTTTGAACTGGTGCTCTCCACACTCTCTCCTGTGACAGTTTGAACTGGTGCTCTCCACTCTCTCTCCTGTGACAGTTTGAACTGGTGCTCTCCACTCTCTCTCCTGTGACAGTTGGAACTGGTGCTCTCCACTCTCTCTCCTGTGACAGTTGGAACTGGTGCTCTCCACTCTCTCTCCTGTGACAGTTTGAACTGGTGCTCTCCACTCTCTCTCCTGTGACAGTTTGAACTGGTGCTCTCCACTCTCTCTCCTGTGACAGTTTGAACTGGTGCTCTCCACTCTCTCCTGTGACAGTTTGAACTGGTGCTCTCCACTCTCTCTCCTGTGACAGTTTGAACTGGGGCTCTCCACTCTCTCTCCTGTGACAGTTTGAACTGGTGGTCTCCACTCTCTCCTGTGACAGTTTGAACTGGTGCTCTCCACTCTCTCCTGTGACAGTTTGAACTGGTGCTCTCCACTCTCTCCTGTGACAGTTTGAACTGGTGCTCTCCACTCTTCCGTCCTGTGACAATTGGAACTGGTGCTCTCCACTCTCTGTCCTGTGACAGTTGGAACTGGTGCTCTGCACTCTCTCTCCTGTGACAGTTGGAACTGGTGCTCTCCACTCTGTCCTATGACAGTTTGAACTGGTGCTCTGCACTCTCTCTCCTGTGACAGTTGGAACTGGTGCTCTCCACTCTGTCCTATGACAGTTTGAACTGGTGCTCTCCACTCTCTCTCCTGTGACAGTTGGAACTGGTGCTCTCCACTCTCTCTCCTGTGACAGTTGGAACTGGTGCTCTCCACTCTCTCTCCTGTGACAGTTTGAACTGGTGCTCTCCACTCTCTCTCCTGTGACAGTTTGAACTGGTGCTCTCCACTCTCTCTCCTGTGACAGTTTGAACTGGTGCTCTCCAGTCTCTCCTGTGACAGTTTGAACTGGTGCTCTCCACTCTCACTCCTGTGACAGTTTGAACTGGTGCTCTCCACTCTCTCTCCTGTGACAGTTTGAACTGGTGCTCTCCACTCTCTCCTGTGACAGTTTGAACTGGTGCTCGACACTCTGTCCTATGACAGTTTGAACTGGTGCTCTCCACTCTCTCTCCTGTGACAGTTTGAACTGGTGCTCTCCACTCTCTCCTGTGACAGTTGGAACTGGTGCTCTCCACTCTCTGTCCTGTGACAGTTGGAACTGGTGCTCTGCACTCTCTCTCCTGTGACAGTTGGAACTGGTGCTCTCCACTCTCTGCTGTGACAGTTGGAACTGGTGCTCTCCACTCTCTCTCCTGTGACAGTTGGAACTGGTGCTCTCCACTCTCTCTCCTGTGACAGTTTGAACTGGTGCTCTCCACTCTCTCTCCTGTGACAGTTTGAACTGGTGCTCTCCACTCTCTCTCCTGTGACAGTTTGAACTGGTGCTCTCCAGTCTCTCCTGTGACAGTTTGAACTGGTGCTCTCCACTCTCACTCCTGTGACAGTTTGAACTGGTGCTCTCCACTCTCTCTCCTGTGACAGTTTGAACTGGTGCTCTCCACTCTCTCCTGTGACAGTTTGAACTGGTGCTCGACACTCTGTCCTATGACAGTTTGAACTGGTGCTCTCCACTCTCTCTCCTGTGACAGTTTGAACTGGTGCTCTCCACTCTCTCCTGTGACAGTTGGAACTGGTGCTCTCCACTCTCTGTCCTGTGACAGTTGGAACTGGTGCTCTGCACTCTCTCTCCTGTGACAGTTGGAACTGGTGCTCTCCACTCTCTGCTGTGACAGTTGGAACTGGTGCTCTCCACTCTCTCTCCTGTGACAGTTTGAACTGGTGCTCTCCACTCTCTGTCCTGTGACAGTTTGAACTGGTGCTCTCCCTCTCTGTACTGCGACAGTTTGAACTGGTGCTCTCCACTCTCTCTCCTGTGACAGTTTGAACTGGTGCTCTCAACACTCTCTCCTGTGACAGTTTGAACTGGTGCTCTCCACTCTCTCTCCTGTGACAGTTTGAACTGGTGCTCTCCACTCTCTCTCCTGTGACAGTTTGAACTGGTGCTCTCCACTCTCTGTCCTGTGACAGTTTGAACTGGTGCTCTCCCTCTCTGTCCTGCGACAGTTTGAACTGGTGCTCTCCACTCTCTCTCCTGTGACAGTTTGAACTGGTGCTCTCCACTCTCCCGTCCTGTGACAATTGGAACTGGTGCTCTCCACACTCTCTCCTGTGACAGTTTGAACTGGTGCTCTTCACTCTCTCTCCTGTGACAGTTTGAACTGGTGCTCTCCACTCTCTCTCCTGTGACAGTTTGAACTGGTGCTCTCCACTCTCTCTCCTGTGACAGTTTGAACTGGGGCTCTCCACTCTCTCTCCTGTGACAGTTTGAACTGGTGCTCTCCACTCTCTGTCCTGTGAC
Source organism: Pristiophorus japonicus (assembly GCF_044704955.1). NCBI lineage: Eukaryota > Metazoa > Chordata > Chondrichthyes > Pristiophoridae > Pristiophorus > Pristiophorus japonicus. The sequence continues at coordinate 46,414,036 of NC_091983.1, forward strand.
AGTTTGACCTGGTGCTCTCCCTCTCTGTCCTGCGACAGTTTGAACTGGTGCTCTCCACTCTCTCTCCTGCGACAGTTTGAACTGGTGCTCTCCACTCTCTCTCCTGTGACAGTTTGAACTGGTGCTCTCCACACTCTCTCCTGTGACAGTTTGAACTGGTGCTCTTCACTCTCTCTCCTGTGACTGTTTGAACTGGTGCTCTCCACTCTCTCTCCTGTGACAGTTTGAACTGGTGCTCTCCACTCTCTGTCCTGCGACAGTTTGAACTGGTGCTCTCCACTCTCTCTCCTGTGACAGTTTGAACTGGTGCTCTCCACACTCTCTCCTGTGACAGTTTGAACTGGTGCTCTCCACTCTCTCTCCTGTGACAGTTTGAACTGGTGCTCTCCACTCTCTCCTGTGACAGTTTGAACTGGTGCTCTCCACTCTCTCCTGTGACAGTTTGAACTGGTGCTCTCCACTCTCTCCTGTGACAGTTTGAACTGGTGCTCTCCACTCTCCCGTCCTGTGACAATTGGAACTGGTGCTCTCCACTCTCTGTCCTGTGACAGTTGGAACTGGTGCTCTGCACTCTCTCTCCTGTGACAGTTGGAACTGGTGCTCTCCACTCTGTCCTATGACAGTTTGAACTGGTGCTCTCCACTCTCTCTCCTGTGACAGTTTGAACTGGTGCTCTCCACTCTCTGTCCTGTGACAGTTTGAACTGGTGCTCTCCCTCTCTGTCCTGCGACAGTTTGAACTGGTGCTCTCCACTCTCTCTCCTGTGACAGTTTGAACTGGTGCTCTCCACACTCTCTCCTGTGACAGTTTGAACTGGTGCTCTCCACTCTCTCTCCTGTGACAGTTTGAACTGGTGCTCTCCACTCTCTCTCCTGTGACAGTTGGAACTGGTGCTCTCCACTCTCTCTCCTGTGACAGTTGGAACTGGTGCTCTCCACTCTCTCTCCTGTGACAGTTTGAACTGGTGCTCTCCACTCTCTCTCCTGTGACAGTTTGAACTGGTGCTCTCCACTCTCTCTCCTGTGACAGTTTGAACTGGTGCTCTCCACTCTCTCCTGTGACAGTTTGAACTGGTGCTCTCCACTCTCTCTCCTGTGACAGTTTGAACTGGGGCTCTCCACTCTCTCTCCTGTGACAGTTTGAACTGGTGGTCTCCACTCTCTCCTGTGACAGTTTGAACTGGTGCTCTCCACTCTCTCCTGTGACAGTTTGAACTGGTGCTCTCCACTCTCTCCTGTGACAGTTTGAACTGGTGCTCTCCACTCTTCCGTCCTGTGACAATTGGAACTGGTGCTCTCCACTCTCTGTCCTGTGACAGTTGGAACTGGTGCTCTGCACTCTCTCTCCTGTGACAGTTGGAACTGGTGCTCTCCACTCTGTCCTATGACAGTTTGAACTGGTGCTCTGCACTCTCTCTCCTGTGACAGTTGGAACTGGTGCTCTCCACTCTGTCCTATGACAGTTTGAACTGGTGCTCTCCACTCTCTCTCCTGTGACAGTTGGAACTGGTGCTCTCCACTCTCTCTCCTGTGACAGTTGGAACTGGTGCTCTCCACTCTCTCTCCTGTGACAGTTTGAACTGGTGCTCTCCACTCTCTCTCCTGTGACAGTTTGAACTGGTGCTCTCCACTCTCTCTCCTGTGACAGTTTGAACTGGTGCTCTCCAGTCTCTCCTGTGACAGTTTGAACTGGTGCTCTCCACTCTCACTCCTGTGACAGTTTGAACTGGTGCTCTCCACTCTCTCTCCTGTGACAGTTTGAACTGGTGCTCTCCACTCTCTCCTGTGACAGTTTGAACTGGTGCTCGACACTCTGTCCTATGACAGTTTGAACTGGTGCTCTCCACTCTCTCTCCTGTGACAGTTTGAACTGGTGCTCTCCACTCTCTCCTGTGACAGTTGGAACTGGTGCTCTCCACTCTCTGTCCTGTGACAGTTGGAACTGGTGCTCTGCACTCTCTCTCCTGTGACAGTTGGAACTGGTGCTCTCCACTCTCTGCTGTGACAGTTGGAACTGGTGCTCTCCACTCTCTCTCCTGTGACAGTTGGAACTGGTGCTCTCCACTCTCTCTCCTGTGACAGTTTGAACTGGTGCTCTCCACTCTCTCTCCTGTGACAGTTTGAACTGGTGCTCTCCACTCTCTCTCCTGTGACAGTTTGAACTGGTGCTCTCCAGTCTCTCCTGTGACAGTTTGAACTGGTGCTCTCCACTCTCACTCCTGTGACAGTTTGAACTGGTGCTCTCCACTCTCTCTCCTGTGACAGTTTGAACTGGTGCTCTCCACTCTCTCCTGTGACAGTTTGAACTGGTGCTCGACACTCTGTCCTATGACAGTTTGAACTGGTGCTCTCCACTCTCTCTCCTGTGACAGTTTGAACTGGTGCTCTCCACTCTCTCCTGTGACAGTTGGAACTGGTGCTCTCCACTCTCTGTCCTGTGACAGTTGGAACTGGTGCTCTGCACTCTCTCTCCTGTGACAGTTGGAACTGGTGCTCTCCACTCTCTGCTGTGACAGTTGGAACTGGTGCTCTCCACTCTCTCTCCTGTGACAGTTTGAACTGGTGCTCTCCACTCTCTGTCCTGTGACAGTTTGAACTGGTGCTCTCCCTCTCTGTACTGCGACAGTTTGAACTGGTGCTCTCCACTCTCTCTCCTGTGACAGTTTGAACTGGTGCTCTCAACACTCTCTCCTGTGACAGTTTGAACTGGTGCTCTCCACTCTCTCTCCTGTGACAGTTTGAACTGGTGCTCTCCACTCTCTCTCCTGTGACAGTTTGAACTGGTGCTCTCCACTCTCTGTCCTGTGACAGTTTGAACTGGTGCTCTCCCTCTCTGTCCTGCGACAGTTTGAACTGGTGCTCTCCACTCTCTCTCCTGTGACAGTTTGAACTGGTGCTCTCCACTCTCCCGTCCTGTGACAATTGGAACTGGTGCTCTCCACACTCTCTCCTGTGACAGTTTGAACTGGTGCTCTTCACTCTCTCTCCTGTGACAGTTTGAACTGGTGCTCTCCACTCTCTCTCCTGTGACAGTTTGAACTGGTGCTCTCCACTCTCTCTCCTGTGACAGTTTGAACTGGGGCTCTCCACTCTCTCTCCTGTGACAGTTTGAACTGGTGCTCTCCACTCTCTGTCCTGTGACAGTTTGACCTGGTGCTCTCCCTCTCTGTCCTGCGACAGTTTGAACTGGTGCTCTCCACTCTCTCTCCTGCGACAGTTTGAACTGGTGCTCTCCACTCTCTCTCCTGTGACAGTTTGAACTGGTGCTCTCCACACTCTCTCCTGTGACAGTTTGAACTGGTGCTCTTCACTCTCTCTCCTGTGACAGTTTGAACTGGTGCTCTCCACTCTCTCTCCTGTGACAGTTTGAACTGGTGCTCTCCACTCTCTCTCCTGTGACAGTTTGAACTGGTGCTCTCCACTCTCCCGTCCTGTGACAATTGGAACGGGTGCTCTCCACTCTCTGTCCTGTGACAGTTGGAACTGGTGCTCTGCATTCTCTCTCCTGTGACAGTTGGAACTGGTGCTCTCCACTCTATCCTATGACAGTTTGAACTGGTGCTCTCCACTCTCTCTCCTGTGACAGTTGGAACTGGTGCTCTCCACTCTCTGTCCTGTGACAGTTTGAACTGGTGCTCTCCCTCTCTGTCCTGCGACAGTTTGAACTGGTGCTCTCCACTCTCTCTCCTGTGACAGTTTGAACTGGTGCTCTCCACACTCTCTCCTGTGACAGTTTGAACTGGTGCTCTCCACTCTCTCTCCTGTGACAGTTGGAACTGGTGCTCTCCACTCTCTGTCCTGTGACAGTTTGAACTGGTGCTCTCCCTCTCTGTCCTGCGACAGTTTGAACTGGTGCTCTCCACTCTCTCTCCTGTGACAGTTTGAACTGGTGCTCTCCACACTCTCTCCTGTGACAGTTGGAACTGGTGCTCTCCACTCTCTCTCCTGTGACAGTTTGCACTGGTGCTCTCCACTCTCTCTCCTGTGACAGTTGGAACTGGTGCTCTCCACTCTCTCCTGTGACAGTTGGAACTGGTGCTCTCCACTCTCTCTCCTGTGACAGTTTGAACTGGTGCTCTCCACTCTCTCTCCTGTGACAGTTTGAACTGATGCTCTCCACTCTCTCTCCTGTGACAGTTTGAACTGGTGCTCTCCAGTCTCTCCTGTGACAGTTTGAACTGGTGCTCTCCACTCTCTCTCCTGTGACAGTTTGAACTGGTGCTCTCCACTCTCTCTCCTGTGACAGTTTGAACTGGTGCTCTCCACTCTCTCCTGTGACAGTTGGAACTGGTGCTCTCCACTCTCTGTCCTGTGACAGTTGGAACTGGTGCTCTGCACTCTCTCTCCTGTGACAGTTGGAACTGGTTCTCTCCACTCTGTCCTATGACAGTTTGAACTGGAGCTCTCCACTCTCTGTCCTGTGACAGTTTGAACTGGTGCTCTCCCTCTCTGTCCTGCGACAGTTTGAACTGGTGCTCTCCACTCTCTCTCCTGTGACACTTTGAACTGGTGCTCTCCACACTCTCTCCTGTGACAGTTAGAACTGGTGCTCTCCACTCTCTCCTGTGACAGTTTGAACTGGTGCTCTCCACTCTCTCCTGTGACAGTTTGAACTGGTGCTCTCCACTCTCTCCTGTGACAGTTTGAACGAGTGCTCTCCACTCTCCCGTCCTGTGACAATTGGAACTGGTGCTCTCCACTCTCTGTCCTGTGACAGTTAGAACTGGTGCTCTGCACTCTCTCTCCTGTGACATTTGGAACTGGTGCTCTCCACTCTGTCCTATGACAGTTTGAACTGGTGCTCTGCACTCTCTCTCCTGTGACAGTTGGAACTGGTGCTCTCCACTCTCTGTCCTGTGACAGTTGGAACTGGTGCTCTGCACTCTCTCTCCTGTGACAGTTGGAACTGGTGCTCTCCACTCTCTGCTGTGACAGTTGGAACTGGTGCTCGCCACTCTCTCTCCTGTGACAGTTTGAACTGGTGCTCTCCACTCTCTGTCCTGTGACAGTTTGAACTGGTGCTCTCCCTCTCTGTACTGCGACAGTTTGAACTGGTGCTCTCCACTCTCTCTCCTGTGACAGTTTGAACTGGTGTTCTCCACACTCTCTCCTGTGACAGTTTGAACTGGTGCTCTCCACTCTCTCTCCTGTGACAGTTTGAACTGGTGCTCTCCACTCTCTCTCCTGTGACAGTTTGAACTGGTGCTCTCCACTCTCTCTCCTGTGACAGTTTGAACTGGTGCTCTCCCTCTCTCTCCTGTGACGGTTTGAACTGGTGCTCTCCACTCTCTCTCCTGTGACAGTTTGAACTGGTGCTCTCCACTCTCTCTCCTGTGACAGTTTGAACTGGTGCTCTCCACTCTCTCCTGTGACAGTTTGAACTGGTGCTCTCCACTCTCTCTCCTGTGACAGTTTGAACTGGTGCTCTCCACTCTCTCTCCTGTGACAGTTTGAACTGGTGCTCTCCACTCTCTCCTGTGACAGTTTGAACTGGTGCTCTCCACTCTCTCCTGTGACAGTTTGAACTGGTGCTCTCCACTCTCCTGTGACAGTTTGAACTGGTGCTCTCCACTCTCCCGTCCTGTGACAATTGGAACTGGTGCTCTCCACTCTCTGTCCTGTGACAGTTGGAACTGGTGCTCTGCACTCTCTCTCCTGTGACAGTTGGAACTGGTGCTCTCCACTCTGTCCTATGACAGTTTGAACTGGTGCTCTCCACTCTCTCTCCTGTGACAGTTGGAACTGGTGCTCTCCACTCTCTGTCCTGTGACAGTTTGAACTGGTGCTCTCCCTCTCTGTCCTGCGACAGTTTGAACTGGTGCTCTCCACTCTCTCTCCTGTGACAGTTTGAACTGGTGCTCTCCACACTCTCTCCTGTGACAGTTTGAACTGGTGCTCTCCACTCTCTCTCCTGTGATAGTTTGAACTGGTGCTCTCCACTCTCTCTCCTGTGACAGTTGGAACTGGTGCTCTCCACTCTCTCTCCTGTGACAGTTGGAACTGGTGCTCTCCACTCTCTCTCCTGTGACAGTTTGAACTGGTGCTCTCCACTCTCTCTCCTGTGACAGTTTGAACTGGTGCTCTCCACTCTCTCTCCTGTGACAGTTTGAACTGGTGCTCTCCAGTCTCTCCTGTGACAGTTTGAACTGGTGCTCTCCACTCTCTCTCCTGTGACACTTTGAACTGGTGCTCTCCACTCTCTCCTGTGACAGTTTGAACTGGTGCTCTCCACTCTCTCTCCTGTGACAGTTTGAACTGGTGCTCTCCACTCTCTCTCCTGTGACAGTTTGAACTGGTGCTCTCCACTCTCCTGTGACAGTTTGAACTGGTGCTCTCCACTCTCTCCTGTGACAGTTTGAACTTGTGCTCTCCACTCTCTCCTGTGAGAGTTTGAACTGGTGCTCTCCACTCTCCCGTCCTGTGACAATTGGAACTGGTGCTCGCCACTCTCTGTTGTGTGACAGTTGGAACTGGTGCTCTGCACTCTCTCTGCTGTGACAGTTGGAACTGGTGCTCTCCACTCTGTCCTATGACAGTTTGAACTGGTGCTCTCCACTCTCTCTCCTGTGACAGTTTGAACTGGTGCTCTCAACACTCTCTCCTGTGACAGTTGGAACTGGTGCTCTGCACTCTCTCTCCTGTGACAGTTGGAACTGGTGCTCTCCACTCTGTCCTATGACAGTTTGAACTGGTGCTCTCCACTCTCTCTCCTGTGACAGTTTGAACTGGTGCTCTCCACTCTCTGTCCTGTGACAGTTTGAACTGGTGCTCTCCCTCTCTGTCCTGCGACAGTTTGAACTGGTGCTCTCCACTCTCTCTCCTGTGACAGTTTGAACTGGTGCTCTCAACACTCTCTCCTGTGACAGTTTGAACTGGTGCTCTCCACTCTCTCTCCTGTGACAGTTTGAACTGGTGCTCTCCACTCTCTCCTGTGACAGTTTGAACTGGTGCTCTCCACTCTCTCCTGTGACAGTTTGAACTTGTGCTCTCCACTCTCTCCTGTGACAGTTTGAACTGGTGCTCTCCACTCTCCCGTCCTGTGACAATTGGAACTGGTGCTCGCCACTCTCTGTTGTGTGACAGTTGGAACTGGTGCTCTCCACTCTGTCCTATGACAGTTTGAACTGGTGCTCTCCACTCTCTCTCCTGTGACAGTTTGAACTGGTGCTCTCCACTCTCTGTCCTGTTACAGTTTGAACTGGTGCTCTCCCTCTCTGTCCTGCAACAGTTTGAACTGGTGCTCTGCACTCTCTCTCCTGTGACAGTTTGAACTGGTGCTCTCCACACTCTCTCCTGTGACAGTTTGAACTGGTGCTCTCCACTCTCTCTCCTGTGACAGTTTGAACTGGTGCTCTCCAATCTCTCCTGTGACAGTTGGAACTGGTGCTCTCCACTCTCTGTCCTGTGACAGTTGGAACTGGTGCTCTGCACTCTCTCTCCTGTGACAGTTGGAACTGGTGCTCTCCACTCTGTCCTATGACAGTTTGAACTGGTGCTCTCCACTCTCTGTCCTGTGACAGTTTGAACTGGTGCTCTCCCTCTCTGTCCTGCGACAGTTTGAACTGGTGCTCTCCACTCTCTCTCCTGTGACACTTTGAACTGGTGCTCTCCACACTCTCTCCTGTGACGGTTTGAACTTATGCTCTCCACTCTCTCTCCTGTGACAGTTTGAACTGGTGCTCTCCACACTCTCTCCTGTGACAGTTTGAACTGGTGCTCTCCACTCTCTCTCCTGTGATAGTTTGAACTGGTGCTCTCCACTCTCTCTCCTGTGACAGTTGGAACTGGTGCTCTCCACTCTCTCTCCTGTGACAGTTGGAACTGGTGCTCTCCACTCTCTCTCCTGTGACAGTTTGAACTGGTGCTCTCCACTCTCTCTCCTGTGACAGTTTGAACTGGTGCTCTCCACTCTCTCTCCTGTGACAGTTTGAACTGGTGCTCTCCAGTCTCTCCTGTGACAGTTTGAACTGGTGCTCTCCACTCTCTCTCCTGTGACACTTTGAACTGGTGCTCTCCACTCTCTCCTGTGACAGTTTGAACTGGTGCTCTCCACTCTCTCTCCTGTGACAGTTTGAACTGGTGCTCTCCACTCTCTCTCCTGTGACAGTTTGAACTGGTGCTCTCCACTCTCCTGTGACAGTTTGAACTGGTGCTCTCCACTCTCTCCTGTGACAGTTTGAACTTGTGCTCTCCACTCTCTCCTGTGAGAGTTTGAACTGGTGCTCTCCACTCTCCCGTCCTGTGACAATTGGAACTGGTGCTCGCCACTCTCTGTTGTGTGACAGTTGGAACTGGTGCTCTGCACTCTCTCTGCTGTGACAGTTGGAACTGGTGCTCTCCACTCTGTCCTATGACAGTTTGAACTGGTGCTCTCCACTCTCTCTCCTGTGACAGTTTGAACTGGTGCTCTCAACACTCTCTCCTGTGACAGTTGGAACTGGTGCTCTGCACTCTCTCTCCTGTGACAGTTGGAACTGGTGCTCTCCACTCTGTCCTATGACAGTTTGAACTGGTGCTCTCCACTCTCTCTCCTGTGACAGTTTGAACTGGTGCTCTCCACTCTCTGTCCTGTGACAGTTTGAACTGGTGCTCTCCCTCTCTGTCCTGCGACAGTTTGAACTGGTGCTCTCCACTCTCTCTCCTGTGACAGTTTGAACTGGTGCTCTCAACACTCTCTCCTGTGACAGTTTGAACTGGTGCTCTCCACTCTCTCTCCTGTGACAGTTTGAACTGGTGCTCTCCACTCTCTCCTGTGACAGTTTGAACTGGTGCTCTCCACTCTCTCCTGTGACAGTTTGAACTTGTGCTCTCCACTCTCTCCTGTGACAGTTTGAACTGGTGCTCTCCACTCTCCCGTCCTGTGACAATTGGAACTGGTGCTCGCCACTCTCTGTTGTGTGACAGTTGGAACTGGTGCTCTCCACTCTGTCCTATGACAGTTTGAACTGGTGCTCTCCACTCTCTCTCCTGTGACAGTTTGAACTGGTGCTCTCCACTCTCTGTCCTGTTACAGTTTGAACTGGTGCTCTCCCTCTCTGTCCTGCAACAGTTTGAACTGGTGCTCTGCACTCTCTCTCCTGTGACAGTTTGAACTGGTGCTCTCCACACTCTCTCCTGTGACAGTTTGAACTGGTGCTCTCCACTCTCTCTCCTGTGACAGTTTGAACTGGTGCTCTCCAATCTCTCCTGTGACAGTTGGAACTGGTGCTCTCCACTCTCTGTCCTGTGACAGTTGGAACTGGTGCTCTGCACTCTCTCTCCTGTGACAGTTGGAACTGGTGCTCTCCACTCTGTCCTATGACAGTTTGAACTGGTGCTCTCCACTCTCTGTCCTGTGACAGTTTGAACTGGTGCTCTCCCTCTCTGTCCTGCGACAGTTTGAACTGGTGCTCTCCACTCTCTCTCCTGTGACACTTTGAACTGGTGCTCTCCACACTCTCTCCTGTGACGGTTTGAACTTATGCTCTCCACTCTCTCTCCTGTGACAGTTTGAACTGGTGCTCTCCACTCTCTCTCCTGTGACAGTTTGAACTGGTGCTCTCCACTATCTCCTGTGACAGTTTGAACTGGTGCTCTCCACTCTCTCTCCTGTGACAGTTTGAACTGGTGCTCTCCACTCTCTCTCCTGTGACAGTTTGAACTGGTGCTCTCCACTCTCTCCTGTGACAGTTTGAACTGGTGCTCTCCACTCTCTCCTGTGACAGTTTGAACTGGTGCTCTCCACTCTCCTGTGACAGTTTGAACTGGTGCTCTCCACTCTCCCGTCCTGTGACAATTGGAACTGGTGCTCTCCACTCTCTGTCCTGTGACAGTTGGAACTGATGCTCTGCACTCTCTCTCCTGTGACAGTTGGAACTGGTGCTCTCCACTCTGTCCTATGACAGTTTGAACTGGTGCTCTCCACTCTCTCTCCTGTGACAGTTGGAACTGGTGCTCTCCACTCTCTGTCCTGTGACAGTTTGAACTGGTGCTCTCCCTCTCTGTCCTGCGACAGTTTGAACTGGTGCTCTCCACTCTCTCTCCTGTGACAGTTTGAACTGGTGCTCTCCACACTCTCTCCTGTGACAGTTTGAACTGGTGCTCTCCACTCTCTCTCCTGTGACAGTTTGAACTGGTGCTCTCCACTCTCTCTCCTGTGACAGTTGGAACTGGTGCTCTCCACTCTCTCTCCTGTGACAGTTGGAACTGGTGCTCTCCACTCTCTCTCCTGTGACAGTTTGAACTGGTGCTCTCCACTCTCTCTCCTGTGACAGTTTGAACTGGTGCTCTCCACTCTCTCTCCTGTGACAGTTTGAACTGGTGCTCTCCAGTCTCTCCTGTGACAGTTTGAACTGGTGCTCTCCACTCTCTCTCCTGTGACAGTTTGAACTGGTGCTCTCCACTCTCTCCTGTGACAGTTTGAACTGGTGCTCTCCACTCTCTCCTGTGACAGTTTGAACTGGTGCTCTCCACTCTCTCCTGTGACAGTTTGAACTGGTGCTCGACACTCTGTCCTATGACAGTTTGAACTGGTGCTCTCCACTCTCTCTCCTGTGACAGTTTGAACTGGTGCTCTCCACTCTCTCCTGTGACAGTTGGAACTGGTGCTCTCCACTCTCTGTCCTGTGACAGTTGGAACTGGTGCTCTGCACTCTCTCTCCTGTGACAGTTGGAACTGGTGCTCTCCACTCTCTGCTGTGACAGTTGGAACTGGTGCTCGCCACTCTCTCTCCTGTGACAGTTTGAACTGGTGCTCTCCACTCTCTGTCCTGTGACAGTTTGAACTGGTGCTCTCCCTCTCTGTACTGCGACAGTTTGAACTGGTGCTCTCCACTCTCTCTCCTGTGACAGTTTGAACTGGTGTTCTCCACACTCTCTCCTGTGACAGTTTGAACTGGTGCTCTCCACTCTCTCTCCTGTGACAGTTTGAACTGGTGCTCTCCACTCTCTCTCCTGTGACAGTTTGAACTGGTGCTCTCCACTCTCTCCTGTGACAGTTTGAACTGGTGCTCTCCACTCTCTCTCCTGTGACAGTTTGAACTGGTGCTCTCCACTCTCTCTCCTGTGACAGTTTGAACTGGTGCTCTCCACTCTCTCCTGTGACAGTTTGAACTGGTGCTCTCCACTCTCTCCTGTGACAGTTTGAACTGGTGCTCTCCACTCTCTCCTGTGACAGTTTGAACTGGTGCTCTCCACTCTCCCGTCCTGTGACAATTGGAACTGGTGCTCTCCACTCTCTGTCTTGTGACAGTTGGAACTGGTGCTCTGCACTCTCTCTCCTGTGACAGTTGGAACTGGTGCTCTCCACTCTGTCCTATGACAGTTTGAACTGGTGCTCTCCACTCTCTCTCCTGTGACAGTTTGAACTGGTGCTCTCCACTCTCTGTCCTGTGACAGTTTGAACTGGTGCTCTCCCTCTCTCTCCTGTGACGGTTTGAACTGGTGCTCTCCACTCTCTCTCCTGTGACAGTTTGAACTGGTGCTCTCCACTCTCTCTCCTGTGACAGTTTGAACTGGTGCTCTCCACTCTCTCCTGTGACAGTTTGAACTGGTGCTCTCCACTCTCTCTCCTGTGACAGTTTGAACTGGTGCTCTCCACTCTCTCTCCTGTGACAGTTTGAACTGGTGCTCTCCACTCTCTCCTGTGACAGTTTGAACTGGTGCTCTCCACTCTCTCCTGTGACAGTTTGAACTGGTGCTCTCCAGTCTCCTGTGACAGTTTGAACTGGTGCTCTCCACTCTCCCGTCCTGTGACAATTGGAACTGGTGCTCTCCACTCTCTGTCCTGTGACAGTTGGAACTGGTGCTCTGCACTCTCTCTCCTGTGACAGTTGGAACTGGTGCTCTCCACTCTCTCTCCTGTGACAGTTTGAACTGGTGCTCTCCCTCTCTGTCCTGCGACAGTTTGAACTGGTGCTCTCCACTCTCTCTCCTGTGACAGTTTGAACTGGTGCTCTCCACACTCTCTCCTGTGACAGTTTGAACTGGTGCTCTCCACTCTCTCTCCTGTGACAGTTTGAACTGGTGCTCTCCACTCTCTCTCCTGTGACAGTTGGAACTGGTGCTCTCCACTCTCTCTCCTGTGACAGTTGGAACTGGTGCTCTCCACTCTCTCTCCTGTGACAGTTTGAACTGGTGCTCTCCACTCTCTCTCCTGTGACAGTTTGAACTGGTGCTCTCCACTCTCTCTCCTGTGACAGTTTGAACTGGTGCTCTCCAGTCTCTCCTGTGACAGTTTGAACTGGTGCTCTCCACTCTCTCTCCTGTGACAGTTTGAACTGGTGCTCTCCACTCTCTCCTGTGACAGTTTGAACTGGTGCTCTCCACTCTCTCCTGTGACAGTTTGAACTGGTGCTCTCCACTCTCTCCTGTGACAGTTTGAACTGGTGCTCGACACTCTGTCCTATGACAGTTTGAACTGGTGCTCTCCACTCTCTCTCCTGTGACAGTTTGAACTGGTGCTCTCCACTCTCTCCTGTGACAGTTGGAACTGGTGCTCTCCACTCTCTGTCCTGTGACAGTTGGAACTGGTGCTCTGCACTCTCTCTCCTGTGACAGTTGGAACTGGTGCTCTCCACTCTCTGCTGTGACAGTTGGAACTGGTGCTCGCCACTCTCTCTCCTGTGACAGTTTGAACTGGTGCTCTCCACTCTCTGTCCTGTGACAGTTTGAACTGGTGTTCTCCCTCTCTGTACTGCGACAGTTTGAACTGGTGCTCTCCACTCTCTCCTGTGACAGTTTGAACTGGTGCTCTCCACTCTCTCTCCTGTGACAGTTTGAACTGGTGCTCTCCACTCTCTGTCCTGTGACAGTTTGAACTGGTGCTCTCCCTCTCTGTCCTGCGACAGTTTGAACTGGTGCTCTCCACTCTCTCTCCTGTGACAGTTTGAACTGGTGCTCTCCACACTCTCTCCTGTGACAGTTTGAACTGGTGCTCTCCACTCTCTCTCCTGTGAAAGTTTGAACTGGTGCTCTCCACTCTCTCTCCTGTGACAGTTGGAACTGGTGCTCTGCACTCTCTCTCCTGTGACAGTTGGAACTGGTGCTCTCCACTCTCTCTCCTGTGACAGTTTGAACTGGTGCTCTCCACTCTCTCTCCTGTGACAGTTTGAACTGGTGCTCTCCACTCTCTCTCCTGTGACAGTTTGAACTGGTGCTCTCCACTCTCTCCTGTGACAGTTTGAACTGGTGCTCTCCACTCTCTCCTGTGACAGTTTGAACTGGTGCTCTCCACTCTCTCCTGTGACAGTTTGAACTGGTGCTCTCCACTCTCCCGTCCTGTGACAATTGGAACTGGTGCTCTCCACTCTCTGTCCTGTGACAGTTGGAACTGGTGCTCTGCACTCTCTCTCCTGTAACAGTTGGAACTGGTGCTCTCCACTCTGTCCTATGACAGTTTGAACTGGTGCTCTCCACTCTCTCTCCTGTGACAGTTTGAACTGGTGCTCTCCACTCTCTGTCCTATGACAGTTTGAACTGGTGCTCCCCACTCTCTGTCCTGTGACAGTTGGAACTGGTGCTCTGCACGCTCTGTCATGTGACAGTCTGAACTGGTGCTCTCCACTCTGTCCTGCGATAGTTGGAACTGGTGCTCTCCACTCTGTCCTGCGACAGTTGGAACTGGTGCTCTCCACTCTGTCCTGTGACAGTTTGAACTGGTGCTCTCCACTCTCTGTCCTGTGACAGTTGGAACTGGTGCTCTCCACTCTCTGTCCTGTGACAGTTGGAACTGGTGCTCTCCACTCTCTGTCCTGTGACAGTTGGAACTGGTGCTCTCCACTCTCTGTCCTGTGACAGTTGGAACTGGTGCTCTCCACTCTCTGTCCTGTGACAGTCTGAACTGGTGCTCTCCACTCTCTGTCCTGCGACAGCCAGAACTGGTGCTCTCCACTCTCTGTCCTGTGACAGTCTGAACTGGTGCTTTCCACTCTGTCCTGCGACAGCCGGAACTGGTGCTCTCCACTCTCTCTCCTGTGACAGTGGGAACTGGTGCTCTCCACTCTCTGTCCTGCGACAGCCGGAACTGGTGCTCTCCACTCTCCCATCCTGTGACAGTTGGAACTGGTGCTCTCCACTCTCCCATCCTGTGACAGTTGGAACTGGTGCTCTCCACTCTCCCGTCCTGTGACAGTTGGAACTGGTGCTCTCCACTCTCTCTCCTGATACCGCTGCGAGTTGGGCCTAGAGAGGGGGGAAAACACCAAAAAGTAAATTGCAAAAGACAAAAAATAAAAAAATCACAAAACATTCACAAGTCACTTAATTAGCGAATCGCTGTAAAAGAATTAAAAAATAAAAACGTTAACTTACCTTTTTTGCAAGTCTTCATACCTATCGCTGATCCAAGGGCTGCAACACAGCCTTATCCTTGGCGTTTTCTTTGTCCTAAATATGTGTGTGCTCAGAACCAAATTTTTGTCGAAAGCAATATTTTGATTCTTGCACAGCGGTGTAAGGGGAGCTTGGGGTGTGGGTTTGAATCCACACTCCCCTTGGGTTCTGTACGTGCATTTTATGAGGATGGGTGAGTAATGAGGCACCAGACACAGTGGATAAGAGTACAAAATGGCTAATGTTGTTTATTTAGAATAGCAAACAGAAAGATAGAGGGCTTAGGAAGAGGTCATAAAATAGCAGTAATGGCAAAATCTCATTCAACAACCCGAAAAATCTCGCAACAGGGAAGGGGAAAACAAGTGGTTAAAACATCGCACTCACACACGACCACACCTCCCACTCCCACCCTCCCGACCAATTCCTATCCTAAATTGAGTCTGTGAGGGGGTTTGGGCTATACGCACAATCCTATCAACTCCGGTGTTCTGGGGCAATTATTTCAGCTCAGGGTCCCTCTGGGGTGGGTTTCACGTTGTTGTTCGGTTTTCCTCCTTGATGTTGCGTCGGTTTCTTCTATCTGCCTCTCGGTTATAGTCAGACTACAGCTGTGAATCCAGGTTATTGAACCAGGTGTCCAGGTCTACACAGCTCTGCATGTCCCAGCCTGGTGCTTCGGCTATTCTCAACCTGTCCAGTGTGTTCAGGGCTAACAGCAGCATCTGCTGCCAGTTATAACTAGGAGTTTGGCTCGTGGGTTTTTAGTCTCAACCAAAACCAAAGTTTGCAAAACTCTCTCAGCTCCTTTCCCCCGAGCAGCCAGCAGCCCTTTCAAGAACTGACCCCAAACTGTTTTTCCTATTGCTCCAGCTGCATTCCCCCTCCAGCAGCCTTTTCTCCAAACACTTTTTCCAACCTCTATTCTCCCAGTTTTTCTCCACCCACTTCTGCAAGTCTTTTCACACAACTGTTTTTCTCCACCTTTCTGCAAGTTTTCCTCTCCACACCTTTCCTCCCCTGTGAACTCTGCCTACAACTGTTTTTTGGTGGTTCTGTGTCCTATATTTGTATTCAATTCCATTCTGGTCTTTTCACGCTTAAACCCAGTTGGTGGTCCATTGTGTAAGTTTGGGCGGAGAGATAGATTTGAATATTTAATCAGAAGATGTCACAGGTACACGCAGGTGTGAGGACCAGGGCATTGTTACCGGGCACATTGGTGCCTGAAAGTCTGTAGGTCCTTTGTTATAGTCCTGGGAGTCAATGGGCTATTCCTACAGTGATCCCAGGACCATTGTCCATTGTCCATATTAATTTGGTAGATGATGGCCCACATTCATAGTTTGATTTGAGGGGGGAAAGTCATTTTCAAACTGGGCCAGGTAGTCCTTATTGGTTGAAGATTTCCCCAATTCAGGCCCGACTCGACCCCTGATTGGCCTGCCAGAATGCACTTTTCCCCTATTGGCCAGTGCCTCTGTCTCACTTGTGAGCCAGACTCCACAATGTCTGTATCTGCCCACACGTTTTCCCAGCCTGCTTTTACTTGGCCAAAAATGTTAATTTAGTGTATGGAACCATCCCATGTTAGTTTTCTTGTCCTTAGGGTGTTTCAAATGTGGCCGTGGATTTTCTAGCCTTGCACTCCCCCATTAAAACACTGTCTCAGGGTGTTTTCAGAATGTGGAGCAAAACCTTTTCCCTCTCACAGAGCCAATCTTCCCCAAATCTTACCTAAACCCAAGATAAACATTAAAATACACCAATGGTATTCATACATTTGGAATCAATACAATACTGAAAATGTAAAATCTCAACCAATATCCTTCACCAAAATCATAATAGTACATAGTATCACACATCATAGTATTTCACTTTTTTTTTGTTGCTGTAGGGTGAAATAATGTTTCTGGGATTTCGTACTGCTTTGAACAGATCTGTCAGGTGCTTTGGTTTAAAATAATGGAATGTGGTATCCGAAATGTGCTACATAATTGTCCATGCTATTAATCATTGATGCCCCGGTGTTGAAACCGGTAAAAACATAATTCCAGATCCCTCTTCTGTGTCTTTTCGGTTTAATGTTGTCTCTGGGTTGTAGACTGTACAGCAAAGTCTTATTCAAATAGCCAAAATCGAGCTTGTTGAATGTCCTGAACATTTCTCGAAGGAGAGCCTGGTAGAGGCATTCTGTCTCTTTTGAGCACCACTCAGGTAGGTGCACCTCGGTAAGGTTTAGGATGTCAGAGGCCACGGCGTAGTGGACCCCCCGGTATTCATAGCAGCTTGTCCGTGGGAACCAAAACCAAACCATTCTCTGGTCCCTGGGTGGTGTTAGGGCTTCTGTCCGTGTCAGTTGGTTCGGTTGGGGCTGTGGGCAGGGGCTGTCTGGGGTGTGTGCTTAACTTGGTGGCGTGGAGGGAGCTGGGGTGGCTTACTATGCATGCGACCATGCTCCGGTCCCATCCCATCCCCTCCCCTTCATCCTGCCACTGTCGGGAGAACGCAATGCAGATGCCTGCCGGGCATATCTTTTCTGATCCCCACATGCACACACACACTCCCAACTCCGCCTCCCACCATTTATCCCAATACACACTCACCCCCCTGGGTGCCCGTGATGGTCCGGTGGGTGCTGTTGTCCAGTCTCTCCCAATCTGCTGTCGGGTTTCCCATGTCCTTGCTCAGCTTCCTGAGCCATCACCACCTTCCCACCGGGTTGTGCCCCTTACAGGTCAGGCGAACCCGCTTCCCAACCACTACCCTAACCCGGGATGCGGTCACCTCAATGCTGGGGCAGGAGACTGATGCTTCCCCATACGTTAACCCGGGGTGGCTGGAGTATCTACTGGAATTGGACCCCACCCACCCTGGCCACCTTCCCCTATGGGTGATGGTTGGTGCCTGCCCACCTGAGCATCCAAAAATAATGGCTTCTTCAGTCTCCTTCCTGAGTTTTTCTTTCAAGGTCCTATTCATACGCTCCACTAGCCCCGAGGACTGGGGGTTGTAGGCGACGTGCCACTTCCCCTCAATCCCCAGCACCTTAAGGGTTGCCTGCATGACCTGTCCCGTGAAGTGGCTCCCCTGGTCGGATTCCACGTACTGTGGAAGTCCCCACCTGGAGAACACCTCCCAAACCAATATCCTGGCGGTCCCCGCTGCTGTGGCTGTTCAGCAAAGGACGGCTTCAACCCACTTTGTGAAAGTGTCCACCAAAACCAGGCAGTACCGGTACCCTCCCTTAGCCACAGGTAGGGGCCCTATGTAATCGATTTCTATCGATTACATAGGTCCCTCTACCCTCCTTGCATGTCCTAGAGACACCTTTCCTTTCTGGGGATCTGGATTATTGGTTGCACAGACAAGACAGTTCGCGCAAAATTCCCGGAGCTGGGGTCACCACCCGACCTGTTCCACCCGTCGCCAGGTGACCTCCGGTCCGGGGTGCCCAGCTCCAGGGCCTGCGTGGGCCAGCTGAAGGAACTCCCTCTGGTGCTCCTGGGGCACTATCCATTGCTCTCCTTTAAACAACATCTTCTCTCTAACATGGATGCCTGTGCCTCCGTACGGTTCTTCGACCTTTTCTCCCGCAGTCAGCTTGTCCATGATGGACTTGAGGACGGGATCTCATGCCTGTACCTGCTGGAGGTCCAGGGCCAAAGCCATCCCTGCGCTCCCTTGTGTCCCCTGTCTGCCCCGGATAGTTGCTATGGGGCCTGCCTCGAGCGGGTTCCACTTAGTTCCCGTTCGGGCTTCCTCTTTGGTCAGTTGATCTGCCTTTTGGTTCCCTGCAACCCTGGGCTCATGTTTGTTATGGGCCTTTACTTTGTGAATGCAAATGTCTGCCCCGGTCCCTACTGCGTGCATGATGTGCTGCAGTAGGGGTTTTATGGCCAGGGGCTTACCGTCTGCAGATGTATACCCGCGACGGGACCAGATGGCTAGGTACTCCATGCAGGCATTGCAGGTGAACATACTATCTGAAAAGATAGTATAGGGCCGTGGGAAGTCGTCGGGGTGGGTGACTACATACATGACTGCCAACAGTTCAGCATGCTGGGCGCTCATGGTGTTTGGGAGCTTTATGGTCCTGGCAATGCCTGACCGGGGATCATAAATCCCGCACCCTGTGAGCCTTTCCCCCGCCACCACCGTGCTGGATCCCCGCCCGGAGCCCTATGTCCACGTCCCAGACCTCCTCAACAGAGCAAGGTGGGCTTTCCCGGGGTACTGCATGTTGGCTGCCAGTCAGGGCTCACACATCCCTTTTACTCAAATCCATCTGTGAGAGCAGGAGGGTCCAGCGAGCAATGCGTACGCTGCTCACTGTCCCATCCTTAATTCTCCCATCCAGCAGCATCTGAGTGGGGGTGTGATGAGTGAGGAGGGTGATTGGGGACACTCATGTAAACACCTGCGACCGCTTCACAGCCCAGTGGGTGGCCAGCAGATGCCTTTCACAGTCTACTCCTCCAGGGTCCTCTCAACCTCAGTGAGGACCCTGGAGGAGTAGACCACCGGTCTCAGCTGGCCGTGCCGCTGTTGCATCAGCACAGCACTTAAGCTATCCCCGCTGGCTGCTACCTCCAGGAAAAATTCCTTGCCCTCATCTACCGCTCCCAGGGCCGGAGCTTTCTGCAGGTCTCCCTTGAGGCGGGTAAACGCTGCATCACAGTCCTCATCCCACTCCCACCCCACGTCTTTGCGCAGGAGCCGGAGTAGGGGGGCTGCAATGGCTGCGTAATCCTCAATGAAGTCTCTGCAGTAACCGGTCAGACCCAGGAACGATCTCACCCCTGTAATTAGTCGGAGCCAGTAACTCCTGAACTGCCCTCCTCTTAGCCTCATCAATGGCTCTCTCCCCTGCCCGCAGTCAGCCCCAGGAATTTTACCTCTGTCTGGTCGATCTGTGCCTTCTTAGGGTTTACTTTAAAACCCTCCTCGTGCAGCAGTCCCAACAGCTCTGACAGCAGGGGACCGTGCTCTTCCTCCGAATCGGAGAATAGCAAGAGGTCGTCCACATACTGGACTAGCTGTCTGGGTCTGCTGAACTCTTTTAGGCAGTTGGCCATACACTGATGAAAAACTCTCGGACTGTTGTGGAAGCCCTGGGGAAGACAGTTCTAGGTATACTGCTGTCCTTTGAATGTAAAGGCGAAATTGTACTGGTCCTCCCGCTGCAGCGGAATGGACCAGAACCCATTTGCGATGTCCAGCACCGTAAAGACGGCTGCGGACGCGCGGATGGCTGTGACTAGGTCGGCTACGGTTGCTACTGTGGACGCACAGGCAGGGATATTTTTATTGAGGACTCGGTAGTCTACTGTGGCCCTCCAAGAATTGTCCGGTTTCCTAACCGGCCAAAGTGGAGAGTTCACATGTGTGGCTATTGGTCTCAACATTCCCTGTCTGACTAGAGATCCCAATGTGACCTGTAGGTCTGCCTCAGCCTCCCTGGGAAAATTATACTGCTTCTGGGGCTTAGACATGGGGTCCCCATCTACTCTGACGTCGACCCCATTTACCCATCCATAGTCGTGCTTATGCCTGGCAAATGCCGGCAGGTTGGCCCGCACATAAGCCTGATAGATCATCGGGATGCCGTCTACCAGAGCACCGAGGTCATATCCCTCCTTCGGCTTTACAGTGCAGAGGGAACCCTTCCCCTGCTTCCCCTGGATGACTGCTGTACCTTCCCCCTCCCCGGTGTCAGCTGTGCCCCACAGACAGTGGTTCCTCAGGTCGACCAGAATTTTCTGGCCGCTGAGGAAATCTGCCCCTAGGATGCCTTTACCCACTCGCTCCCACGGCAGAAGGACACACTTCCACATAGTGTGGAGGGTGCCTATGTGTATCTGCAGTGGTTTGGAGAAGAAGCCCTCGCATTCTTCTCCAGTGAAGCTGGTTAGGCAGTAGGGGATCCCACTGGATAGGGGGTGAGGTGGTCGGGTCATCTACATGAACCAGGGTGCACAAGGCCCCTGTGTCCAGCAGATACTCCCCCCAGACCCCCTCAACCCCCATCATGACATGCGGCCTGTTCCACGCATCATAGGTGACCGGGCAGAGGTACACGGGTTCCTCGGGGTCTAGTCATTGGGGGATGTTGGTCTGGGCCTGATGGACTTCTCCCCCGGTCACGGCTGCGACCTTCCCAGTCTGGGTAAGGAGTGCCTGCAGAGCCGCGAGGAGACCCTCGAGTGAGGCGGCAGGACTGGGCACAGCTGGCTTGGGAGGGCTTGCGGCCGCAAGGACTGGGGCTGAGGTTGGAGCCTGTGGACCTCTCTTCCTGCCTCGTATCCCGGCATTCCCTCCTCATGTGCCCTGTCTTCCCGCATCCGTAGCAAACCACCTCTCTGCCTGCCTGCCAATTCCCTTCTTGCCTCCACTCTCTCTTATCAGAGCCTGGGCGGATCTCACACACCTTCCCCTTAGTGGGTTTCTCCCCCCCCCCCCCCGATTCTGCCATTGCGAAAAGAGAGGGTCAGCTGCCTCAGCACCGTCTCCTCTGTGGCTTGGGGGTCTCTGAAATCGAACCACAGGTTGGCCTGGGTGCGCAACTCAGGTAGGCTGTTTGCCACCAGTGCACGCAGCCAGCGACCACGTCGATGTGCAGCCAGCTGGGTTCGGTCCAAATTCCCCCCACTGGCTTCCTCATACACTGGCCACAGTCGATCAACGAATGCCTGGGGGGTCTCCCCGGGTCTCTGGACAGTGGCCTGTACCCGATCGAACGGACAGCCTCCAGGATATCCTCCTGGAGAGCGGCCACTGTTCGCTGATCCCTTTTACTCTCAGCAGAGAGAGCCTGACACAGGGCTGGGTCCAGTGAGAACAGGAGCAGTTTGCTCCGTTCAGCATCATCGCAGTCATTTATGTTGCCTACCTGCTCTACTTCTATAAAGTGGACAGAGGGGTCTCCTTTTCGGGTAAGTTTATTCACATGGGCCACCATCTGCCGCAGCTGGATCGCACTGTGGGGAAGCACGTATTGGTTCTGTAGGGGATCCTCAGCCTGACTCACTGCGGGTGGTCCGAATCTACTCTGCCTGATGGGGCACATTGGGGCTGGTCCCGGAGGTTTAGAATCCAGCATTTCACCCGGCCTCTCCTCCAGTATCCCCAATAGAGCTGTGGGAGAGGGCCTGTAGGATTCTTCCTCACTACAGCCTGTTTCACTATGCTCCCCCTTCCATACCTCGGCTGGGCTGATAAGGCACATCATTCCTTTACTGGGTGCCTTGCTTTCAGCCCAGCCAAGGGCTTTTGCTAAGGGCAGAGCTTTGGTGTCGGGCTGGGTGGGGATTCGAGTCTCGGGCACTTCCAGAGCTTTTGCTCCGGCTAGAACAAGGGCTGCTTTGGCTTCAGCCAGAGCCAGGGTGAGCCGATCAATTTGTTCCTGAAAGGAGCGATGATCCGCCTCCGCCCTGCTGTGGCACGCCTGAATGCAGCCTATAGCTGGAGAGTCTTGCCCTCCCCCAACTTTCCCTGGTTCTGAGCCTGGGCAAGTTCCTCCTGCAATCCCCTGATGTGACCTGTTCCCTCAGTTACCTGGGACTGAAGGTACTCCCTGTGGTTGCGATAGCTTTCTCTATCTCTTTCTCTTTCCTGCCTCTCCCACTTTAAATCCTGATCCAGCTGTTCCCTTTCTTTGCTGGTCTTTACTAGCTCCTCTCTCTGCTTAGCTAACTCTGTCTGCAGGACGTCTACCTGCCTGTCCAAAACCTGTATTTGCTTCTGAAAGTAAATCAGCCACACTGCCTTTTTCACTGATCTTTTATGATCTTTACTCTGGGTCCACCTGGCGGCTGCATTCTCAGGCCGTTCAACCTCCAGCAGCGCCTGCACCCACTTCCTTGAGCAGTTTATCCTTGCTGTTACATACCAAGCAATCCTACCCTCCATTTTATACTCCTCTTCACCAAGACTGACTGCCTCTTCACCCTCACTCAACGCACGTCCCTTCGTGGTCGCCATTCTGTAAGGGGAGCTTGGGGTGTGGGTTTGAATCCACACTCCCCTTGGGTTCTGTACATGCGATTTATGAGGGTGGGTGAGTAATGAGGCACCAGACACAGTGGGTAAGAGTACAAAATGGCTAATGTTGTTTATTTAGAATAGCCAACACTAAGATAGAGGGCATAGGAAGAGGTCATAAAATGGCAGTAATGGCAAAATCTCATTCAACAACCCGAAAAATCTCGCAACAGGGAAGGGGAAAACAAGAGGTTAAAACATCCCACTCACACACGACCACACCTCCTACTCCTACCCTCCCTACCAATTCCTATCCTAAATTGAGTCTGTGAGGGGGTTTGGGCTATACTCACAATCCTATCAACTCCGGGGTTCTGGGGCAATTATTTCAGCTCAGGGTCCCTCTGGGGTGGGTTTCATGTTGTTGTTCGGTTTTCCTCCTTGATGTTGCGCGGTTTCTTCTATCTGCCTCTCGGTTATAGTCAGATTACAGCTGTGAATCCAGGTTATTGAACCAGGTGTCCAGGTCTGCACAGCTCTGCGTGCCCCAGCCTGATGCTTCGGCTATTCTCAACCTGTCCAGTGTGTTCAGGGCTAACAGCAGCACCTGCTGCCAGTTATAACCAGGAGTTTGGCTCGTGGGTTTTTAGTCTCAACCAAAACCAAAGTTTGCAAAACTCTCTCAGCTCCTTTCCCCCGAGCAGCCAGCAGCCCTTTCAAGAACTGACCCCAAACTGTTTTTCCTACTGCTCCAGCTGTATTCCCCCTCCAGCAGCCTTTTCTCCACACACTTTTTCCAACCTCTATTCTCCCAGTTTTTCTCCACCCACTTCTGCAAGTCTTTTCACACAACTGTTTTTCTCCACCTTTCTGCAAGTTTTCCTCTCCACACCTTTCCTCCCCTGTGAACTCTGCCCACAACTGTTTTTTGGTGGTTCTGTGTCCTATGTTTGTATTCAATTCAATTCTGGTCTTTTCGCGCTCAAACCCAGTGGTTGGTCCATTGTGTAAGTTTGGGCGGGGAGATAGCTTTGAATATTTAATCAGAAGATGTCACAGGTACACGCAGGTGTGAGGACCAGGGTATTGTTACCGGGCACATTGGTGCCTGAAAGTCTGTAGGTCCTTTGTTATAGTCTGGGAGTCAGTGGGCCATTCCTGTAGTGATCCCAGGGCCATTGTCCATTGTCCATATTAATTAGGTAGATGATGGCCCACATTCATAGTTTGATTTGGGGGGGAAGTCATTTTCAAACTGGGCTGTGGAGTCCTTATTGGTTGAAGATTTCCCCACTTCAGGCCCGACTCAACCCCTGATTGGCCTGCCAGAATGCACTTTTCCCCCATTGGCCAGTGCCTCTGTCTCGCTTGTGAGCCAGACTCCACAATGTCTGTATCCGCCCACACGTTATCCCAGCCTGCTTTTACTTGGCCAAAAATGTTCATTTAGTGTATGGAACGATCCCATGTTAGTTTTCTTGTCCTTAGAGTGTTTCAAATGCGGCCGTGGATTTTCGACCCTTACAGCGGCACTCCTCTCTCCAATGGTTTTTGAAAAGCGCAGCCGCAAGATTTCTCAGAATTTCCCGCCGCACGGTTTTTCGGCAAAAACGGCAAGATATCGCCAAGAAACCAGTCGCAAAGTCGGCGAATTTTTTATGTAGTGTATGTGGATTTTAGCAAAGCTTTTGATAAGATCCCACATGGCAGATTGGTCACGAAAGTAAAAGCCCATGGGATCCAGGGCAAAGTGGCAAGTTGGATCCAAAATTGTCTCAGAGGCAGGAAGCTAAGGGTAATGGTCGATGGGTGTTTTTGTGACTGGAAGGCTGTATCCAGTGGTGGGTCCCTTGCTTTTTGTGATATATATTAATGACTTGGGGCTAGATTTTCCACTTTTGTGCTTATCGCCCAAAAATGGGCGTTATTTCCGGCGTGGGCGGTAAAAAAGGGTTTTCAGATCACCGGCTTCTCACCCATTCTGAAAGCACCTAGTCTCCATTTTTGAAAATGGGCGTGACCGCGAGCGATATGAAATCGGCAGTAGCGTTAAATCTCGCTGACCTTCTACCGTAAAGTGTCGCCGTTCTTAGCAACGGCGTGGCAAAGCTTGATTCCCACGATTCAGGAGGTCAAGGTTCATCATGACATGCACGGAAGAAGAGACAGAGAGAGAGAGGGAGCTGAGAGTGACTGAAGGCGTGTGTGACTGTGGTGTGTGCTTGTCTGGCTGTTGTGGGAGGCACGAGGGAGATTTACCAGCAGCATAAAGCTGACTAAGCACCAAGAACATAGTTGGCACCGAGCTTTTGTCCAACAACTAAAATATAACATGGAAGGGATGGTGGAGGCCCTGGAGCTGGTAGCCAGGAACACTGGTGGCAGAGGACTCCCAGTGGTCCTGGAGCGCAGCACTGCATCCCAAGGTGGCGTACCCCCATTGCCAACCACACTTGAGAGCCAGCAGCAACATCTGCATCTGGCTTGGAGCAGGTTCCCACCTCAGGACCGTCCTCTCTTGTATCCGTCTGAGCAGCGTTTCGGCCGTAATCCCCCCCCGCCCACCCCCCCAAAAGAAGCATCGCCTGGTGGCTTGGAGTCAGGAGGGGAAGGGGAAGGGGTAGAGGTGGGGAGGAGAAGCGGGGGTGGGGGGGGGGGAGAGGGTTGTTTTTTACTGCAATACTGATGATTACAGACAAATGTTCGGTTTAAATGCTTTTTACTTAACAGAACCTTGTTGCGCATTAGCTCAGATAGCTGCACCGTTACACGCTGGTGATTCCTTAACATCAAAGGGTATAATGACACTTAACTTCAATCAACTTAAACTTTAACTGTCACCAAGGTGATGCCCACCATTGATGTATCCTTTGTCACCAAGCATCCAGCATTGACCTTGTGGCTGATTGTTAAACAAGTCAGATACAGTGCTGTCACACAGGTTGTGAGCATCATAGATGCCTCCCAGAAATTGAGCATTCACTGCCAGTATAATTTGCTGGTGGTTGACAACCAGTTGGACATTCAGGGAGTGGAATCCCTTGCGGTTCCTGAATACCTCTGCATCCTGAAAAGGTGCCCGCATCGCGATGTGCGTGCAGTCTATTGCTCCCTGCACCTTGGGGAAGTTTGCAATTCTGGAGAATCCTA
Organism: Pristiophorus japonicus; assembly: GCF_044704955.1. Classification (NCBI taxonomy): domain Eukaryota; kingdom Metazoa; phylum Chordata; class Chondrichthyes; family Pristiophoridae; genus Pristiophorus; species Pristiophorus japonicus. The sequence continues at coordinate 46,439,478 of NC_091983.1, forward strand.
GAGCCCTCTCACTCTGTGCCTCCCTGGTCATAGGGAAGCTGATCAAGTCCCTCCTGCATGCGTACAGGGCTTCAGTGACCTGTCTAATGCAGTGATGTGTGGCATGCTGAGAAAGTCTGAAAATGTTGCCAGCTGTGGCCTGAAAAGAACCCGAGATGTAGAACGACAGTGCCGCGGTGACTTTGACCTCGTCAGACAGTGCAGTACTGATGGTGCTGGCAGGCTGCAGATCTGCCCTTATCAGCTGGCATACCTCAGTGATAACCTCTTTGTGGCAGCACAGTCTCCGAAGGCAGATGGTGTCAGGCAAGTCGAGGTAAGAATGCTTCTCCCTGTACTTGCGGGGAGTGTAACGTCTGGTCCTCCTCATCAGTCTGGCACATCTTACATTCAGCACATAATGCTGTAGAGCGTACCTTCGGCAATCTCGAGTTTGCTGCATGTAATTGGTCACCAAGAGAGGGTGAGAAAGGACAGACCCCATTGCAGTAGCTCTGTTTTCTACCAATTGGTCATAAACAATGAATGTCCTGACGAAGACACCTATTTAATTCCAGTCGGTCACAGTATGGTCAAGATGTTTGTACAGATGTTCATATCAACGCCAACGACCTCCAGAGTACATCCGAACTCCCCCAAGGTTGAAGCACAGCTGCCTTTTAAAGGATGCGACATGTGATGTAGAACATGGCGTCCATAACACTGTGATTAGTTCCGGTTAGTTCCACTTTTTCTGTACGTTTTTTTTTAACGAGCGATACTGTGGGTGATATGTGTGCGAGGTGGTGAAAGTGAAACGGGGCGATCTCATGGCTGCTAGTTTCGGTAAATATGTTCTTTATGACAAAAAAAATGGGCGGGCGGTATTAATGAATCTGGGCGTTAAATGAGTGCGGAAATTAACGCTGGGCAATATTTCACCCATTCTGATAATTTCGCCCAAAAAAAGTGGGCGGGCGGTTTTATTTTTTCCTGGTGTTAAGCACATGGGGAAAGTCACGCTCGGCAATAAGTTTCCGAAAAATGCCCGTCAGTTCCATTTTGTGGCTAAATGGGCGATATCTGGGCATTATACATCATTTCAGCGGTAAAATGGACATTAACTGGGTGTTAAGCATGCAAAAAAAGTGGAGGTTCTAGCCCTTGGACTTGAATATTAGGGGTATGATTAAGAAGTTTGCAGATGACACTAAAATAGGCTGTGTGGGTGATAATGAAGAAGAAAGCTGCGGACTGCAGGAAGATATCAATGTACTGGTCAGTGGCAAATGGAATTCTATCCGGATAAGTGTGAGGTAATGCATTTGGGGAAGTCTTAACAAGGCAAGGGAATACATATTAAATGGTACGACACTGAAAAGTGTAGAGGAACAAAGGGACCTTGGAGTGCAGGTCCACAGATCCCTGAAGATAGCAGGCCAGGTAGATAAGGTGGTTAAAAAGGCATATGGAATAATTTCCTTTATTAATCGAGGCATGGAATACAAGAGCAAGGAGGTTATGCTTGAACTGTATAAAACACTGGTTAGGCTGCAGCTGGAGTATTGTGTGCAGTTCTGGTCACCACATTACAAGAAAGATGTGATTGCACTGAAACGGGTGCAGAGGAGATTTACAAGAATGTTGCCTGGGCTAGAGAATTTTGGCTATGAGGAAAGATTGGAGATGCTGGGTCTGTTTTTTTTGGAACAGAGGAGACTGAGGGGAGACCTGTTTATGGTGTATAAAATTATGACAGACCTGGATAGAGTGGGTTGGAAGGATCTGTTTCCCTTGGCAAGGGAGTCAACAATCAGGGGGCATAGATTTAAATTAAATGGGGGAGGTTTAGAAGAGACATGATGGGAAATTTCTTCACCCAGAGGATGGTGGGGGTCTGGATCTCACGGTCGGAAAGGGTGGTAGAGGAGGAAAGCCTCACCACAGTTAAAAAATACTTGGATGTGCACTTAAAGTGCCGTAACCTACAGGGCTACGGACCAAGAGCTGGAAAGTGGATTCGGCTGGACAGCTCTTAGTCGGCCGGCACTGACACAATGGACCGAAATGGCTTCCTTCCATGCTGTAAATTTCTATGATTCTATGAAACCCAGGATCTTAATGTCCCACTTACTTTTAAAATATTTTTGGAGAGCCCATTCAAAGCTAAATGCCCAGTCTAAAACTTAAATTGGGTTTGAAATCTGAGGCTGTGATGGTGGAGAAGAACATAAGATGAGAAAATGTAATTCATCCAGTTTTCACAACAGGTTCAATCAAATAATTTTCTATTCACTCTTCCCTTGCTGCTAAACCTGTATTCTTGCACTCTGTTCAAGCTGCTTGTTTTGTTTGTTGAATGTTTTAACGATGAGGTAATGTTACATTTGGCTGCGGTATACTTAGCATATCACTAAGTCCTTCGGCTTTGTCCTGCTTCTGCACAGGTATTTTCCTTGAAATGTAATTGGAAAGTTTAACCTACAATTAATAACAAATAATAAATCACTATATAGTTTGAGAGATGGTACTTCATTTATTCAACCTTAATTGTAGTTGCATATATATATATTTAAAGTTTTATTTTGTTTCTATGTCCCAAAGCAGCTAGAATTTTCACCAGCTTTGTATAGGTTTTAGTAGGACAATATAAACCTTACTGTTTATGTCCATGCAGTGCAGCGATCTTGCCAGCAAGTGTAGCTATTGTACTTTGAAATGATTTCATAAGCAGTTTGGCATAACATTTTGGAAACAAGAAGATCTAACCAATCGCAGTTCTCCAGGGGCCATGAAAATCAGCAATGGAAAGTATAAAGATAACTTCTAAATGTATGGTCCTGCCCTCTACAATTAAGTTGCCATAGATGCAAATAGGAAAGCTTGTTTAGAAAAACAAACATGTGAACAAGAACTTTTGTTAATTTATATAAAAAATGGACGTATGAAGCCATTTCTTTATTGATACAAGTGTTCTAAAGTACTGACCCTGCAATACAGACTTACACGAGGCACATGCTGAAGTCAAGGTCACTTCGGACCTGCACCTTTATTTCACAGCTCTTGAGTCCCACACTTGCCTGAGACCTGCCTTTATATACCTGTGTGGAACAGGTATGCAGTGTCTCCTGCAAGTACACCCCTGGTGGTAAGATATGCTTATTGTTACTGGTCATATCTAGTTACAATCATGTATAGCATGGTAAGATACAGTTATATACAGTAGTGTGAGATACATGACATCACCCTCCCCCAAGGTCTTATTGTCTTTATAGATTCAGTCTCAGGTGGTCTACGCTCTTGCGTGGAGCTTCTTAGTTGTGGTTCAGTTGTTTGCCTTGGTGCCTGTGTTTCGTTCGGTGTGATTGCCTGGGCTGTCTGTTTCGTTCAGTATGATTGCTGGTATCTCGCCTGGGCTGTCTGTTGAGACTGCCCTTTCCTCAGGTTGTTCCTTCTGTCTGTCCACCAGGTGTGGTGTGAGTTCCACATTGTAGTCTGCCTCTGGTTCTGCCGTGTTGTTAGTGAATCTACTTTTTACTTGGTCGACATGCCTCCGGCAGGTTTGGCCATTGTCCATTTGTATAACCAGTAGCCTGTTTCCTTCCTTGCCTGTTACTGTCCCTGCAAGCCATTTGGGACCCTTGCCATAGTTTAGCACAAACGCTTTGTCCCCTATCTCATTCCACCTCCTCCTCGAATTTCGGTCATGGTACTCAGTTAGCTTCCGGCGCTTTGCCTCAACGATTTCATGCATGTCTGGGAGGATTAACAACAGCCTAGTCTTTAAGGTCCGTTTCATCAATAGTTGTGTGGGGCGAGCCCCAGTCAATGAATGCGGACGAGATCTGTATGCCAGCAGCAGTCGCGACAGGCAGCTCTGCAGCGTGGGACCTTGGATTTTTAGCATGCCTTGTTTAACGATTTACACTGCTCGCTCCGCCTGGCCATTGGAGGCCGGCTTGAACGGTGCCGTCTTAACGTGATTGATGCCGTGGTCAACTATAAAATCTTGAAATTCTGCACTGGTGAAGCATGGACCATTATCACTGACCAATATGTCAGGAATTCCGTGCGTTGCAAACATGGTTCTAAGGCTCTCCACAGTGGTGGAGGTGGTGCTCGAGTTTAAAATGGTGCACTCGATCCACTTTGAAAATGCATCGACGACTACAAGGAACATTTTGCCCATGAATGGGCCCGCATAGTCTACATGCACCCGCGACCACGGTTTGGTGGGCCAGGGGCTTAGGGGGGGCCTCCCTGGGGGCATTGCTGAGTTGGGCACAAATGGTGCACCACCGGATGCAGAGCTCCAAGTCCGCATCAATGCCAGGCCATCAGACATGGGATCTGGCTATGGCCTTCATAAGGACGATCCCCGGGTGCTCGCGGTGGAGCTCCCGGACAAACGCCTCTCTGCCTCGCAAGGGCATAACTACTCGGTTGCCCCACATTAGGCAGTCTGCCTGTAGTGATAGTTCATGCATGCGCCTATGGAAAGGTTTGATCTCCTCGGGGCAGGCATCGCGAGCCTCTGCCCAGTCACCAGTTAAAACACATCTTTTGACTAAGGATAACGTGGGTCGGTGGTCGTCCAGGCTCTGATTTGGCGAGCCGTCATGGGCGAACCTGTAGATTCAAAGGCATTGATTGCCATGACCATTTCACAGTCCTGTTGTCGGACCCTTCCGAGGTTGCCAGGGGTAGCCTGCTAAGCGCGTTGGCACAGTTGTCTGTGCCTCGTCTGTGCCTTATTGTGTAGTCATAAGACGCCAACATGAGTGCCCACATCTGAATGCGCGCCGAGGCGTTGGCGTTTATTGCCTTGCACTCGGATAGCAGGGACGTGAGGGGATTGTGGTCAGTTTCTAATGCGAACTTGGCCCCGAAAAGATATTGGTGCATCTTTTTGACACCGTACATGCACGCGAGCGCCTCCTTCTCAACCATACCGTACCCGCGTTCCACCTGCGAAAGTGACCTGGAGGCATAAGCAATGGGTTGTAATTTACCCGCATCATTGACATGCTGTAAAACGCACCCGACCCGGTACGCTGATGCATCACATGAAAGAACTAGCTTTTACCTGGGTCAAAAAAGGCTAAAACACTGTTGGAGAATAGAAGGTTGCGTGCCTTATTGAAGGCGTGTTCTTGGGCGTCCCCCCAAAACCAATCGCACCCCTTTCTGAGTAGCACGTGGAGAGGCTCCAGCAGCGTGCTCAAGTTCTGCATAAAGTTCCCAAAGTAATTGAGTAGCCCGAGAAAGGCGCACAGTTCCGAGACATTCCGGGGCCTGGGTGCCAGACGAATTGCTTCGGTTTTGGATTCTGTTGGGCGGATTCCATCAGCAGCAATCCTTCTGCCCAAAAATTCAACCTCGGGCGCGAGAAACAGACACTTGGATTTCTTAACTCTGAGGCCTACCCGATCCAATCGACTTAATACTTCCTCCAAATTGCAGAAATGGGAGTCGGTGTCCCTGCCCGTGATGAGTATGTCATCTTGAAACACAACCGTCCCCGGGATGGACCTTAGCAGACTCTCCATGTTGCGCTGGAATATAGCAGCTGCCGACCTGATGCCGAATGGGCATCGATTGTACATAAAAATGCCTCGATGTGTGTTGATGGTGGTGAGTAGCTTAGACTCTTCGGTCAGTTCTTGCGTCATATATGCAGATGTGAGATCTAGTTTCGAGAAAAGTTTTCCTCCAGCCAATGTGGCAAATAGGTCCTCGCTCTGGGCAGCGGGTATTGGTCCTGTAGGGAGACTCCGTTTATGGTCGACTTGTAATCCCCACAGATTCATACGGATCCATCAGGCTTCATGACGGGGACGGTGGGACTTGCCCAGTCGCTAAATTCCACGAGTGAGATAATGCCTTCCCGCAGAAGCCAGTCCAGTTCGTGTTCAGTCTTTTCCCTCATCACATAAGGCACAGCTCTAGCCTTGTGATGGACCGGTCTGGCATCCTGTGTGATGTAGATTTTAACTTTAGCCCCTTTGAAGGTGCCCACACCTGGCTGAAAGAGATGTTCAAAATGACTTAGAACTGTTGAGCAGGAGGTCTGTTCCTCTGACGACATGGCATGAACATCGTCCCATTTCCAATTTAGTTTTGCCAGCCAGCTCCTCCCCAACAGTGCTGGGAGATCTCCGGAGACAATCCACAGGGGAAGTCGGTTCACCATCCCTTTCTGTGTGACGGAGAGCATGGCGCTGCCAAGGACTGGGACGATTTCTTTGGTATAGGTCCTTAGTTTGGTGTCGATCCTTGTGAGTTTTGGTCTGTTGCTTTTGTGCGGCCACAGCTGTTCAAATTGTTGGACGCTCATGAGGGATTGACTAGCTCCTGTGTCCAGTTCCATGTTGACGGGTATCCCGTTGATTAGGACCCTCATCATTATTGGAGGCGTCTTGTTGAAAGAACAGTGGACATTGATCGTGTTGACCCGCTGTACCTCAGTGTCCCGGGCACTGCCCCCACCATCTTCTGGTCCGCTTTCCGACCCTTCCGATTCGTATACCAGCCGAGCTGCTGTTTTTCTGCACATGCGAGCCAGATGCCCTGTATAGTTGCAGTTTCTGCAAACAGCATACGAAATCAACACCCCCTTGTTGAGTGCCTTCCCCCACATCTCCAGCACAGACCGCTTCCATTGTTTCCGAAGGATGAGCTGCATCTGGCTGATCTCTCTTGAGCTTCTCTCAATCTGTAGTTGATTGCTCGCATTGTGGGTTGATGAGGTGTGAACGGCCGTTCATGCGCCCTTGATTTTGATGGCTTCTGGTGCCGCTGCCTGCTGTTGAAGGCCTGCTCTCCTGCCTTTGTCTGTGTGTGGGGGTCGCGGTTTTTTCACAATGTGAACCCCTTGTTCCGATGTTTCGTTAGTTGTCATACCCGCAGTATAGATCAACCTCGTTTCTTCTTCTCCTGCCAAGAATGTCTGTGCGACCAGTGCTGCTGCTTCTAGGGTCAAGTTCTTGGTCTCTATAAGCTTTTGGAATATGCCTGCGTGGTCTATTCAATAAAGAAGTCTCTCAGTACTTCTCTCCTTAGTTCATCGGATAACTCACATAAACTAGCCAGCCTCCGAAGTTCCGCCACAAAGTCGGGTATGCTCTGACCCACACAGCGTCTTTAGTTGTAGAACCTGTGTCTGGCCATGTGTCGGCTGCTCGCTGGCTTCAGGTGGTCTCTCACCATTGTGCTCAACTCCTCAAATGACTTGCTTGCTGGTTTCTCGGGTTCCAGCAGGTCCTTCATGAAGGCGTATGTTTTCAAGCCACAGCTGGTCAAGAGATGGGCTCTTCTCTTGTCTGCCTTATCGTCGCCTAACCAGTCTTTGGTTACAAAGCTTTGCTGGAGCCTTTCTATAAAGTCCTCCTAGCATTGTATTTCTCATCTGAGCCGTTGGTAGCCATTCTGTGGATTCTGTGATCCTGTAACTTGTCGCCACTGTAAAGTCCTGACCCTGCATTACAGAGTTACACGAGGCACATACTGAAGTCAAGGTCACTCCGGACCTGCACCTTTATTTCACAGCTCTCGAGTCCCACACCTTGCCTGAGACCTGCCTTTATATCCCTGTGTGGAACAGGTATGCAGTGTCTCCTGCAAGTGTACCCCTGGTGGTAAAATATGCTTGTGGTTACAGTCATGTATAGCATGGTAAGATACAGTTATATACAGTAGTGTGAGATACATGACAAGTGTGACTCTGTTTTGAGTCACAAATATTTTAATTTCTGGAGACGAAGTAGCAAAGTGAGTTAAAGTGTTGTTCTTTTGCCTGTTTGGCTTGTATTTCAATCCAGCACATTTCTTATATGTCAATTGCCAGGGTCCTAAAACAATGGAGTTTGAGGAGTGCAAGCTCAGCTCAAAGTGGATGCAAATCCTCTCCAGAAACATTTCTAAGGCAGCCCCATATCAAGACCACAAGGTTGACTGTGTCAGAAATGGATATGGCACATTGGTGTAATAGGGGTACTCTCTTGAGGTTCACACTGAAGACATACTGTAGAGAAAGTGTAGAGGGATTGTAACTTCACATCTAACCTGTCTAATACCTAACTTATGCATATCTTTTTCTGGCATGAGGGCAAAGAGCAGAAAAATGTCCCAGCTGGAAATTCATCATATTACCGGCCACTACCGCCCACTTACTGCCCAGAAATGCGAATTTGATTTAAAAAAATCAATTACTGTCCACTTACTGCCCACGGCCCCAAGATCGCAAATTTGATCACTAAGATCCATTTACTGCCCGCCCTAAATACTGTCCTGAAAAGTAAGGTCTTACCTGATCTTAGCTGATCTTAAGCGGACGGTACGGACGCCATTTTGAAAATGGGAATTTTTGATAAAAGGCTGCTGAGAGCTTAATAGTTTACAGTAGGATTTTGGGAATTGGAAGTGATTTTTACAATTTCAGCACCAATTTCAGCCTAGTCCATGTACATCCCTCTCCCAGCCGAAGTGCCTTGCTTCAGTCCAATGTGCGTGCCTCCCCCAGCTGAAGTGCCTTACCCCAATCCAAATGCATGCCTCCCTTAGTCGAAGTGCCTTACCCCAGTGCAAGTGTATCCCTCCCCCAGCCAAAGTCCCTCCTTACACCAGCGCAACTGCATGACCTCACCACCCCCGCCCACCCCTCCGCCATAGATGGGGCATTGTGTAAGGATTGTTAATAGGTTTATTGGGTATGAAATGAATAGTGACAGTGTGTGACTTCTGGATTTCATCCACTCCAACGTAAGAGCACGATCCGTCTTCCCTGAGTTCCCTCTCTCCCATCCGATCCCCCCCCCCCCACCTGTGTCTCTCCCCTCCCATCTCCCAGTCTCTCTCTCTCTCTCTTTCTCCCCTCCTAGTCTCCCTCTGAATGAGAGGAAGGTTCAGAACATAGAATTATAGAATGATACAGCACAGAAGGAGGCCATTTGACCTAATGTGCCTGTGCCAGCTCTTTGAAAGAGCTCTCCTATTAGTCCCCACTCGCCTGCTATTTCCTCATAGCCCTGCAATTTTCTCTTCCAAGTATTTATCCAATTCTCTTTTGAATGTTACTGTTGAATCTGCTTCCACTACCCTTTCAGATAACCTAGGCTGGCACTGCAGTACCAAGGGAGTGTTCTAATGTCTGAGGTGCTGTCCTTCAGATGGGATGTAAAAGATCTTATGGCGCTACTCAAAGAGCAGGGAAGTGCTCGCAGCATCCTGACCATAATGTAGATAAATGTGAGGTTATCCACTTTGGTGGTAAAAACAGGAAGGCAGATTATTACCTGAATGGTGACAGATTAGTAAAAGGGGAGGTGCAACGAGACCTGAGTGTCATGGTACATTAGTCATTGAAAGTTGACATACAGGTACAGCAGGAGGTGAAGAAGGCAAATGACATGTTGGCCTTCATAGCGAGAGAATTTGAGTATAGGAGCAGGGAGGTCTTACTACAGTTGTACAGGGCCTTGGTGAGGCCACACCTTGAATATTGTGTACAGTTTTGGTCCCCTAATCTGAGGAAGGACATTCTTGCTATTGAGGGAGTGCAGCGAAGGTTCACCAGACTGATTCCCGGGATGGCAAGACTGACATATGAAGAAAGACTGGATCGACGAGGCTTATATTTACTGGAATTTAGAAGAATGAGAGGGGATCTCATAGAAACGTATGCAATTCTGACGGAATTGGACAGGTTAGATGCAGAAAGAATGTTCCTGATGTTTGGGAAGTCCAGAACCAGGGGTCACAGTCTAAGGATAAGAGGTAAGCCATTTAGGAATGAGATGAGGAGAAACTTATTCACTCAGAGAATTGTGAGCATGTGGAATTCTCTACCACAGAAAGTTGTTGAGGCCAGCTCGTTAGGTATATTCAAAAGGGAGTTAGATGTGGCCCTTACAGCTAAAGGGATCAAGGGGTATGGCGAGAAAGCAGGAATGGGGTATTGAGGTTGCATGATCAGCCATGATCATATTGAATGGTGGTGCAGGCTCGAAGGGCCAAATGGCCTACTCCTGCACCTATTTTCTATGTTTTTATGTTTTCTAACCTTTATCCCTCAACCAATGCCACAAAAATAAACGTGAACTGGCCATTCTTCTTGTTTGAGGGACCTTGCTGTGCTCAAATTGCCTGCCATATTTGCCGACATAACAATAGCAACTACTCTTAAAGTAATTAGCATTTAAAAAAAATGCTTTGGGATGTCTATATTAGCACATGAGAAAATGGAGAAATAAACTTGATTATACGTAATAGAACTTGCATTTCCATAGTGCCTTTCACAGCCTCATGACGATCCCAAGTGATTCTCAGCCGCTGAAGCACTTTGTGTAGTCACTGTTATATAAGGAACATGTTTATATATTGTTCAAGTTCCAACATTTGGGTTAAGAGACGAGGTCGTGGTTAACCTGGACCCGTATTCCTTGATTTATAGTCACAGAGCAAAGTTCAGAAATCAAACGTGTTCCGTGAAACTTGGCCACTGAATTGTTATTGCTGTAACAAAGGTGTTTATCTTTAGCTGTGGGACCGGGTGCCCTGGCACTAAGTTCACAGTTTGGGTCATGCATGAGACATGATTAGTTGGATTAGATATCCAAGAACTGGGAGCGCCCATGGAACCCCAGCTCAACAGAGTCAGTGCGTTCTGGAGAAGATGGGAACATTCTGCATCACTATTGCTTTGGACTGATGTGGTTGTTGACATTCATGTTTGGGGTGAGCGCAGCAAGGTGGCCCTAATTGTGGTGACAAATGCGGGTAAATTTAGTGTTAGTACCAATATGAACATGAAACTGATGAGATTAACAATGCTCAGCATGAACCAATGGGTGTGTCAGTGTTTCTGTCACTGGGGTTAGTAATGACAAGGCTGATGTCAGTGGGATAAAGTTGAGACATAAGCAAAAGTGAGAGATGGAATTCTATTCTTCTAACTGATCCTTCCTTAGAAATCCCAACTGCCTCTTGTATGATTTTCTCGGTCGCTTCTCGGCCCCATCGCCGAGTTTGAGCCAGAGCGGGAGAGAGACAGGTCGCTGAGCTTGGGACGGAGCGGGGGAGAGACAGGTTGCGAGCTTGGGCCTGAGCGAGGGAGAGACAGGTTGCCGAGCTTGGGCTGGAGCAGGGGAGAGACAGGTTGCCGAGCTTGGGCCTGAGCGAGGGAAAGACAGGTCGCTGAGCTTGGGCCGGAGCGGGGGAGAGACAGGTTGCCGAGCTTGGGACTGAGCGGGGGAGAGACAGGTCACCGAGTTTGAGCCTGAGCGGGGGAGAGACAGGTCACTGAGCTTGGGCCGGAGCGGGGGAGAGACAGGTTGCTGAGCTTGGGCTGGAGCAGGGAGAGACAGGTCGGCAGCTTGAGCCGGAACGGGGGAGAGACAGGTCACCGAGCTTGAGCCGGAACGGGGGAGAGACAGGTTGCTGAGCTTGGGCCTGAGCGGGGGAGAGACAGGTTGCCGAGCTTGGGCCTGAGTGGGGGAGAGACAGGTCACCGAGTTTGAGCCTGAGCGGGGGAGAGACAGGTTGCCGAGCTTGGGCCGGAGCGGGGGAGAGACAGGTTGCCGAGCTTGGGCTGGAGCAGGGGAGAGACAGGTCGGCAGCTTGAGCCGGAACGGGGGAGAGACAGGTCACCGAGCTTGAGCCGGAACGGGGGAGAGACAGGTCGCCGAGCTTGGGCCTGAGCGGGGGAGAGACAGGTTGCCGAGCTTGGGCGGAGCGGGGCAGAGACAGGTCGCCGAGCTTGGGCCTGAGCGGGGGAGAGACAGGTTGCCGAACTTGGGCTGGAGCAGGGGAGAGACAGGTCGGCAGCTTGAGCTGGAACGGGGGAGAGACAGGTCACCGAGCTTGAGCCGGAACGGGGGAGAGACAGGTCACCGAGCTTGAGCCGGAACGGGGGAGAGAGAGGTCGCCGAGCTTGGGCCTGAGCGGGGGAGAGACAGGTTGCCGAGCTTGGGCCTGAGCGGGGGAGAGACAGGTTGCCGAACTTGGGCTGGAGCAGGGGAGAGACAGGTCGGCAGCTTGAGCCGGAACAGGGGAGAGACAGGTCACCGAGCTTGAGCCGGAACGGGGGAGAGAGAGGTTGCCGAGCTTGGGCCTGAGTGGGGGAGAGACAGGTCACCGAGCTTGGGCCGGAGCGGGGGAGAGACAGGTCGCCGAGCTTGGGCCTGAGCGGGGGAGAGACAGGTTGCCGTGCTTGGGCCTGAGCGGGGGAGAGACAGGTTGCCGAGCTTGGGCCTGAGCGAGGGAGAGACAGGTCGCTGAGCTTGGGCCTGAGCGGGGGAGAGACAGGTTGCCGAGCTTGGGCTGGAGCGAGAGAAACAGGTCACCGAGCTTGGGCCTGAGCGGGGGAGAGACAGGTCGCTGAGCTTGGGCCTGAGCGGGGGAGAGACAGGTTGCCGAGCTTGGGCTGGAGCAGGGGAGAGACAGGTCGCTGAGCTTGGGCCTGAGCGGGGGAGAGACAGGTTGCCGAGCTTGGGCCTGAGCGAGGGAGAGACAGGTCGGCAGCTTGAGCCGGAACGGGGGAGAGACAGGTTGCCGAGCTTGAGCCGGAACGGGGGAGAGACAGGTCGCCGAGCTTGGGCTGGAGCAGGGGAGTGACAGGTTGCCGAGTTTGGGCCGGAGCGGGGGAGAGACAGGTCGCCGAGCTTGGGCCTGAGCGGGGGAGAGACAGGTTGCCGAGCTTGGGCCTGAGCGGGAGAGAGACAGGTTGCCGAGCTTGGGCCTGAGCGAGGGAGAGACAGGTCGCTGAGCTTGGGCCTGAGCGAGGGAGAGACAGGTTGCCGAGCTTGGGCTGGAGCGAGAGAAACAGGTCACCGAGCTTGGGCCTGAGCGGGGGAGAGACAGGTTGCCGAGCTTGGGCTGGAGCAGGGGAGAGACAGGTCGCCGAGCTTGGGCCTGAGCGGGGGAGAGACAGGTCGCCGAGCTTGGGCCTGAGCGGGGGAGAGACAGGTCGCTGAGCTTGGGCTGGAGCGAGAGAAACAGGTCACCGAGCTTGGGCCTGAGCGGGGGAGAGACAGGTCGCCGAGCTTGGGCCTGAGCGGGGGAGAGACAGGTCGCCGAGCTTGGGCCTGAGCGGGGGAGAGACAGGTTGCCGAGCTTGGGCTGGAGCGAGAGAAACAGGTCACCGAGCTTGGGCCTGAGCGGGGGAGAGACAGGTCGCCGAGCTTGGGCCTGAGCGGGGGAGAGACAGGTCGCTGAGCTTGGGCCGGAACGGAGGAGTGACAGGTCACCGAGCTTGGGCTTGAGCGAGGGAGAGACAGATTGCCGAGCTTGAGCCGGAACGGGGGAGAGACAGGTCACCGAGCTTGGGCCGGAACGGGGGAGAGACAGGTCACCGAGCTTGGGCCTGAGCGAGGGAGAGACAGGTCGGCAGCTTGAGCCGGAACGGGGGAGAGACAGGTTGCCGAGCTTGAGCCGGAACGGGGGAGAGACAGGTCGCCGAGCATGGGCTGGAGCAGGGGAGAGACAGGTTGCCGAGCTTGAGCCGGAACGGGGGAGAGACAGGTCGGCAGCTTGAGCCGGAACGGGGGAGAGACAGGTTGCCGAGCTTGAGCCGGATCGGGGGAGAGACAGGTTGCCGAGCTTGAGCCGGAACGGGGGAGAGACAGGTCGGCAGCTTGAGCCGGATCGGGGGAGAGACAGGTCAGCAGCTTGACAGATGCATGTGCAGAACTCGGTCGCCGAACTTTGCTGAGTTGAATGGCCTGCACCACCCGCCAACGCCCGCTGCATCCCGCTCCCGCTTCCACCCGCTACATTCTCATCAAATTCCCGCTGGATAGCCTCAGCGGCAGCGGGCTGTAAAAAATGAAGGGCCACCCGAATACCGCCGAGAAACGGGCAGCAGCGGGACATCATCAATTTCAGGCCAAGCATTTTACTTGAACACAATATTCAGCAAAAATGTTTACATTTACAGAAAAGTATTACATAAGGTTTTAGGAACATTTCAATGACATATTTACTTTAACACTAATCAGTTCTATGATGAGACACTTTGGCGGCTGACCGTGATGCCGATACAACAACCACAATGCATACTTGCTATTATCAGCAACTGCTTCATTACTTCGTTCTGTTTGTTTCCTCTTTCACTTCCCATCACTCATATGGCCAGCAGCTTATAGACCTGCCTTTGTTCTTACTGGATCTTCTGCACAAAATTGGATGGTGTGTGTTTTATCCATTCATTCTTTCCCAGGCAAAACTGAAGAGAGCATCAGTCACTCTGACATTCCTCACTGGACAAGATATAAGAAAATACTTACAGTCTGACAGCAATCCTCTCCTCTAACCTCTTTCTCTGTCTCTCTTTCTTTGTGACATGCTTTCTTGTCTCTATTTAAATAAATACTGCTGTGGGCATTGCATTTCTGAACTTTTTCTTGTTCTTCCTCCCTGTATTCTCACCGTGCTGAGATCAAGAATCAATGTACCATCTTCTACTTAAACTGAATCCATCCCAGGATCTAGAAACTGTGGAATACCGTACCTATGTCACCTTCCAGACTTAACATCGAGTTCAAAAATTTGAGATCATAACCACTGCTCCCATTTGTTTGGACACCAGGCGCTGGTAATGATTCAGCTGTTCATTAAACCACTTCTGCCTTCCACCCTATCACAGACCTTCTCTTTTGTTCTTTCCTCCCCTCCCAATTTTTCTGCACTTGTACATGCTTAAAACCAGTTACATCCCTAACGGTTTCCAGTTTTGACCAAAAGTCACAGACCTGAAACATTAACTTTTTTTTAATTATTCGTTCCGGGATGTGGGTGTCACTGGTAAGGCCAGCATTTAACTCTGTTTCTCTCTCCACACATGCTGCCTGGCCAATATCAAGCATTTTTTAAATATTTATATAACCTCTCTCAGTCTTTCTTTCCTCCTACAATCCATAGAACCGGAGCTTGGCATTATCCAATCATCTTTTTTTTCGAGTCTTTCAGCCTTTGTAGCATTCTGCACTTTGGTCTTGGCTTTTCTGCTAGATTTTTCAATTTACAAATGATAATTCTGTCATATTTGTGGCTTTGTGCTGTACGCTTCAGTTTTTAAAATTCATTCTAGGATGTGGGCGTCGCTGGCAAGGCCAGCATTTATTGCCCATCCCTAATTGCCCTTGAGGAGGTGGTGGTGAGCCACCTTCTTGAACCGCTGCAGTCAGTGTGGTGAAGGTACTCCCACAGTGCTGTTAGGGAGGGAGTTCCAGGATTTTGACCCAGCGACGAGGAAGGAATGGCGATATATTTCCAAATCAGCTTGTGTGTGACTTGGAGGGGAATTTGCTGGTGATGGTGCACCCTTGCGCCTGCTGCCCTTGTCCTTCTAGCTAGTAGAGGTCGCGGGTTTGGGGGGTGCTGCCAAAGAAGCAGTGGTGAGCTGCTGCAGTGCATATTACAGATGGTGCACACTGCAGCTACGTTGCGCTGGTGGTGGAAGGAGTGAATGTTGAAGGTGGTTGATGGGGTGCCAATCAAGCAGGCTGCTTTGTCCTGAATGGTGTCGAGCTTCTTGAGTGTTGTTGGAGCTGCACTCATCCAGGCAAGTGGAGAGTATTCCATCACACTTCTAACTTGTGGCTTGTAGATGGTGGAAAGGCTCTGGGGAGTCAGGAGGTGCGACACGCGCCGCAGAATACCAGCCCCTTGTAAGGTTACTAATCTTCAGAAAAATGCAGACCATGAACTAAAATTTGATTGATACAAGCTTTGGAATTAAACTGGACAATTAAGGACATCCTGTGGTCAGGAACCAAAACTGACTTCATGCATAACAACAATGGAGTTGTTGCGTGAAGCCCTGAACTTGATTGACCAGGGTGGGGAAAACAGCCACTGGAGACAGCGAGTCTGTAATAAAACCAGGCAACAAAGGACCCCCATGAAGTGCAGATTTTTGGGGCTAACAGCATTCAGCATTGTTGACTCCGCATGCAAATTAGTAGCCATTCAACCTCATCACCAACCAGTCAAACGGATCGATAATCGAATTTCGTCCCAGCGGGAAACTTATTCAAAACCTGGATATAAATATACGGACACAGACACACAAGCAGGAGAAGCAATAGCAAGCAGAGAATACAGGAAGAAACAGCAGAAACAGGAGGAAGAGACAAAAAGACACGAAAGGAACAGGCACTGCAGAGAACGGACAGAAGAATAGCTACAGCTAGGGCTGGTGATTGTATGTCTAAAGTCAAATTTCTCTCAGAAGTCTAGTCCTGTAGTTTTTAGTCAGTTTTAGTTGCATAATAAAACGGACACTGGGTTAAGCCGAAAATTTTGTGCCAAGTGTTGTCCTTTCCCACTATAAGTTCCGAGGTCTAAGAATCAGAGTAGAGTGAACAAAACAAACACCCTATACTCTGACCTGCTCTTGTAGCCACAGTATTTATGTGGCTGGTCCAGTTAAGTTTCTGGTCAATGGTGACCCCCAGGATGTTGATGGTGGAGGATTCAGCAATAGTAATGGTCATTGCCTGGCACTTGTGTGGCGCATATGTTACTTGCCACTTATCAGCCCAAGCCTAAATGTCATCCAATGAATGCAAGCGTTGAACGGCTTCATTTTCTGAGGAGTTGCGAATGGAACTGAACACTGTGCAATCACAGAAAACAGCCCCACTTCTGACCTTATGATGGAGGGAAATTCATTGATGAAGCAGCTGAAGATGGTTGGGCCTAGGACACTGCTCTGAGGAACACTAGCAGCGATGTCCTGGGGCTGGGCTGATTGACCTCCAACAACCACAACCATCTTCCTTGGTGGTGGTATGACTCCAGCCAGTGCAGAGTTTTCACCCTGATTCCCATTGACTTCAATTTTACTAGGGTTCCTTGATGTCACACTCGGTCAAATGTTGCCTTGATGTCAAGGGCAGTCACTCTCACCTCACTTCTGGAATTCAGCTCTTTTGTCCATGTTTGGACCAAGGCTGTAATGAGGTCTGGAGCCAAGTGGTCCTGGCGGAACCCAAACTAAGCATCGGTGAGCAGGTTATTGGTGAGTTAGTGCTGTTTGAAACCACTGTCGACGACACCTTCCATCATTTTGCTAATGATTGAGAGTAGACTGATGGGGCAGTAATTGCCCGGATTAGATTTGTCCTGTTTTTTGTGGACAGGACATACCTGGCCAGTTTTCCACATTGTCAGGTAGATGCCAGAGTTGTAGCTATACTGGAACAGCTTGGCTAGAGGCGTGGCTAGTTCTGGAGTAAACCAAATTGGCTGAAGACTGGCTTCTGTGATGGTGGGGACCTCAGGAGGAGGCCAATATGCATCATCCACTCGGCACTTCTGCTGAAGATGGTTGCAAATGCTTGAGCCTTGTCTTTTGCACTTGTGTGCTGGGCTCCACCATCATTGAGGATGGGGATATTCATAGTGCCTCCTCCTCCCAGTAGTTGTTAATTGTCCACCACCATTCACGACTGGATGTGGCAGGACTGCAGAACTTTGATCTGATCTGTTGATTGTGGGGTCACTTAGCTTTGTTTATAGCATGCTGCTTCTGCTTTTTAGCATACATGTAGTACTGTGTTGTAGCTTCCCCAGGTTTGTACCTCATTTTTAGGTATGCCTGGTGCTGCTCCTGGCATGCTCTTCTGCACACCTCATTGAACCAGGGTTGGTTCCCTGGCTTGATGGTAATAGTAGAGTGAGGGATATGCTGGGCCATGAGGTTACAGATTGTGGTGGAATACAATTTTGCTGCTGCTAATAGCCCACAGCACCTCATGGATCCCAGTTTTGTGCTAGATCTGTTCTGAATGTATCCAATGTAGCACAGTGGTAGTGCCACACAACACGATGGAGGATGTCGTCAGTGTGAAGACAGGACTTCGTCTCCACAAGGACTGTGCAGTGGTCACTGCTGCCAATATTGTCATGGACAGATGCATCTGTGACAGGTAGATTGGTGAGGACGAGGTCAAGTAGGTTTTTCCCTCATGTTGGTTCTCTCACCACCTTCTGCAGGCCCAGTCTGGCAGCTATGTCCTTCAGGTCTCGTCCAGCTCAGTCAGTAGCGGTGCTACCGAGCCACTCTTGGTGATGGACATTGAAGTTTCCCACCCAGAGTACATTCTGTGCCTTTGCTACCCTCAGTGCTTCTTCCAAGTGGTGTTCATCATAGAGGAGTACTGATTCATCAGCTGAGGGAGGGCGGTGGGTGGTAATCAGCAGGAGGTTTTCTTGCCCATGCTTGACCTGAAGCCATGAGCCTTCATAGGGTCCGGAGTCATTGTTGAAGACTCCCAGGACCACTCCCTTCTGACTGTATACCACTGTGCCACCACCTCTGGTGGGTCTGTCCTGCCAATGGGACAGGACATACCCAGGGATGGTGATGGAGGAGTCTGGGGCATTGGCTGAAAGGTAAAGGTTTAACAGCACCATGACTATAATATGATGAAGTTGAACTGGAATAAAAGCAGCACCGATTGTTCAAAAAGACTTATTGTTAAATCATTTTTATTAGCTAATCAGATGCAGACCATTTAATAACGTGGGCCTTGATTTTCAACTGGATAGTGAATTGATGGAGCTAGAGGGGTACTGATATGTTTTTCAAAGGTTAAATTCTAACCCTTGTGTTCAGATCCCTTCATGGCCCCACTCCTCTCTATCTCTGTAACTTCCTCCAGCTCTACAGCCCTCCGAGAACTCTGCGTTCCTCTAATTTTGGCCGCTTGGGCATCCCCGATTTCCTTCACCCATCTATTGGTGGCCATACCTTCAGCTGTAAAGGTCCTAAGCTCTGGAATTCCCTTCCTAAATCTGTCTGTCTCTACCTCTCTCTCTTCTTTGAAGATGCTTCTTAAAACCTACCTCTTTGACCAAGCCCAGTCCTAATAACTCCTTATGTGGCTTGGTGTCAAATTTTGTATGATAACACTCCTGTGAAGCACCTTGGGAAGTTTTATTATGGTGCTATATAAATGCAAGTTGTTGTTTTGCTAAAATAGAGGACTAGAATTTCTTTAAAATAAATTATGCCTCTTTAAAAATATTTGTGCTTGTTGGTGCCCCGCTGAGAGAGATTCCTGCAGGTTTCCTGGGAATGCTCATTTGCTTTCCCATTGGCACAAAACCCATGTAAAATGGGCGTAAACCGCTAAATTACCTGCAAACATGTGCAGCCTTTAAAAGGACAGTTCAGCCGGCAATTTTAAGCAGATCGAGTACAAACAAGTAAAGGAGGAATGCTGCTTTGTTTTTTCACTTCACTTACTAATAAATTCACTGCATGTCTGAGTAATATTTTTTATTCTACTTGTCCAGAAATATGATTACACAGATATTATCGAGACCCAGAGGGCATCAGGGAATGGCACCAAGCCAGAGAAGAATGCAACATTTTACTGATTCAGACTTTCAAACCCTTCTCAAGGAAATGGAATGCAGAGTGCACAGGTGTGGGTGCGACCAAGCCAGCCAGAAATGTCATTTGACCTGCCCGAAGGGAGGTGGCACTGGCACTGAGTGTCAATTCCCACACCCGAGGACAGCAGAACCGCGCTGGAAAAATTTTCAACAACTTTTCCACAAAGTAACACACTGGGCAATCTTTCCCTTTCTTCCTTGCCCACCATAGCCACAAGGACCCTCTTTACCTTCACCCTGCACTCTGGTTAAGGGCGCTTCTAACTCATCCACTTGAAGCACACAGAGTCATAACATACCAACCTGTTTCTTAGTTTTAATCCCATTCTTACATTCGGTCTTCTTTTCCTGCAGATCCGCTGCAGCAATGTTGGTGGGGGGGGGCAGGGGGTTGAGGGGAGTGGTGCAAATCGTCCAGCAACTTGGGGCGATTCGCAATTCATAGGGTATCTCTTCCTTGCAACAAACTGTTGGACGAGTTACAGAAAAGCGGTGTGCGCCATTAACTTGCTGTTATTTTAGAAACATAGAAAATAGGTGCAGGAGTAGGCCATTCGGCCCTTTGAGCCTGCACCACCATTCAATAAGATCACGGCTGATCATTCACCTCAGTACCCCTTTCCTGCTTTCTCTCGATACCCCTTGATTCCCTTAGCCGGAAGGGCAATATCCAACTCCCTCTTGAATATACCTAACAAACTCTCAACAACTCTCTGCGGTAGAGAATTTCACAGGTTAACAACTTTCTTGAAGAAGTTTCTCCTCATCTCGGTCCTAAAGGGCTTACCCCTTATCCTTAGACTGTGACCCCTGGTTCTGGACTCGCCCAACATCAGGAACATTCTTCCTGCATCTAAGCTGTCCAGTCCCGTCAGAATTTTATATGTTTCTATGAGATCCCCTCTCATCCTTCTAAACTCCAGTGAATACAGGCCCAGTCGATCCAGTCTCTCCTCATATGTCAGTCCTGTCATCCCGGGAATCAGTCTGGTGAACCTTCGCTGCACTCCCTCAGTAGCAAGAAGATCCTTCCTCAGATTAGTAGACCAAAACTGAACACAATATTCCAGGTGAGGCCTCACTAAGACCCTGTACAACTGCAGTAAGACGTCCCTGCTCCTATACTCAAATTCCCTAGCTATGAAGGCCAACATACCATTTGCCTTCTTCACCGCCTGCTGTACCTGCATGCCAACTTTCAATGACTGATGAACCATGACACCCAGGTCTCGTTGCACCTCCCCTTTTCCTAATCTGCCACCATTCAGATAATATTCTGCCTTCGTGTTTTTGCCCCCAAAGTGGTAACCTCACATTTATCCACATTATACGGCGTCTGCCATGCATTTGCCCACTCACTTAACCTGTCCAAGTCACCCTGCAGCCTCTTAGCGTCATCCTCACAGCTCACACCCCCACCCAGCTTAGTGTCATCTGCAAACTTGGAGATATTACACTCAATTCCTTCATCTAAATCATTAATGTACATTGTAAATAGCTGGGGTCCCAGCACTGAGCCCTGCAGCACCCCACTAGCCACTGCCTGCCATTCTGAAAAGGACCTGTTTTTCCCGACTCTCTGCTTCCTGTCTGCCAACCAGTTCTCTATCCACGTCAATACATTACCCCCAATATCATGTGCTTTAATTTTGCACACCAATCTCTTGTGTGGGACCTTGTCAAAAGCATTTTGAAAGTCCAAATACACCACATCCACTGGTTCTCCCTTGTCCACTCAACGAGTTACATCCTCAAAAAATTCTAGAAGATTTGTCAAGCATGATTTCCTTTTCATAAATCCATGCTGACTTGGACCGATTCTGTCACTGCTTTCCAAATGCGCTGCTATTTCATCTTTAATAATTGATTCCAACATTTTCCCCACTACTGATGTCAGGCTAATTTAACAGCAATAACTCCAAGCAGCAGAACCTCAACTTCGCCATCCATTGAACAGAGGTTTCAAATGTTATACCACTCCACCACTTGCCCATAGATTCGGTTTCCTGCCTCCTTCTCAGCTAATTGTTCAATAATATCAATACTGTCTGATGGCAGTTCATTCTTTTCAGCCACACAGCTTTGGAAAGGCTGCCATCATTTTTTGACCCCTTTTACTTTTATATGGCTCCATCTCTTGAAATCCCGACTGTAGCCCTTTAAGGAGTGTCAACATCTTGGATATTCTGCACCTTCCCATCTTTGGTGAGCTGCCAGTAGAAGGCCCACTCCAGCCTGGGAGCTCAGTGTGCACGTGCAATAAGGGCTTACAATGGGAGATTTGGCTGGATTAGCTGTTCCTAGTTTTGGTGAGTGCAAAGCTCACAGTAAACAAGTAGTATAGCCCGCAAAGCTCAGCTAATAGCTCAATAATGCACAAATCAGAAATTTGAGACTCATTTCTGAGTTTTTTTAAGAAAGATAGACTTGCATTTCTATAGCGCCTTTCATGACCACCGGATGTCCCAAAGCGCTTTATAACCAATAAAGTACTTTTTGGGGGGAAGTGTAGTCACTGTTGTAATGCAGTGAACGTGGCAGCCAATTACATACAGCGAGATCCCACAAACACTGACCAGGTAATCTGTTTTTTTTATGTTGATTGAGGGATAAATAATGGCCAGGATACTGGGGATAACTCCTCTGCTCTTCTTTGAAATAGTGCCAAGGAATCTTTTACGTCCATCTGAGAGAGCAGATGGGACCTCGGTTTAATGTCTCATCCGAAAGACGGCACCTCCAATGGTACAGCGCTCCCTCAGCACTGCACTGGAGTGTCAGCCTGGATTTTTGTGCTCAAGTCTCTGGAGTGGGACTTGAATCTACAACCTTCTGATCCAGAGGTGAGAGTGTTATCCACTGAACCACAGCTGACACTGTGATGAAGAGAAACCATTTCCTCTGGTGGGGGGAATCCAGAACAAGGGGACATAACCATAAAATTAGAGCTAGGCTGTTCAGGGGTTATGTCAGGAAACACTTCTTCACATAAAGGGTAGTGGCAATCTGGAACTCTACCTCTCCCCCAAAAGGTTGTGGGTGCTGGGGTCAATTGGAGCTTTTAGGACTGAGATCGATAGATTGTTGTTTGGGTAAGATATCAAGGGATAGGGAGCAAAGGTGGGTAAATGGAGTTGAGGTACAGATCAGCTATGATCCGATTGACTGGCGGAACAGGCATCTTTCAGCAGTACCATAGTCTGAGGACTTCTACTATACATACATTGATGAAATACAATTCCAAATCTCTAATTACCAATTAATTAAACAACTTCTAACTATTCCCACAAAATGGTGTGTCATAGAAACATAGAAAATAGGTGCAGGAGTAGGCCATTTGGCCCTTCGAGCCTGCACCACCATTCGATAAGATCATGGCTGATCATTCCCTCAGTACCCCTTTCCTGCTTTCTCTACATACCCCTTGATCCCTTTAGCCGTAAGGGCCATATCTAACTCCCTCTTGAATATATCCAATGAACTGGCATCAACAACTCTCTGCGGTAGGGAATTCCACAGGTTAACAACTCTCTGAGTGAAGAAGTTTCTCCTCATCTCAGTCCTAAATGGCCTACCCTTTATCCTAAGACTGGTTCTGGACTTCCCCAACATCGAGAACATTCTTCCTGCATCTAACCTGTCCAGTCCCGTCAGAATCTTATACGTTTCTATGAGATCCCCTCTCATCCTTCTAAACTCCAGTGAATAAAGGCCCAGTTGATCCAGTCTCTCCTCACATGTCAGTCACGCCATCCCTGGAATCAGTCTGGTGAACCTTCGCTGCATCCTTCCTCAGATTAGGAGTCCAAAACTAAACACAATATTCCAGGTGAGGTCTCACCAAGGCCCTGTACAACTGCAGTAAGAATTCCCTGCTCCTATACTCAAATCCCCTAGCTATGAAGGCCAACATACCATTTGCCTTCTTCACCGCCTGCTGTAGTTGCATGCCAACTTTAAATGACTGATGTACCATGACATCCAGGTCTCGTTGCACCTCCCCTTTTCCTAATCTGCCACCATTCAGATAATATTCTGCCTTCGTGTTTTTGCCCCCAAAGTGGATAACCTCACATTTATCCACATTATACTGCATCCGCCATGCATTTGCCCACTCACCTAACCTGTCTAAGTCACCCTGCAGCCTCTTAGCATCCTCCTCACAGCTCACACCACCACCCAGTTTAGTGTCATCTGCAAACTTGGAGATATTACACTCAATTCCTTCATCTAAATCATTAATGTACATTGTAAATAGCTGGGGTCCCAGCACTGAGCCCTGCTGCACTCCACTAGTCACTGCCTGCCATTCTGAAAAGGACCCATTTATCCCGACTCTCTGCTTCCTATCTGCCAACCAGTTCTCTATCCATGTCACTACATCACCCCCAATACCATGTGCTTTGATTTTGCACACCAATCTCTTGTGTGGGACCTTGTCAAAAGCCTTTTGAAAGTCCAAATACACCACATCCACTGGTTCTCCCTTGTCCACTCTGCTAGTTACATCCTCAAAAACTCCAGAAGATTTGTCAAGCATGATTTCCCTTTCATAAATCCATGCTGACTTGGACCGATCCTGTCACTGCTTTCCAAATGCACCGCTATTTCATCCTTAATGATTGATTCCAACATTTTCCCACTACTGATGTCAGGCTAACCGGTCTAAAATTACCCGTTTTCTCTCTTCCTCCTTTTTAAAAAGTGGTGTTACATTGGCTACCCTCCAGTCCATAGGAACTGATCCAGAGTTGATCGACTGTTGGAAAATGATCACCAATGCATCCATTATTTCTGGGGCCACTTCCTTAAGTACTCTGGGATGCAGACTATCAAGCCCCAGGGATTTATCGGCCTTCAATCCCATCAATTTCCCTAACACAATTTCCCGCCTAATAAGGATATCCTTCAGTTCCTCCTTCTCACTAGACCCTCGGTCCCTAGTACATCCGGAAGGTTATTTGTGTCTTCCTTCGTGAAGACAGAACCAAAGTATTTGTTCAATTGGTCTGCCATTTCTTTGTTCCCCATTATAAATTCACCTGAATCCGACTGCAAGGGTCCAACGTTTGTCTTCACTAATCTTTTTCTCTTCACATATCTGTAGAAGCTTTTGCAGTCAGTTTTTATGTTCCCAGCAAGCTTCCTCTCGTACTCTATTTTCCCCCTCTTAATTAAACCCTTAGTCCTCCTCTGCTGAATTCTAAATTTCTCCCAGTCCTCAGGTTTGCTGCTTTTTCTGGCCAATTTATGTGCCTCTTCCTTGGATTTAACACTATCCTTAATGTCTCTTGTTAGCCACGGTTCAACCACCTTCTCCGTTTTATTTTTACTCCAGACAGGGATGTACAATTGTTGAAGTTCATCCATGTGATCTTTAAATGTTTGCCATTGCCTATCCACCGTCAACCCTTTAAGTATCATTTGCCTGTCTATTCTAGCCAATTCACGCCTCATACCGTCAAAATTACCTTTCCTTAAGTTCAGGACCCTAGTTTCTGAATTAACTATGTCACTCTCCATCTTAATAAAGAATTCATTAATGGAGCTTTTATCATGTTAACTATGGTGAGGCAGGGGGCAGGGACGCTGGATCCTGAAGAATAGAGGTAAAGGCAGTTACCTCCTGGATCTAGTAGTCCTCGTCTTGCATTTGCTGGCAGGTTCCACAAACCCGACCAGTTAAAGTTAAATTCAAAATTAAGGTTCAGCAGAGGCTTCCAGCCTTATTATAATATTTAAATAGACGACCCACCTCCTGGTGGTGAGTTAGCTGCCTCCTCGCCGTCCTGCCTCCGTTAAAACTACAAGTTGGGGGGCGGGGTTTGGAGGTGGCTTCTGGTTGGGTTTTAGATTTGTAACACTTTAACTTCCGACATGACCCCCAACCCACCAGTTCTTTTAGGTTAAAATTCCCCCTTATGTTGGGTAATGCATTCATGGTGGAATAGCCTGTTGATACTTTTTGCCCAGGCTCATGCAAGAACAATAATTGCCTGTTGAAGCTATCAGCCAGCATGAGTTCGCACTTTCGGAAAAGGAAGAAAAAAATTAATAGAATAAATAACTGGAAACGTATACCTAAACTTACAGATAACAACAACGACGTATTTATATAGCGCCTTTAACGTAGTGAAATGTTCCAAGGCGCTTCATGGGAGTAATTATGATTAAAAATTTGACACTGAGCTCCATATGGAGCAAGTATGGCAGGTAACCAAAAGATAATATCAAAGGGAATACATTAGGGATTCGTGGTCCCAGCTGGGAGCTTCTTGTGTTTGGATTTCAAGTCGAGGGGCCCAAGTTTCGGCATCAGGTGAAAACGGCGCACCTCCGAGACTTACGTGACCTGCCTGGGCTCGAAGGTGCGCCGGAATATTTTGCTGTAATTCTCCGGTCCTCCTGGACCGTGGCGTGGTGCGGCGTGGCACAGCGCAGTCGTCCTGGGGCGGAGCAAGCTGCAGGTGGGCGGGGCTAAGCCCCTGCGTGTCTGAAGACTGCCGGCTTCTTTGCGCGTGCGCGTTGCAACGTGCGTGCCTGCGCAATGGCTCAGCAGGGTGTTTTTCCCCAGTCTGTTTCAGACTGGTGTGAGTACCGGGGAGGGATGGAGGAGCGTGGAAAGGGGGCACTGGGGAGGTGATCGGTGGGGGAGAAACATGGGAAGGTGATCGGTGGGGGAGAAACATGGGAATGGCTGGAGAAGCATGGGAAGGGATGGAGAAGCATGGGAAGGGAGGAGAAGCGTGGGAAGGGATGGAGGAGCGTGGCAAGGGATGGAGGAGCGAGGCAAGGGATGGAGGAGTGTGGGTTGGGGGGCACACAAAATTATCAAAGGGCCGGAGGAGAGAGCAGGGGTGCCTCCATCCAGCCTCCCCCCCGCCCCGCGTTCAACCCCCCACACCCCCCCCCACGCATTCAGCCCCACACCCCCTCCCCCTGCATTCAGCCCCACCCCCCACACACTCACTGTCATGTATCTCACATTACTGTATATGACTGTATCTTACCATGCTATACATGACTGTAACTGGATATGACCTGTAACAATAAGCATACCTTACCACCAGGGGTGCACTTGCAGGAGACACTCCATACCTGTCCCACTGAGGTATATAAATGGAGGTCTCAGGCAAGTGCAGCACTGGAGAGCTGGAATTAAAGGTGCAGGTCCTGAGTGACCTTGACTTCAGCATGTGTCTCGTGTAAGTCAGTACTTTAGAGTTAGGACTTAACAGTGGCGACGAATTACGGGATCACAGAATCCATAGAATGGCTACCAACAGCTCAGATGAGAAATACAATGCTGGAGACAATTGGGATGACTTTATAGAAAGGCTCCAGCAAAGGTTTGTGACCAAAGACTGGCTGGGCGACGATAAGGCAGACAAGAGACGAGCCCATCGCTTGACCAGCTGTGGCTCGAAAACATATGCTTTAATGA
The DNA here is from genome assembly GCF_044704955.1 of Pristiophorus japonicus. NCBI lineage: Eukaryota > Metazoa > Chordata > Chondrichthyes > Pristiophoridae > Pristiophorus > Pristiophorus japonicus. Next base: position 46,466,305 of record NC_091983.1, read on the forward strand.
AAGACCTGCTGGCATCCGAGAAACCAGCAAGCAAGTCGTTTGAGGAGTTGAGCACACTGTTGAGAGAGCACCTGAAGCCAGCGAGCAGCCGACACATGGCCAGACACAGGTTCTACAACTACAGACGCTGTATAGGCCAAAGCATACCCAACTTCGTGGCAGAACTTCGGAGGCTGGCTCGTTCATGTGAGTTCTCCGATGAACAATGGAGAGAAGTACTGAGAGACTTTTTTATTGAAGGAATGGGCCATGCAGGCATATTCCGAAAGCTTATAGAGACTGAGAACTTGACTCTAGAGGCAGAAGCACTGGTCGCATAGACGTTCTTGGCAGGCGAAGAAGAAACGAGGCTGATCTATACTTCGGGTACGACAACCAATGAGGCATCGGAACAAGGGGTTCACATTGTGAAACAAACCGCTACCCCCACACACAGACAAAAGCAGGAGAGCAGGCCTTCAACAGCAGACAGTGGCGCCAGAAGCCATCAGAATCAAGGGCCAAATGAACGGCTCATCACACCTCATCAACCCACAATGCAAGCAATCAACAACAGATTGAGAGACGCTCAAGGGAGATCAGCCAGACACAGCTCATCCTTCGGAAACAATGGAAATGGTCTGTGTTGGAGATGTGGGGGAAGGCATTCAACCAGGGTGTGTCGATTTCAGCATGCCGTTTGCAGAAACTGCAACTACACAGGGCATCTGGCTCGCATGTGCAGAAAAACAGCAGCTCGGCTGGTATACGAATCAGAAGGATCGGAAAGCGGACCAGAAGACGGTTGGAACAGTGCATGGGACGCCGAGGTACAGCGGGTTAACACGATCAATGTCCACTGTTCTTACACCAAGACGCCTCCAATTATGATGAGGGTTCGAATCAACGGGATACCCGTCAACATGGAACTGGACACTGGGGCCAATCAATCCCTCATGAGCGTCCAACAATTTGAACAGCTGTGGCCGCACAAAAGCAACAAACCAAAACTCACAAAGATCGACATCAAACTAAGGACCTATACTAAATAAATCATCCCAGTCCTTGGCAGCGCCATGTTCTCAGTCACACACAAAGGGATGGTGAGCCGACTTTCCCTGTGGATTGTCCCCGGGGATCTCCCAGCCCTGTTGGGGAGAAGCTGGCTAGCAGAACTTAATTGGAAATGGGATGATGTTCACGCCATATCATCAGAGGAACGGACCTCCTGCTCAACAGTTCTAAGCCGTTTTGAACATCTCTTTCAGCCAGGTGTGGGCACCTTCAAAGGGGCTAAAGTTAGAATCTACATCACACAGAATGCTAGATCTGTGCCTTGTGTGATGAGGGAAAAGATTGATAACGAACTGGACCGGCTTCTGCGAGAAGGCATAATTTCTCCCGTGGAATTCAGCAAGCCCCATCATCCCCGTCATGAAGCCTGATGGATCCGTGCGAATCTGTGAAGATTACAAGTCTACCATAAACAGAGTCTCCCTACAGGACCAATACCCGCTGCCCAGAGCGGAGGACCTTTTTGCCACGTTGGCTGGAGGAAACCTTTTCTCGAAACTTGACCTCACATCTGCGTATATGACGCAAGAACTGGCCGAAGAGTCTAAGCTACTCACCACCATCAACACACATCGAGGCCTTTTTGTGTACAATCGATGCCCATTCGGCATCAGGTCGGCAGCTGCTATATTCCAGCACAACATGGAGAGTCTGCTAAGGTCCATCCCGGGGACGGTTGTGTTTCAAGATGACATACTCATCACGGGCAGGGACACCGACTCTCATCTCCGCAATCTTGAGGAAGTACTAAGTCGATTGTATCGGGTAGGCCTAAGAGTTAAGAAATCCAAGTGTCTGTTTCTCACACCTGAGGTTGAATTTTTGGGCAGAAGGATTGCCGCTGATGGAATCCGCCCAACTGAATCCAAAACCGAAGCAATTCGCCTGGCACCCAGGCCCCGGAATGTCGCGCCTTTCTCGGGCTACTCAATTACTTTGGGAACTTTATGCAGAACTTGAGCACGCTGTTGGAGCCTCTCCACGTGCTACTTAGAAAGGGGTGTGATTGGTTTTGGGGGGACGCCCAAGAACGCGCCTTCAATAAGGCACGCAACCTTATATGTTCCAAGAGTGTTTTAGACTTTTTTGACCCAGGTAAAAAGTTAGTCCTTACGTGTGATGCGTCAGCATACGGGGTCGTGTGCGTTTTACAGCAGGTCAATGATGCGGGTAAATTGCAGCCCGTTGCTTATGCCTCCAGGTCACTTTCGCGGGCGAAGCGCGGGTACGGTATGGTTGAGAAGGAGCCGCTCGCGTGCATGTACGGTGTCAAAAAGATGCACCAATACCTTTTTGGGGCCAAGTTTGCGTTAGAAACCGACCACAACCCCTCACGTCCCTACTATGCAAGTGCAAGGCAATTAACGGCAACGCCTCGGCGTGCATTCAGCAGTAGGCACTCATGCTGGCGGCTTACGACTACACGATAAGGCACAGACCAGGCACAGACAACTGTGCCGACGCGCTTAGCAGGCTACCCTTGGCGACCACAGAAGGATCCGACGAACAGGACTGTGAGATGGTCATGGCAATCAATGCCTTTGAATCCACAGGTTCGCCCATGACGTCTCGCCAAATCAGAGCCTGGACGACCAGCGATCCCACGTTATCTCTAGTTAAAAGATGCGTTGTAATCAGTGACTGGCAGAGGCTCGCGATGCCTGCCCCGAGGAGGTCAAACCCTTCCATAGGTGCATGCATGAACTCTCACTGCAGGCAGACTGCCTGATGTGGGGCAGCCGAGTAGTTATGCCTTTATGAGGCAGGGAGGCGTTTGTCTGGGAGCTCCATCGCGAGCACACGGGGATCGTCCTTATGAAGGCCATAGCCAGATGTCGTGTCTGGTGGCCTGGCATTGACATGGAATTGGAGCTCTGTGTCCGTTGGTGCACCATTTGTACCCAACTCGGTAATGCTCCCAGGGAGGGCCCTCTGAGCCCCTGGCCCTTGCCCACCAAACCGTGGTCGCGGGTGCATGTAGACTATGTGGGCCTATTCATGGGCAAAATGTTCCTCGTAGTCGTTGATGCATTTTCAAAATGGATCGAATGCATCATTTTAAACTCGAGCACTACCTCCACCACTGTGGAGAGCCTTAGAACCATGTTTGCAACGCACGGCATTCCTGACATATTGGTCAGTGATAATGGTCCGTGCTTCACCAGCGCAGAATTTCACGATTTTATAGTTGACCACGGTATAAATCACGTTAAGACGGCACCTTTCAAGCCGGCCTCCAATGGGCAGGCAGAGTGAGCAGTGCAGATCATTAAACAAGGCATGCTCAGAATCCAAGGTCCCATGCTGCAGAGCCGCCTGTCGCGACTGCTGCTGGCATACAGATCTCGTCCGTATTCATTGACTGGGGTTCCCCCCGCGCAACTATTGATGAAACGAACCTTAAAGACCAGGCTCTCATTAATCCTCCCAGACATGCATGAAATTGTTGAGGCTCGGCGTCAAAAGCTAACTGAGTACCATGACCGAAATTCGAGGGGGAGGTGGAATGAGATAGGGGACAAAGCGTTTGTGCTAAACTATGGCCGGGGTCCCAAATAGCTTGCAGGGACAGTAACAGTCAAAGAGGGAAACAGGCTACTGGTTGAACAAATGGACAATGGCCAAACCTGCCGGAAGCATGTAGACCAAGTAAAAAGTAGATTCATTGATAACACTGAAGAACCAGAGGCAGACTACAATGTGGAACTCACACCACACCTGGTTGACAGACAGGTGGAACAACCTGAGGAAAGGGCAGTCTCAACAGACAGCCCAGGCGAGATACCAGCAATCACACCGAACGAAACAGACAGCCCAGGTGAGATACCAGTAATCACACCGAACGAAACACAGGCACCAAGGCAAACAACTGAACCACAACTAAGACGCTCTACACGAGAACGCAGACCACCTGAGAGACTGAATCTATAAAGGCAATAAGACCTTGGTGAATGGTGATGTCATGTATCTCACATTACTGTATATAACTGTATCTTACCATGCTATACATGACTGTAACTGGATATGGCCTGTAACAATAAGCATACCTTACCACCAGGGGTGCACTTGCAGGAGACACTCCATATCTGTCCCACTGAGGTATATAAAGGGAAGTCTCAGGCAAGTGTAGCACTGGAGAGCTGTGAATAAAAGGTGCAGGTCCTGAGTGACCTTGACTTCAGCATGTGTCTTGTGTAAGTCAGTACATTAGAGTTAGTACACCACCAACCCCCCAAACACACCCTACCCCAACGCCACCCCCCCCTCACTGTCAGATGCAGAGAGAGAGAGAGACACTGACTTACATAAAAGTAGGACTTCTATTTTTTTTATTGATTGGTTGCTTATTACTTTGGTCTTGGTGCTTTCGGTGCAGGGTTCCTTCTATTTTTTATTAATTCATTGCTTATTACTTTTTGTGCTTCGTAAATGTACTGCTTTGTTTTGTGCTTACTGCTTTAAATGTATTTTGCTTCTTTAATGTTGTTGTGAAGGTGTTTATGGAAAATCCTCTAACTTCCCTCCCCATCTGATGTTGATGTGTCCTTTGTGTTTAATGCTTCCCACCTGCTGTCTCTGGCTGTGCCTGCACTAAACTTAACTCTAGGTAAAGTTTTTCAGAACTTACAAAAGTGGATACTTACTCCATCCTAAGTTAGTTTGTAGTAAGTTTTCACTGCCGAAACTTGCAAAACAGGCCTGAGTGGCTGGACACACCCCCTTTTGAAAAAAAAATACCTTACCTAAAGCCAACCTAAACTAACTCACTCGAACTGGAGCAAACTATTATCTGAGAATTGCAATTTCTAACATACTCCAAACTAAACTAGTTGTTCCAAAAAACTAGGAGCAACTCCACCCGAAACTTGGGCCCAATTGTCAGCAGAACCCAATGGAGACAGGAAGTTCTCTGGGGCCTGCTGACCACCAACTCCAAATTCCTGATCTGTGCTTTCAGCTGGCAAAAATCCACAGTAAGAGTACGAATTGTAAAATGTACCATCAAGGTACATTTCGATTATTCAGTGTCTAGCCTGGTTTAGCAACTTCGAAGTTTTGTGCTTTGAATTTATACTGAAATCAGGACGTGTCCAGGACTTGTAAAAAGATACTGAAGATTTGTTGGCATCAAAGAAAAAAATATATTATTGCTTAGTGGAAATAAGTTTACGAAACTGACTTAACCAGTTTTTATTGCAATCCTATGTATTTCAAGAATTTTGTTTGGAACTCAGCCAAATTCCTGGCCAGCACATTGGCAGTTGCTTGTGTGATTGAAGGAGATTTATACTCACCTTGCTAATGTTGCAATAATAATGAAGGCTGGAAGGACAGAACTGTCAATCATTGGAAAAGTAGAAATGAAAGAAGTTTTCAGAAGCATTTTTTCTCTCGCTCAGTATCAAGGCGTGACTTTGTCATACTATAATCAAGGATTTACCTGTAAAAACAATGGCCCAGAATTTGCTGGGAAAATAATGATGAGTTTAATGCGCATGCCATTATTAGTGTGTAAATAACCCAGTAACTTGTGGCAAGGAAGAGATACGCTGTGAGTTGTGAATCACCACAAATTGCTTGACGATTTGTGTTACTTCGCCGTTAAAAAAAAAGACTTGGATTTATATCGCACCTTTCATGACTATCGGACGTCTCAAAGTGCTTTATAGCCAATGAAGTACTTTTGGAGCGTAGACACTGTTGTAATGTTAGCTGCGTGAAAACAACAGCTCACCGTCAGCTCCCCAGGATGTCAAGAAATTGCTGCATTAATTACCAGTTAAGCTCACCACACCAAGTTAGGGCTGCTACTTAACGATGTAAAGACCCTTTTAACGATGAGATTTATGTTCCTGCAATGCTAGTCAACTCCTGTGGCCCAGAAAGGAGCAATTGAACCTGTGGAGTCTCATTCCTGCAGGTAGTAAATTGTTCCTGGTTTTCTTACTTTTCCAGTCTGTCTCTTAGTACAATCTTTCTTTCCCTTTCTATATTTCTCTTTCTGTATTTAATTTGACTCTAATTCGCCATATTTCCTTCTCAGTCGTCCCTCTGTTTCTTTCACTATTCTTATTTGCTAAGGAGATAAACTATTGGACCCATCATTCGCCAGGGTCCCAGATGCCCCGTTGTCCTTGCCGTGCCGATATTGGCTCGCACTTCCAGCTAATTTGCAGCATCAAACATTTTTGAGCTGAAGGATGAAGGAAAACAATGTAACAAACGGGACATGCCACAAGATGCCCCCGCTCCAGAATATTATGAGCCAATGTAAAGACATAAAATGGTCTGTGAAGCTGAAAAAAGCAAATGCTGAAATCTAAAGTCAAAGATTACAATATTATTTCCTCTTGATAAATCTTAACTGTTGCCCAATTTATAGCTCGCTTAACCTGCATTGGGCTAGAAATTACTGTTTGAAATAATAATTAAGGAACACTTAAAATATTCAAATGATATTCCTCTGCCAGTAAAATAATATGGCTAATGCTTCTGTTAAAATAGTGGACATAACAATGTCATACAAACGTGTTAAGCATTCCTCCATAAATATTACCAACAGCAATTTTGAGGTTGATGTTCATGAGATTGTTGAAGACATTGTTGGCAGAATAGAAATAAAAATAATGAGCGGGCAATCTATTCCACCAGTTTACTACCCAAACAGTGAAGGTGAAAATTATCCTCATTCAGAGACTCTATGAGGATGATTATGAGTTACAGGTCTTTTTCCTTTTCCTGGGAAATGGAAGATGGGTGGATGAATACTAAACTAATCCTTTGTCCAGGATCTCATGGTTGATGTTTATCTGATGAGAAAACAGGATTCATTAGGATTTGATTTCAGAGGTACGAAAGTTGGGGTAATCACAAAACTATCTGGTATGTGGATCTCCTTAAACCACGTGGAAGAACAGATACATCACCTTCATTATACCTTTAGAGCAAATGAGCAGATATCACTTGTATAACACTTATTTGAACTCTCCGAAATCATCATTTTTATCAAATCAGATTAACGAGCTGTGGCACTACAGCTAGTTTAAAAAGCTAGTCATGCAGAGTTTGTTTGAAAACTTCAACATCACAATACTTTAGTCTTAACATTTCTGCTAATTACATTTTTCACATGATTGACGAACTATTTGCATATCCAGCACTCCACAGATTACAATTTGTAAGGTGGTGGCTGTAAAAGAACCTAATTCTTCTCACAAGGTCAAATTTTAACTTTAAGGAGCAAAGTGACTAATGAAAGTTTGCTCTGAAAATGTCATTATATCTCTCATTACTGGTGAAATTCTGAAAAAAACTCCTCTTAGAAGGGTTTGCTAATATTGTCTGAGGGCGACTTTTTTTGACGTGTTCTGAGAGTCATTAGGCATGTTTCATGAACATCGACTGCTCAGTCCATCCTGCTTGTGTAGAAAAATCATTAAGGCTATTTATACAAGCTTCACTGCTATTCATCAGCAGTGAACAAGCTAAGAAAATTCCTATTAACCATAGAAATTATTTTTTAAAAAGCTTCTAGAATAATGTTAAACAATTATAAATGTCTGTAATGAGTAATTATAAAAATCATATGATACTTTTGTGAATCCAGCCCCAGGTCACCCTGAGGAATAAATGAAGTCTTATATTTTATAAACATATTAGACGACCATTATCCACTAAAATGCAAAGGTTACTTGTTACCCTTAGCTTTTATATTTGCTGAAGCATTTCCTATTATCCTGCTACACTAATGTTGTGCTGGTAAATGAAGGGATAACTATCTTTACGGTAATGTTAAATAGTGGTTGATAGTTTGAGAGTTGTTATCTGAAAGGCATTTGTGAAAATGAAATTTTATACCCATAGGAAACACTAGAAAGAGTAATACGTTCAACTCAGAAATGGGTCCTATATTTGGTTTTGCAGATGAAAAGACAATTTTGTCAGTAACCACATTGAATTTGGATCCACTGCTTTTTAATTTTCCTCACTAAGATAAACCAGTCAGCCATCATCAATCATTTCAATTAAGTATCTGATTAAGATGGAAATTAAGTTTGTGACCCTTGCAAGTCATCAAACAGTAATATCCATAACAGAACTGTTCAGAAAACGACAGACAGGGCTGCCAAAGGAATAGTAAGTGGAGGCAAGGGTGAGAACGGGGCTTTGGTTCTGATTTTGGCTTTGCTCCTGATAAAATTGCATTGAAAACCTCAATAACTAATATCTCCACAAAGTAAGATGCAGATGTATGTGGAGAAAAGGGTGTCCAGATTACATTTTAGAAATTTTTGAATCGTCTACTCAAAATAAGCAAATTTTCCAAAATGATATAACTGTCAAGTCTAATGACAAATGGGAGAGAAAACCTGAAAACTTCAAATCGGCTGAATGGGAAGTTAAGACAATGTAAATGAGGCAATGATCAAAGCAATGTCTACTTTAGGAAGCAGAAGTAAGTCTTGCATGGAGAGAAGGTTAGCAATCTCCAGAAATAAAAATAACTTGTCTGTTGCTGAAACCCTCATCCATGCCTTTGTTACCTGTAGACTCAACTATTCCAATGCTCTTCTGGCCGGCCTCCCACATTGCACCCTCTGTAAACCTGAGCTCATCCAAAGCTCTGCTGCCCGTATCCTAACTCGCACCAAGACCCGTTCACACATTACTCCTGTGCTCCCTGGCCTCCATTGGCTCTCAGCCCAGCAACACCTTGATTTTACAATTCCCATCCTTGATTTCAAATCCCTCCATGGCCTCACCCCCTCCCTATTCGATATCTCCTCCACCCCCACAACGCTCCGAGATCGTGGCGCACCTCCAATTCTGGCAACTTGCGCAAACCCAATTTAAATCTCTCCACCTTTGGTGGCCTTGCTTCCAGCTACCTAGGCCCTAAGCTCTGGGATTCCTTCCATTTCGTGGAAAAACACGGTACCGCCCCATTTGGGGGCGATAACACTCGGGAGGTGTGAGACTTTGCGCCAGGCGCAGAAGTCTCGCCTCTCGTGAGAAATTGGCGTTACTGTCCCCGAAATGAAGTGAAATGCTTAATCAAGTGCCCCAGTTCTTTTCTGAGGTTGTAGCGGGGCGGACGACTCAGGAGTGGGGTGCAGCAGTCCGTACTGGCCCACATAGCATGATGGGTAGGAGGGGCTCTTCCCTGAATTAAAGGGAAAGGCCCAAGCTGCAAACACTGCAGCAAAAAAAGGGTCCTACCTGGACCACCGTGGAGCACACCAAGAGCCCAGCACTCAAGCCGCCCGGAAGTGCAGCTTCAATGGGCGATACCTAATTTAAGGTTCGGGACACACATGGTGATGATGTCAGCATCGCTGGCGCAGCGGAGCAGGGCGCTATGGGTAACCGCCACCACGAGTTGTTAGAGCCACTGGGGGCACTAACGGAAGGTACAAATGACCCGAATTTCTCCCCCTATATCCCTCTATCTTTTTCTCCTGCTTTAAAAAACACCTTAAAACCCACCTCTTCGACCAAGTTTTTGGTCACCTGTCCTAATGTCTTCTTATGTGGCTCGGTATCAAATTATGTTTGATAACGCTCCTGTGAAGCGCCTGTGACATTTTATTATGTTAAAGATGCTATATAAATACAAGTTGTTGTTGGTATAACAGGCTCTAATTTAACAGTGTTAAAAATGCATCAATTAAACGATTGTGTTCAATCAACAAATGAGCAGAGTAACAAGAGAAAACCCTCGGAGCAGAAGAAGCAGTGACAAATTGTCACCAGCTATTCAGGCTTGAACGCTTGGAGGATGTTGGAAAAATTGAAGTGCAAGGCTCTTCAAACGTTTCTTCCCAAAGGCAAGTGATTTATCTGTTTACCTGTCTATCAAAATTTGACAGACATAAACTGATTAAAATATATACAATTTAAGAGTAGAGCGCATGCTGATCATTATCTGTAGGATTATTTATTTATTAATGTATCAACAAACATAAATTAGCTGGGTATTTGATGTCATTGTGAAATTGATGTGGTACAATCTCAACTTATTTTCTTTAATAAAGTTTCTACGAACCAAGGAACAGGAGTATTCAGCCCCTCAAGCTTGTCCCGCCATTTAATTAGATCATGGTTGATCTGTATCTTAACTCCATTTACCCGCCTTGGTTCCATAACCCTTAATACTCTTGTTCAACAAAAATCTATCAATCTCAGTTTTGAAATTTTCAATTGATCTGGCCTCAACAAATTTGGTGGGAGAGAGTTCCACATGTCCACTACCCTTTGTGTGAAGAAGGGCTTTCTGATATCACCCCTCAAATGGTCTGACTAATTCCTTAAAGGAATCTTTCAGAAATGATCAAAGCTCATAAAATTAAAGAGAACATAGTTAATGCAATTGAAAAGTGTTTTGGCAATTAAAAATAAAAAGTGACAATGAATAGCACAGGATTGCCTGCATAGAGTTCCATGGGGGTTTGTCCCAGATACTCTAACCAATGTTCCCGCTAAGCTGCGCCGTCACCTGAAAGTTTCGCGGAAGCCACTCACAGGCTTTTGCACTGTAGGTACCGCACGCGCAGAAATTTGAATAGGCCGCACATTGGGAGAGGCAGACCGCGCACGAGGCAATACGGCTAATGGGGGACATTAACTCTGACCCTGATTTTAAAGTTACGATGTGCATGAGCTCCGAAATGGGCATCGTACCCATGGAGTCAAAGGAGGTGGAGGTCTGACCAATCTTAACACCCGTGCCTAATTACCATAACTTTCATCAGAGTCCCACCCAAACCTGGTCAGATCTGCCATGTTAGGTTATTTAAGGTTACTAATAATCAGAAAAACGCAGACCATGAACTAAAAAATTGATTGATCCAAGCTTTTTGAATTAAGCTGGACAGTTAAGAACATTCTGTGGTCAAGGGCATAAAACTGACATCATGCATAACAACAAGGGAGTTGTTATGTGAGGCTTTGAACGTGATTGGCCAGGGTGGGGAAAACAGCCACTGGAGACATTGAGTCTGTAAAAAGACCGGACAACAAAGGACCCCCACGAAATGCAAATTTTTAGATAACAGCATTCAGCATAAGGAAATATCTTTTGGATTGTCGACTCTGTGTGCAAATTAGTAACCATTCAAACTCATCACCAACCAATTAAATAGATCACTACATCGATAATCAAATCTCGCCCTAGCGGGAAACTTATTCAAAACCTGGATATAAATATACGGACACAGACACACAAGCAGGTTACGCAGAAGACAGGCAGCAGAAGAAGAACAGGCAACAGAAGCAGCAGCAGAAAAGGAACAGAAGCTACAGAGAACTGTTGGAAGAAGAAACAGCAGGTTACGGAACCAAGGACTACGAATCTCTCGTGAGTGTATGTCTAAAGTCACATTTCTCTCAGAAGTCTAGTCCTGTAGTTTTAGTCGGTTTTTGTTGCATAATAAAACTGACACTGGGTTAAGCCTAAAATTTTGTGCCACATGCTGTCCTTTCCCACTATAAGTTCCGAGGTCCAAGAATCAGAGTAGAGTGGGGAAAAAAAAAACACCCTACAGCCACCCGATTGGTGGACAGGAGTGGAATATTGCAGGCACTAGGCCACTGACAAGAACCTGCAGGATCATTCCACAGCGGTCAAGTGAGTGATACAGGTGGGAGGGGGTGGGGGTGGTGTATGGAAGATGGTGGCCACCACGAGCAGCTTCTAACCACTACGGTGCACAGCTTGGGTATAAAAACAGGACAGATTCTCACATTTTCCAATGGTGATATGTCCTCCATGGAGATGACTCAAGGCTTTCCATACATCATTGCTCCATCCAACATTACCATTTCACAATACTCCAGGACAAGCTGTTCAATATAGAATTTACCCTTTGAATATGGCAACCTGAATAATACAAGTTTTACTTCATTGTTGTATCCATTTGGTTTTGGCTTATGCTGTTATAAACATTCAGACCTTGAAATAACGTGGTGGGATAGCAATATACGAATATTTAAAGTGTCACAGGAAATTTTATGATTAGATATTTATTAGATATTTTAATGGCAGTATTATCCCATTCATTTTACATGGGCTAAAGTCTCCACTATAACAGCTGTTATCTGCAAAGCATGCACACCCATGTTCTGCTACCAGGGAGTGCATCCACTGAAGTCCCAAGGGATCCCAGCATCCCTTGGGAGCACTGTATATAATCCGGCCCCAAAGGCCTGTTCCTCACTCTGGAGTGTCTCAATAAAGACTGACGTCACTGTTACTTTAACCACCCTGTGTGCAGCCTCATCTGTGTTACGAACACAATAAATGGTGACGAGTATACGAATCCAACGCAAAGATGCAGCAAACTGTGGGCATCCTGGAGAAGTTCTCGGAGGGTGAGGACTGGGAAACCTATGTCGAATGGCTGGATCAGTACTTTGTAGCCAACGAGCTGGACGGAGAAGGAAGTGTTGCAAAAAGGAGAGCGGTCCTCCTCACGGTCTGCGGGGCATCGACCGACAGCCTTATGAAGAATCTTCTGGCTCTGGTGAAACCCACAGATGAGTCATATGAAGAGCTGTGTACACTGGTTCGGGATCATCTTAACCCGAGGCAGAGCACGTGCCAGCGATCTGAAGGTCAGGAAGTGGCGAGCTACGCCACCGAGCTAAGGCGACTTGCAGGACAATGTGAGTTTGATGGCTACCTGGATCAGATGCTCAGAGACTTTTTTGTACTGGGCATTGGCCATGAGACCACCCTACGAAAAGTTTTGACTGTAGAGACACCGACCCTCAGTAAGGCCATTGCGATAGCACAGGCGTTTATGTCCACCAGTGATAACACCAAACAAATCTCTCAGCACACAAGTGCTAGCAAAGTTAATAAATTAACTGGAACTGTGTTTGAGAGCAGAAATGTACAGGGCAAAAACCACGAGTCTACAACTGCCAGCAGGCCTCAGGTGACCCAGATGACTCGGAGTCCGCAACAAAGGATGAATGCAAGGCAATTCACACCTTGTTAGCGTTGTGGAGGCTTCCATTCAGCCTATTCATGCTGCTTCAAAGGGTATGTTTGCAAGAGCTGTGGAACAATGGGGCACCTCCAATGAACTTGCAAAAGAGCTGCAAGCTCTGCAAAACCTGCTAACCACCACGTGGCGGAGGAAGATCGGTCCATGGTGGATAAAAACTATTTCGAGCCTCAGAGAGAGGAGGCAGATGCTGAAATACACGGGGTGCACACATTTTTGACGAAATGTCTACCTATAATGCTAAATGTAAAATTGAATGGCTTACCCGTAGCCATGGAACTGGACACTGGCGCTAGCCAATCCATCATGAGTAAAAAGATGTTTGAGAGACTGTGCTGCAACAAAGCACTCAGACCAGCCCTGAGCCCCATTCACATGAAACTGAGAACGTACACCAAAAGCTTATCACTGTCCTGGGCAGTGCCATGGTCAAGGTCACCTACGAGGGCACGGTGCATGAACTGCCACTCTGGATTGTCCCGGGTGATGGCCCCACACTGCTTGGGAAGGAGCTGGCTGGGCAAAATCCACTGGAACTGGGATGACATCCGAGCGCTATCACATGTCGATGAGACCTCATGTACCCAGGTTCTTAACAAATTTCCTTCCCTTTTTGAGCCAGGCATTGGAAACTTTTCCGGGGCAAAGGTGCAGATCCACTTGGTCCCAGAGGCACGATCCATTCACCACAAGGCGCGAGCGGTACCTCACATGAAAAGGGAGAGAGTGGAAATCGAGCTGCAATGCGAGGGCATCATCTCCCCAGTGGAATTCAGCGAATGGGCCAGCCCGATTGTTCCAGTACTCAAAAGTGATGGCACGGTCAGGATTTGCGGCGGTTATAAAGTAACTATTAATCGTTTCTCGCTACAGGACCAATACCCGCTACCTAAGGCAGGCGATCTATTTGCGACGCTGGCAGGAGGCAAGACGTTCACCAAGCTTGACCTGACTTCGGCCTACATGACGCAGGAGCTGGAGGAGTCTTCGAAGGGCCTCACCTGCATCAACACGCACAAGGGACTGATAATCTACAACAGAAGCCCGTTTGGAATTTGGTCGGCTGTAGCCATCTTCCAGAGAAACATGGAGAGCCTACTCAAGTCGGTACCATGCACGGTGGTCTTTCAGGACGACATATTGGTCATGGGTCGGGACATCGTCGAGCACCTACAAAACCTGGAGGAGGTCCTCCAGCGACTGGATCGCATAGGGCTGTGGCTGAAGAGGTCGAAATGCGTCTTTATGGCAACAGAAGTGGAGTTTTTGGGGAGAAAGATCGCGGCGGACGGCATTCGGCCCACAGATGCCAAGACAGAGGCTATCAGGAACGTGCCCAGGCCACAGAACGTCATGGAGCTGCGGTCGTTCCTGGGACTCCTCAACTATTTTGGTAACTTCCTACCGGGGTTAAGCACCCTCTTAGAGCCCCTACATGTGTTATTGTGTAAAGATGAGAAATGGTATGGGGAAAAAACCAAGTAATTGCTTTTGAGAAAGCCAGAAACATTTTATGCTCCAACAAGCTGCTTGTATTGTATAACCCATGTAAAAGACTTGTGCTAGCATGTGATGCAACGTCGTATGGAGTCTTGTGTGTATTACAACAAGCTAATGTTGCGGGGAAGTTGCAACCTGTCGCCTATGCCTCCAGGAGCTTGTCTAAGGCTGAGAGGGCCAACAGCATGATTGAGAAAGAGGCATTAGCGTGTAAAGAAGATGCATCAATACCTGTTTGGCCTCAAATTTGAGCTGGAAACCAATCACAAGCCCCTCATATCCCTGTTCGTTGAAAACAAGAGGATAATTACTAATGCCTCAGCCCGCACACAAAGGTGGGCACTCGGGCTATCAGCGTATAACTATACCATCCGCCACAGGTCAGGCACCAAGAACTATGCGGATGCTCTCGGTCGGCTACCATTGCCCACCACTGGGGTGGAAATGGCGCAGCCTGCAAACTTGTTAATGGTGGCGCAGCCTGCAGACTTGTTGATGGTCATGGAAGCATTTGAAAATGATAAATAACCTGTCACGGTCTGCCAGATTATGACTTGGACCAGCCAAGATCCTCTGCTGTCCCTACTAAAAGACTGTACTGCATGGGAGCTGGGCCAGCATCCCCATTGAAATGCAAGAGCTAATGAAGCCGTTCCAGCGGCGAAAGGACGAACTATCCATTCCGGCAGACTGCCTGTTGTGGGGTAACTGCGTAGTGTTACCCAAAAAGGGCAGGGAGACGTTCATTTCAGATCTCCACAGCACACACCCGTGAAAGTGATAACCAGATCCCATGTGTGGTGGCCCAGTATCGACCCTGACTTAGACTCCTGTGTACGGCAATGCAGCGTGTGTGCTCAGTTGAGCAATGCACCCAGAGAGGCACCACTAAGTTTGTGGTTCTGGCCCTCCAGACCATGGTCAAGGATCCATGTCGACTATGTGGGCCTGTTTCTCGGTAAAATGTTCCTGGTGGTGGTGGATGCATTTTCAAAATGGATTGAATGTGAAATAATGTCGGGAAGCACCACCACCGCCACCATTGAAAGCCTGAGGGTCATGTTTGCCACCCACGGCCTGCCTGACATACTGGTCAGTGACAACGGGCCATGTTTCACCAGTGCCGAATTTAAAGAATTCATGACCCGCAATGGGATCAAACATGTCACCTTGGCCCCGTTTAAACCAGCCTCCAATGGGCAGGCAGAGCGGGCAGTACAAACAATCAAACAAAGCCTTAAACGAGTCACAGAAGGCTCACCCCAAAGCCGCCTGTCCCGAGTACTGCTCAGCTACCGCATGAGACCTCACTCGCTCACAGGGATACCCCCAGCTGAGCTACTCATGAAAAGGACACTTAAAACCAGACTCTCACTGGTTCACCCCAACCTGCATGATCAGGTAGAGAGCAGGCGGCAGTAACAAAATGTAAACGATGGTCGCGCCACTGTGTCACGGGAAATTGATCTGAATGACCCTGTGTATGTGCTAAACTATGGACATGGTCCCAAGTGGATCGCGGGCACGGTAATAGCTCAAGAAGGGAGCAGGGTGTTTTATAGTCAAATTAGACAATGGACAAATTTGCAGAAAGCATCTGGACTAAGCGAGGCTGCAGTTCACAGACTGCCCTGAACAACCCACAGCAGAACCACCTTTTTCGAGCCCACAACACACACCCAAGGGATCAACGACACCACCCCGGACCAGGAAATCAAACCCATCACGCCCAGCAAAGCCAGGCTCACCCAGCAGCCCTGCAGGGCCAACAACACACCAGCCCAGCAAGGGCACAGCCAACACACCAGAACAGACATTTGTACCGAGGCGGTGCACCAGGTAAAGAAAGGCTCCCGATCGCCTCACCTTGTAAATAGTTTCACTTTGACTTTGGGAGGGGGGGAGTGATGTTGTGTATCTGTAAAACATGCACTCCCATGTTCCACCACCACAAAGTGCATCCCCTGAAGTCCCAAGGGATCCCAGCATCCTTTGGGAGCACTGTACATAACTGTTCCTCACTCTGGAGTGTCTCAATAAAGACTGAGGTCGCTGTTACTTTAACCTCCCTGTGTGCATTCTCATCTGTGTTCGGAACACAATAACAGCAATTAAGGGATTTCAGATAAAAGCATCAATATTCGTTCACTGTTATCCCACACTGTGATTTCAACTCTTCTCTGACCTGAGCTGCAGCTGTCAACACTTTGGGAGGAAAAATCCATATGGTGCAGGGCTAGGGCAGACTAGCAACATTGGGAAACCCAATGTTGGCAAAACAGAATCTATTACTATGTTTTTTTGTGGTGATTTTTCTATGTATACAAACAGAAATAGTCAATTGAATAGTGTAAAGGAAAGACAATTATCAGGGAAGTATTTTGAATTTAAAGTAACCTCAAGCGCGGGGAAGATTTCCTCTTGTTCTGTGTTCGAAAGATCCTAGATACTGGAATGATTCTGTCTGGTCATGTGGACATTATTGGTCAAAATTGCCCCGTGCCCCTTTTGCGGCACACAGTTCGAATTAAAGGAAAATTTAGCGCTCAACTAGATGGGCAGCTAAATGTCCCGGAACGGGGGTCTTTAATTGAAAAAATGTGTGGGGCGGTATCAGAGACCTAATTCGTCTCCCTGGGGCGATAGCAGTGTGATAGAGGGGTGAAGCACGGCACATCACAATGTCCCTCCCCATCTTTTAATGGGGAGGGCTGCTGCGAACTTTGCAGCCGCTTTCCTGGTGCCCACTGGGCCACCAGGGAGGGTTTTGGCTGGGCTAGCAGCCTAGCACCCAAGAGGGGTGTCGGGCTGCATGTTGCTGGCCCGGCCAATCCAGTGGCCGCCATTGTTGGGCTGTTGCAAAGACGGCCGACAAAATGGCTGCCACAGTGCAAGGCTCTCCCCTTTAAGGGCGGCCACCAAAGCATTGCGACCCGCAAAGCTGTCGCTGGCATCGCCCATGCACCATCCTCGCTCCCCTGCGACAATTTCCCCAGTGGGGTGCAAAAGGGTCGACGCAGGGCTAGCGCGCATGGCGATGACATCATCGCCATGTGCGCTAACCGCCCGGGGTGAAAAGTAAGGGGAGCAACGCAAAGATTTTTTCCCCGCCGTCATCCCGGAGGCAATTCCGGGTGGGTCACTTCTGCCACCTGCGAAAAGTCCTTATCGCCCCGTTAATGGCTCCTGGAGGCGCTAAGATGCCTTTCGGAAAGGGACAATTTCAGCCCCTATATCCACTGCTGAACTTGGGATTTATTTTATTGATCCTGTATGACTGTTGCAACTTAAACAATTTGGAGTATGGCAATAGTTCAACATGGGATGTCCCATGCCAGTTAAATATTTGACAGTATATTTGCTAGACCTATCGCAATGTACTGCACTGTACTGAATTCTGGTAAAGTATGTAATGCTTTCCAGTACTGTAATTATACTGATCTTTCCTTTGTTACTGTTGATATTGAAAGAAAATAGTATTCAACTGAAATATATTATGTTACTTATTATCACATTCATGATTTCCACTGAGATTTCACACTGATTATGAACACTTGTATGAGCATCAGTTTGCCGATTGAGACTTGTTTCATTGTGCACCTTGTTATAACACATATTCTGAAATGAGCACGATAAGGAGGCTAGACTGTGTTTTTATTTTTAACTGCCTGAGCACATTGAAGCCAGTTGTACTGACCTCACTTCTACCTATATTTGAGCAATGAATCTGAGAACAAGAACTGAACTTTCCTGATCTTCCTGAACTGTAGGCTCAAACATTTACTGTATGCTGCATTCAATTACTGATGCTTGTCCAAATCTGTGCATGAAAATCAACAATAACCAAAGGATTATGGAGACTTCCTGCTTAGCACCAAGGAGTTAATCATCAGTAATTGCTCTTGCATTCAGGAAGAGAGAAAGTAAGTTTGATTCATTCCAAGAGGGGCAAAATATCCAGCACAGTTACAACACAGAATGAAGATGGGTTGTTTGTTTGCAGTGAGGTCAGGGGCAGGGAATATTGCTGTAAAACAGCGATGCAGCACCTGCAATGAATTCCGCCATTCAGTAATGCAGTGATGCACCTGGCTTTTCAGAAACTGGGCCAAAGGATGGCTGTCCCTTTTGGCATTGAAGGGCATCTTCCACATGGACGGCATGAGAGAAGATGTCAGAAAGAGTCAAAGTGATGCCAAACAGGCAGAGGGCCTGGGAGAAAATGATGAAGTCACTCAGCCTCAGAATATCTGCCAAAGTAAGAGCATCGGTGTTTGCTGACGCACGTATGCATGCCACGAAGTGTTTCCTCTCAACCTTCAAACATCTTGACTGAGGTGGCATGCAAAGCACTCAGACAACCTTTTGTTGCTTTACTTCCATGTCTACACTACAGCAGGGCAAGCTTTCCAGCTGGAACCATTGGCCCATGAAAGCCCTACGTATAAAAGAAGGTTGGTATCTGAGCACAATCACTTTCACTAATCTCTTGGGTCTATCCAAAGCATCCGGCTAGATCAGATGGCATCTGTGGAAGAATCTGTGATATCTTTACAGAGACCACTAACAGCATATACTCTACAAGATGTCTCTTTAACAGAAACTGTCATCACCTGACTTTGCCACATGACCTTTTATTGTTAATATATCAGTAGTTGCATTACATCAGTAGTCCACTAGGTGGAGTTCTATAACACTTCTTCCTCCTTATTGAAGAAGTAATCCTAACAAAATAATCATTATACATAACTTGCATGGTATACACAACAAAAGATATGCGGCTAGATTTTACACTTTTGTGCTTGGCGCTCAAAAATGGGCGTTATTTCCGGCATGGGCGGTAAAAATGGGTTTTCAGATCGTCGGCTTCTTGCCCATTATCAAAGCACCTAGTCTCCATTTTTGAAACTGGCGTTACTGCGAGCGATATAAAATAGGTGGTAGCGTTAAATCTCGCTGATCTTCTGCTGTAAAGCATCACCGTCCTTAGCAATGGCATGGCAGTGCTCGATTCCCCGATTCAGAGGTCAAGAGTCATCATGACATGCGCTGAAGAGGAGACAGAGAGAGAGGGAGCTCAGAGGGACTGAAGGCATGTGTGGGTATGGTGTGGCTGCTTTGGGAGGAAGGAGGGAGACTTTAGAGCTTTACAGCAAATAGTGAAACAAAAATTAGCTGTTACCAGCCACATATTGGCCCGAATTTGGCCTATAATGGAGGGAGAGGAGGAGGCATCACAGCACGCTGTGGAGACTGATGCTGGAGAGAGCAGTGAGGTGGGAGAGGAGCACATTGGAGGGCGCAAAAGAGTGAGAAAGTTCTCAAATGAGGCAGATTACCCTCTAGAACTTGGTTTATGGTTACTTTATAATCACCACACAACCTTACCTTACCATCTGACTTAGGTACAACAGCAATAGAGATAATGTTCTCAGTTTCTAGTCTTTTGAGTTCTTGTTCAACTTTAGAAACATAGAAAATAGGAGCAGTAGTAGGCCATTCGGCCCTTTGAGTCTGCGCCGCCATTCAATATGACCTTGGCTGATTCTCTATCTCAACACCATATTACCACTTTTTCCCCATACCTCTTGATGCCTTTTGTTTCTAGAAATCTATCTATCTCCCTCTTAAATATATTCAGTGACTTGGCCTCCACAGCCTTCTGAATTCCACAGGTTCATCACCCTCTGAGTGAAAAAACTTCTCCTCATCTCGGTCCTAAATTTCCTGACCTGTAACATTGAGTGCGTATGGTACGGGATGTGGCTTGCAGTAAACTGGTCTTGTGCCCTTCTGCACTCTGACACTTGCCTTGAAGTCTTGGATCGGACTGCATGTTTCACAGAACATGTGTGGATACTGCTTGATGACGTCATCTTTCGATGCAAATTTTGTTTCCACAGGAAAAATCTCATTCCATTCCAGCCTCAGCGATCCAAACCAATTTCTACTTATGAAGGCAGACTTGTCTCCTGCTACTACTATGAGAGGCAAGCTCTGAAACTGATGATATATATTTCACTGGTATGGTGATACATTTCTACAACCGGAATTTGCTCTCCTGAGTAGCCATGCAGCTCTATCTTCGATTTCTCCAGTCGAAAATCACGCAACTTGTTAAGATACAGTGATTCCAGTACTATGCTCACAGATGCACCAGTGTTGATTTCCATGGATATCCTGGTTCCTGCAATATCTACTTGGATGATGATACATTGCGAATCGCTGTTAAATAGCTTTGTGCTCCTGATGATGTGTATCTCCAGGACCTCCTCGTCCTGTTGCTTCTCTTTAATGCTATGCAATGTCTGGCGATTTCTACTTCTAGCTTTGAAAGTTGGATTACTCTTCAGTCATCACGCCTTCACAAGATGCCCAGTTTTCTTGCAGCATCAACACTCTGCATTCTATGGACAGCTTTGAGCAATGCGTTGTCCCAGGCACCGATAGCACAACTTCAATTCACTGTTATCTTGGCTAGCTGCAGAGGCCATGGGACCCAACTGCCTTTTACATTTAGCCTGCCGGTGATTCACTACGGTTGTCTGATGACTGGAAATGGCGCGAAATTCTCGGGAGTATTGGTCGGCCATGTCCATCGTCATCGCTGTCTGACAAGCTAAGCCAAAAGTCAAGTTAGGGGTTGTCAACAACTTCCTTCTGATTGTTTCATTTTACAACCCAAAAACAAAGTGGTTACGCAATGCTCTGTCATGAAAGTTTCCGAAATGACAGTTAGTGGATAGCTTTTTTTAAGCTATCATGTACTCACTGATATCCTCGTCATTCAATTGAATTCAAGTTCCAAAACGATAACTTTCAGCAATTCCCAGGGGCTCAGGACTGTAGTGCTTTTCCTACTTGGTTAGAATCTCCATCAGTGGTGTGTCCTTTGGCTTGATGGGAACAAGCACATTTTTCAGGGTTTCATACATCTCGGGGCCTGCTTCAGTCAAGAAAATAGCCTATTTCGTTTCTAAAGCCACCCGGTTATGGTTTTCATCATTGGAAACTTCGACGATGCGATTCGCGGTGAAAAACATTTCTAGCCACTCCACTAGCCACTCGCGATGGAGCGCACCTAAGCACCCTATTATTCCCATAGGCGCAGCCATCTGGACTCTGGCAATGTCGATAGTTCAGCCATGTGTGTTTGAAATTTACCTTGGATTTTTAGCTGTTCTGCAAAACAAAGAACCTCTCAAAGTCTCTCTGTCCGTTGGCAGGATTACCCACCAACAAAAATATCAGCTAGGGAATCTAAATATCCTATCCTCATCACCATCTGTGATATCATTATAGAGACCATTACCACCATACACAAGATGGCTCCTTAACAGAAACTGTCATCATGTAACTTTGCCACATGACCGTTTATTGTTAATGCATCAGTAGTTGCATTACATCAGCAGTCCATTAGGTGGAGCTCTATAACAGAATCCACTGGTTGCATGTGTTCAGTTTTGCATGATGGTTTATCAGAACTGCAGCCTACCACGGAGCATGTGGCAATTCTAGGAGCTTAACAGTGGAGTTACAATGACAGAGGTCTTTGTATAGTAGGATTATCTGCCATAATCCTCACTGTCAGTGCTCTTATGTAGGCCTTAGGCTCTTGTACAATAGGTTATTGAATTTAATATTTGGTTTAAGAAGAAGGGTGAGTCACAAACCAAGGTTTTAAATTTAGGTAAGGCTGACTTTGAAGGAATGAGGCAGAAATTGACGACAGTAGACTGGGCAGAACTGTTACTGCGTAAAAATACAGATGAACAATGGGAGGTGTTCAAAGAGATATTTGATTCAATGCGAGATCTGTACATACCCCTAAAAGGCAAGGGGCTAGAGTTTCCATTATTCTTGCATGCATAATGCCCTCTTAATGCCCATTTTTCCACTGAAATGAGGTGTAAGGCCAGATATCGCCCATTTAACCACAAAATGGAAACTGACGCACATTTTTCGTACACTTATCGCCGAGCGTTACTTTTGGCATGTACGTAACACCGGGAAAAAATAATACCGCCCGCCCACTTTTTTTGGGCAGAATCATCAGAATGTGCGAAACCAATGCCCATAATATTGTCCAGCTTTACTTTCGGCACGTAATTAATGCCGAGATTCAATAGTACCCAGGCCCGCTTTTTTTTGTCGTAAAGATCAAATTTGCTGAAACTAACGGCCAGTATATCGCCCAGCATCACTTTCACCACCTCGCACACATCTCACCCACAATATCGCTCGCCCTAACACCGCTCAGAAAAAAGCGGTGTGGATGCCATTTTTCAAATCGCAGGTCGCTCCAAGGAGGTTTCAACTTTGGGGGAGTTTGGATTGACTCTGGAGTTCTTCTCAGGTGAAGTGACCATCTCAACAGACATATTTTCAGACTGTGGACAATTGGGTTTTACCGTAGATGTCTTTTAGTGTCGAAATGATTGTTTCTGATGAATCGATATTATACTTTTCTTGGAATGGGGCCAGCCATTTCTCAGACTGTATCGATTACTGCACAGATGCTGCAGAGTGCAAATGGCACAACAATGCAGACTATTATGTGCCCAATCTAAGATGTGCCAGAATGAGGAGGAGGTCCAGACCATACACACCCTGCACTTCCAGGGAGAAGAGGTCTTACCTTGATGTGTCCGAGAACCTGCCTTCGGAGACTGCGCTTCCACAAAGTGGTGATCACTGAAATATGCCAGCTCATCAGGGCAGATCTGCAGCCTGCCATCACTTTCAGGACATCCCTGTCCGTCGAGATCAAGGTCACTGCGGCACTGTCGTTCTACGCCCTTTCGGGCCTCCGCGGTTGACGTTTCCCCTCTGTTTCAGCATGACACACATCGCTGCATTTGAAAGGTCACGGAGGCCCTGTACACGCGAAGGATGGACTTTATCAGCTTCCCTATGACTACTGAGACTCAGACTGACAGGGTTGGAGCATTCTACCGCAAGTTCCCCAAGAGCAATACAGTGTACTCACATCGCCATGCGGGCACCTTCTCAGGACCAGAGGTTTTTCGCAACAGAAAAGGATTTCACTCCCTGAAGGTCCAACTAGTTGTCGACCACAACCAGATCATAATGGCAGTGAATGCCAAATGTCTGGGCACCTTCGATGAGGCTCACATCCTGCATGAGAGCGCTGTCTCTGACATGTTTAAGAGTCAGCCACAAGGACAATGCTGAATGCTTGGTGACAACGGATATGGCCTAGCCACCTGGCTGATGACCCCCCCGCTGCGTGACACCCACACCGAGGCCAAGAAGCGATACAACGAGAGCCACAGAGACACATGAAATGTGGTCCAGAAAACAATAACTGTGCTTAAGCAGCGCTTTCGATGCCTGGAGCAGGTAGCTCAATTTGTGGTCATGTGCTCTATGCTGCACAGCCTGGTTATCAGGAGGGGACAAGAATTGCCAGTAGGGATTGATGGTCCACCTCAGAAGCGAGAGGAAGGAGGAGGATGAGGGGCTGGACGCTGACCTTGGGCCAGACAATCAGGCTGGCTATGCAACCATGCCCACGGCCTCCTCCAGACTTCAGGAAAGGGCCCGTGGTGACTACATAGCTGCAAGACTCTTACATCAAGAACTCATAAATGAGTGATTTGCCTGAAAGAACGTTGTTGTAATTGACAACGCTGATACACTGGTGTGCGTGCGCATCACAGACATCAATGGTGGGCAACACCTTGGTGCCAATTAAAGTTTAAGTTGATTCTAGTTAAGTTTAATTATACACTTTCATGTTAAGGAATCCACCAGTATGTAATGGTCCAGCTATCTGAGACAATGCGCAACAAGGTTATGTTGAATAAAAAACATTTTATATGACCATTGGTCTGAAATCATAAGTATGGGCAAAAACACCCCACCCACAATCCACTTTTTTAACCATTGACATCAATCAAATGGTCAACATGTCCAGCAACACAGAACACAACTGCAAAACAGGAGGGTGGCCCCCTCCCCTCATACATTACAACAAATTGCATACACCGAGATGGAGATATAACACAGCCTGTGGACATGCACCTCACTTTCCTCCCCCCATCCCCTTCTTCTCCCCACCTCTACCCCTTCCCCTTCCCGCTCCACACCACCTGGCCGAAGAGCTCCTCAGCCGGTGCCTTATTGGTGGGGATAAAGGCAGAGCCGGTGGTTGCAAGAGTACGGGAATGGGGTGGGAACATTGTCGGATCCAGAAGCAGTATTATGGTCCTGCTTCTCATGTGTCATTGGCAGTGGGGGTGCGGAACCTAGGGGTGGAGTGCCACGCTCCGAGGACCACTGAGAGGCCTGTGCCAGCAGTGTTCCTGGCTATCGCCTCCAGGGCCTCCGCCATCCGCGGAATGTACTCAGTCATGATGCCGGAGATGCCCCCCAACGCAT
This sequence comes from Pristiophorus japonicus, assembly GCF_044704955.1. Lineage (NCBI taxonomy): Eukaryota > Metazoa > Chordata > Chondrichthyes > Pristiophoridae > Pristiophorus > Pristiophorus japonicus. The sequence goes on from NC_091983.1 coordinate 46,491,273, forward strand.
TGAGGATATGGTCACCAATGTCTACAGTTCTCCTGGACAACTTTACCATCTCTCCGTTCTCATCTGGTGCTTGTGGACCAGACCTGCTGCGTCCACGAAACCACGGCGGGGTCGGCGCCGTCCTGGGGACAAATGGGGTGCCCTGTGACGAGGTGCTTGGGCCCGGTACCTCCAGAGTGGAGGCAGGAATGGCTGGAAGAGCAGTAGATGGCTTTGGGGTGGAATGGCTTCTGGAGCCTGGCAATGCAGATTCCTCAAAGTCCGCGCTCTTATCCGTAGAAAACAGACCCAGCGGATTGACGGGCGAGAATCGGAGCTCCTCAGCACCAGATGTAGGATCGTCCGCCGAGTCCAGCCCCATGCCCCCACCTTGTGGCCTCTGTGGTCTTGCCTGGGGACGTGCTGCTGGCTGAGCTGCAAAACACAAATGAGGTTGTTAGAGGAGAAGGGGGTGCTAGGGTCACAAGGTGATTCCAGCGCTACACACAGCATATACACGACAAAAGCACCACCGCTATCAAGATCATCACAGACATCACATTTCATGACCACCAACACATAGTGTATTGCAATGATTTTCAGTAGGCCAGCATTATTTATAGGACAATTTTAGAAACCATCTATCGTAAACTTTGTTCGGATATGAGTAGCTGTGGCATCAATTGACTTTAGATCACACAATGGTGTATACTTTACTCACGTGGTAACACTTCAGGGTTTTCAACTGCTTGCGTGGCTGTCCGGGGGCGTCTCCCCATGAGTGTGAGCACCAGTGATGTCGCTGGTGACTGGTAGCCCTCCATTCATTCGCCTCTGCTCAGACCTAATCGTCGATAGCTTCTTCCGTAAAAGATGACAGGACGACATGGCATGAGATCATTGCGTGATATCATTGCTAGGTATTGTCACAGAAATTGATACAACACATAACCGACAGATGTAATCATGATTATTATGATAATTATCATTCTTTACTTAAAGACATAGAAACATAGAAACACAGAAAATAGATGCAGGAGTAGGCCATTCGGCCCTTCGAGTCTGCACCGTCATTCAATGGGTTCATGGCTGAACACGCAACTTCAGTACCCCATTCCTGCTTTCTCGCCATACCCCTTGATCCCCCTAGTAATAAGGACTACATCCAACTCCTTTTTGAATATATTTAGTGAATTGGCCTCAACAACTTTCTGTGGTAGAGAATTCCACAGGTTCACCACTCTCTGGGTGAAGAAGTTTCTCCTCATCTCGGTCCTAAATGGCTTACCCCTTATCCTTAGACTGTGACCCCTGGTTCTGGACTTCCCCAACATTGGGAACATTCTTCCTGCATCTAACCTGTCTAAACCCGTCAGAATTTTAAACGTTTCTATGAGATCCCCTCTCATTCTTCTGAACTACAGTGAATACAAGCCCAGTTGATCCAGTCTTTCTTGATATGTCAGTCCTGCCATCCCAGGAATCAGTCTGGTGAACCTTCGCTGCACTCCCTCAATAGCATGAATGTCCTTCCTCAAGTTAGGAGACCAAAACTGTACACAATACTCCAGGTGTGGCCTCACCAAGGCCCTGTACAACTGTAGTAACACCTCCCTGCCCCTGTACTCAAAGACATACACCATTAATGCAGGCTTTGTGTCCAACATTCCCGGTAAAAGTGAAACACCGTACATCTGATTATAGTCACTCATGGCTCTTATAAATCAAATTATATAATTATATAAGTATATGTAAATAAATGTAATACTCTTGCGGATCTGACAAGGTCATTCCATCGCTTGCGGCATTAGTTGCCCTCATGCACCTCAAGACCACCTCTGCTATCTCGGCCCATATCCTCTGGTAGGCCTTTGGGGTGGGCTGCCCACGCCATCCCTGTGTCAAATCACCCCAGCGTGACTCAACCTCCTGCAGAAGGGAGGTATTTGCCTCGTCCGAGAACCTCCTCACTCTTTTGCACCCTCCAATGTGCTCCTCTCCCAGCTCACTGCTGTCGCCAGCATCAGTCTCCAAAGAGTGCTGTGTCACCTCCTCCTCTCCCTCCATTATAGGCATCAAATTCAGGGGAATATCTGTCTGGTAACAGCTAATTTTTTTCCTCCCAATTTGCTATAAAGCTCATAACTCTCCCTCCTGTCTCCCAAAGCAGCCACACCACACCCACCACACCTTCATTCCCTCTCAGCTCCCTCTCTCTCTGTTTGCTCTCATGCGCATGTCATGATGACCTTTGACCTCGGGAATTGAGGTTGCCATGCTGTTGCTATGGATGGCGACACTTCACGACAGAAAGTCAGAGATTTAACGCAACGCCCATTTCAGATCGCTCGTGGTAACGCCCAATTTCAAAAATGGAGACTAGGGGCTTTGAGAATGGGCGACAAACCGGCGATCTGAAAACCCATTTTTACCACCCACACTGGAAATAACCCCTATTTTTGCCCGATCTGCACAAAAGTGTAAAATCTAGCCCAAGATCTCTACTCATGTAATGAAACAACCCGGGTCAACACAAGAAATGAGGGTACAGTATAAAACTGAAGGAAAGGGCTTATACACAGGCAAAGAATAGTGGAGATCCCACAGACTGGGAGAAATATAAAGATCAGCAAAGGGATACAAAGAAAGTAGCAAGAACTGCATAAAGAGAATATGAAAAAAAAACCTGAGGGATGTCAAGGACAACACTAAAGATTTTTAACAAGAATATTAAGTGAATGAGGGTGGTGAAAGAGTAAACTGGGCCCATTAAAAACAGCAGGAGGTGATATTATAATTGAAAATCAGGAAGTGGAGACTTGCTAAACACTTACTTTATATAGGAAGAGGATAAATGACCAGAGATATGAGGAAAACTAAATTAAATCAAGGGGAGGAACTGACTAGATTTAATTAAAAAAAAGGGTAATGGGGAAAATAGTGAGACTATAGATAGACAAATCTCTAGGTTCCAATGGTTTTCACCCCTGGGTATTAAAAGAAGTAGGTGAGAAGTAGATGCTCTCATCATGATCTTCAAAAACACTCTTGATTCAGGAATTATCTGCTTGGATTGCAAAACTGTCAATGTCACCCCATTATTTAAGAATGGTAGGAGAGATAAACTGGGAAATTTTAGGCCTATTAGTCTAACGTCTGTTGTGGGGAAGTTACTAGAATTTGTTATTAGAGCCAGAGTGACTGAGCACTTGGACAAAGATGAACTGATCAGAGAGAGACAGCGTGGATTTGTAAAGGGTAAGTCATGTCTAACGAACCTAGTTGAATGTTTTGCGGAGGTAACTAAAGCAGTCGATAAGGGAGTGTCTATGGATGTTATTTACATGAACTTCCAGAAGGCATTCGATATGGTTCCACACAAGAGACTGCTAGCAAAAATGAGAGTGCATGGAATTGGAGGTAACCTATTCACATGGGTAGGAATTGGTTAGGAGGTATGCGGCAGAGAGTAGGGATAATGGGTATGTACTCAAATTGGCAGGACGTGACAAGTGGCGTCCCTCAGGGATCTGTACTGGAGCCTCAGTTTTTCAGTTTATTTATAAATGGCTCAGATGAAGGAATAACAAGCTGTATATCCAGGTTTTCCGATAATACCAAGTTAGATGACTCAGTAAATAGTATTGATGTATTTTGTGGCACTGCAAACTAACTGATGTTGAATAACTGATGAGGTAGCTTGGATGGGCCTGAGGCATAAAGCTTCATGGCTACTGAAATAATTGTCTTTGTTGTTGCTTATTTTGAAAATCAGATTCCAGTAGATGGCACAGCTTTCTTACTGCCTTGGTGAAGTAGACTCTACAAAGGTCATTGATCTAGGCTATTCCAACTTAAGCATGCCTGGGTGTGTACCCCAGGTGCATGGGTAAGGGTGGGTATGGGCAATCTGCCTCTGATGTCAACAAACTAGTTTAGCATCCTTCCTTTTATTCTGCCTCCAAAAACTCAAGTAGAGAGGAACATTGGACTGGACTTGCACTGAATTTGCGACCGGATTGTCGCCACGATTTGACCCTCCGTGACGAAAACCCGGTCAGCGGGATCTTCAGAGTACCTTCTTGCGGTGGCGCTGCCACGTACTGCCAGGGAGAGGAGCGCTGACGTGAAATGAGGTGCAACGGCGTGGGTTGCGTCACCATTGTACTTTCGGCTCTCTCCAGACCTGTACTCTGCGCCCAGAATACCAACACGGTCAAACCTATCAGTGCAGCCCTGCCAGCAGCGGTAAGTATGAAGACCTGCAAAAAAAGGTAAGTTAAACTTTTTATTTTTTAAATTCTTTTTCAGCGATTTGATAGGTAAGGATTTTGTGAATGTTTGTTGCAATTTTATTTCCCCCCTCCCAAGGCCTCTCTCGCAGCGCTACCGGCCCCGGACTAAAGTTACTGAAACTCACAGTTTGCGCCGCGCATCCTCGTGCAACACCAACTTTACCAACGTAAAGGCCGAAAGTTCGGCCTAAAAACAATAGCGCAGCGAAAACGATAATTTTGGCATGAAAACTACCATTTTCACCGAAATCCAAAAATCTAGCCCAATATTGTGTTTTTGAGTTTAGATATCCTTAATTTCGTTGCATTTTTGGTATTTACATTATATATTCTTGGTTTTAACATTACTGGGCACTTCCATAAGCTGTCCCTGTATCTCCTATGACCCAGAATATGCCTTTATCTGCCCAACATCTAGATAAGTGTGATGAGATCATGGGTCAAATAGAGGACCCTTGCCAATATAATCCAGATTACTGAAATATATCACGTGCTGTCGAGTTAAGCATTGGCGTAAACATCGACAGTATTGGCGTAAACATTTTGGACTTTAAGTTTTGGACATTGCTTTTTCATATTTCAGACGAATTGGGACAGGCCCAGACATGTTCCACAGGAATACACATCAGGTGGGCAGGGATAGTCTGGGATGGCTGAAAGCAGATGGAGGACCCTTTTGTCATGTAATGGCAACCCATCAGTGAGAGATCAGGTAAACTGGTCAGTGCTCAAGCCATCGAAATGACTGAGAGCCCTGGAGCGCGGGAACCTCAGGACAAAGGAAGCTATTTGGCCACCCAGACTCGTTGTAGCCTTTACCCCCAGTAAGAGCGCAGTAACAAAGGCACAGGCCGAAGATGTGATTCATTGCCTTTTAGTTGGACTGCCTCAGGCAAAGGACTGTTTTTTGGCATGAGGATTTCAGCAAGCATAAGAGAATGGCAGGTTGCTGCCATTTCTCTCTCTCCTCTTCTACGCTTGCTTGCTTCGTTCAATGCATTCAAGGACCAAGCACTTCATCTGGAATGGAGAGAAGAAACCTTCTATGAGCAAAAGAGAGCCTTGCTATTTTGACTGGACTTGGAAACCACAGATTGGTACGAAACCAGAAGACATGCCTCATCAGGAGAAGCAGCGAGTAAACCAGAGGGGTAACTGGTGAGTATTATCCCAGCCCACACATCCTTTAGACTGCCGCATAGGGGTGTCGTGTGTTCCGACCAGGCCTTAGGGGTTTAGTGAGAATGTTTCTGCGTGGATCATAGGCATATGCACTGTCTGTTGGACAGATTCGGTGATGCCCTATTGAGCCAAGCAGGGGTGGTTTAGTCATGGGTACTTTGCGATAGGGGTCTGTTCAGATGGGCCAGTGTTGTGTGTTGTACTGTGTTTGTTTTACACCACCAGGGTGTGTTTTAGTAGAAGCAGGTGTGTGCTTTAACTTGAATAAAAGCATTGTTACCGTTGAGACTGAAAGATCTCTCTATAACTGAGTATTCTGTTCACTAATATAATTCCTGGGGTCTAGGGGGCGTGATTCAAAACCACCAAGGTCAAAGCCACTTACACGAGTGAACTACTTGTCATCAATAGATGGAAAAATATACATGCTATCAGACCATGTATCAGGTAATAAGCCAACAGACAAATTTACTTCATATTAAACAGATGAATGAATATTACTTAGTGCCCACAGTCTGGTTACAGTAATTTCAACTTTTTACTGTTCTCTTCAATATGTATTATAATCAATTACATTCTAAGTATTTTTTCCACTGAAAATCGTCTGAAGAGTTACTCAAAGTATAAAGATCAACTCATATGGAACAATTATCACTTGCACTGCCCCCTAGCTGCACTAGAACCAAGTTTCAAAAGGAAAATAGAATCCAGTTATACCATGCTTTCTAAATTAACTTTATATAATCATTTTTTTTAGCATGCTCGTAAAAAAAGACTTACATTTATATAGCACCTTTCATGACTTCAGGATATCCCAAAGCACTTTGCAGCTAATTAAGGACTGTTGAAGTGTAGTCACTCTTGTAATATAGGGAACGCGGCAGCCAATTTGCACACAGCAAACTCCCACAAACAGCAATATGATAATTGTTATGCCTCAAATAAAGCAATGTGACTGAGTACTGTAGACTTGAGTAAGTGTGACCTTAGTCTCTTTATTCTGACTCCAGAGTGCTGGCACAGCATGGGAGGCCTGCTTATATGCAGTGCTCCCAAGGGATGCTGGGATCCCTTGGGACTCCAACAGATGCACCCTCTGGTGGCGGTAGAATGTTGGTTACAAGGTGTTGCATACATAACATCATCCCCCCACCCCCCGTCCCCCCTCAAAGTCAATAGTACATTTATGGACAGGGTGAGACGATCTGGGACTTTCCACTCTCTCGATCATCTCGGTACAAACACAGGTGCAGGTGAGTTGGTTGTGCCTTCGCTGGGCTGCTGCGCAGCTGGTCTGGCTGGGATGCTGGGGATGATGAATTCAGCTTTGTGGTCAACCGTGATGTCCGTTGCCACTTATGTGTGTATCGGAGGGTCGGAGTTGGTGGTGCCCTCTTCAGGTTGCTCGTGGCTGTCTGTGAATCGCAGTTTGGTTTGGTTCAAATGCTTTCTGCAAGTTAGTCCATTTGCAAGTTTGACCTCAAACACCCTATTCCCTTCTTTGGCTATGACAGTGCCAGCAAGCCATTTGGGACCATGTCCATAGTTGAGTACAAATACAGGGTCATTGACTTCAATATCGCGTGACAAATTTGCGCAATCATGGTACATGCTTTCTTGATGCCACCTGCCATGACATGATCATGAAGATGAGGGTGGACTAGAGAGAGCGATGTTTTGAGTGCCCTTTTCATGAGCAGTTCGGCAGGGGGAACCCCGGTGAGCGAGTGGGGTCTTGTGTGGTAGCTGAGCAGGACTCGGGACAGGCGGGTCTGCAGGGAGCCTTCCGACATGCGTTTCAAGCTTTGCTTGATGGTTTGGACTGCCCGTTCTGCCTGGCCGTTGGATGCGGGCTTGAACAGGGCAGATATGACGTGCTTGATCCCATTGCGGGTCATGAATTCCTTGAATTCAGTGCTGGTGAAGCACGGCCCATTGTCGCTGACAAGGACATCAGGCAGGCCGTGCGTGGCAAACATGGCTCGTAGGCTTTCGATGGGGCAGTGGACGTGCTTACAGACATTATTACACACTCAATCCATTTTGAATAAGCATCCACAACAACCAAACACATTTTGCCTAGAAACGGGCCAGCGAAGTCAACGTAGGTCCTAGACCACGGTTTGGAGGGCCATGACCACAAACTTAACGGTGCCTCCCTGGGTGCATTGCTCAGTTGAGAGCAAGTGTTGCCATGGCGCACGCAAGACTCCAAATCTGAGTCGATGCCGGGCCACCACACATGGGATCTGGCTATAGCTTTCAGCATTACTATGTCTGGGTGGGTACTGTGTAGGTCGCTTTTGAATGTTTCCCTGCCTTTCTTAGGCAAAATCACGCGATTATCCCACAAAAGACAGTCCGCCTGTATGGACATTTCGTCTTTGCGCCGCTGGAATGGCTTGATCTCTTCATGCACCACCACTGGGATGCTGGACCAGCTCCCATGGAGGACACAGTTTTTTAGAAGGGACAGTAAAGGATCCTGGCTGGTCCAGGTCCTGATCTGACGGGCTGTAATGGGTGACTTTTTGTTTTCAAATGCATCCATCACCAAGAGCAAGTCTGCAGGCTGTGCCATTTCCACCCCGGTGGTGGGCAATGGTAGCTGACTGAGAGCATCCATGCAGTTCTCTGTGCCTGGCTGTGGCAAATTACATAGTTATATGCAGACAGCGTGAGCGCCATCTTTGGATGCGAGCAGAAGCATCGGTATTAATACCTTTGCTCTCTGAGAATAGCGATACGAGTGGCTTATGAGCAGTTTCTAACTCGAACTTAAGCCCAAACAGATACTGGTGCATTTTTTTCACCCCATAAACGCATGACAAAGCTTCTTTTTCAATCATGCTGTAGGTCCTTTCGGCCGTGGACAAACTCCTGGATGCATAAGCGACCGGTTGCAATGTTCCCGGTTCATTTGCTTGGGGTAACACACACCTGACCCCATACGAAGATGCATCCCAAGCTAGCAGTAAACGTTTACATGGGTCATACAAAACAAGCAGTTTGTTGGAACATAACAGATTTCTGGCTTCCTCAAAAGCAGTCTCTTGTGGTTTCCCCCATACCCAGTCATCTCCCTTGCGTAGCAACATATGTAGAGGTTCTAGCTAGGTGCTTAACCCGGGTAGGAAATGACCAAAATAATTGAAGGATGCCAGGAATGACCGTAGCTCCGTCACGTTCTGTGGTCTTGGCGCGTTCTTGATGGCCTCCGTCTTGGCGTCGGTGGGTCTGATGCTGTCTGACGCAATTCTTCTCCCCAAGAACTCGACCTCTGGCACCAGGAAAACTCACTTCGATCGTTTCAACCTGAGTCCCACATGATCTAGCCGACTTAGAACCTCTTCCAGGTTCTGCAAGTGTTCGATGGTGTCCCGACCTGTGATCAATATGACGTCCTGGAAAACCACGGTGCGAGGAACTGACTTTAGCAGATTTTCCATGTTCTTTTGAAAAATAGCCGCGACCGATCGAATCCCAAACGGGCATCTATTGTAAATGAACGGGCCTTTGTGCGTGTTGATGCAGGTGAGGCCTTTCGAGATTCCGCCAGCTCCTGCGTCATGTAGGCCGAGGTCAGGTCCAACTTGGTGAACGTCTTCCCTCCTGGCAGCATCGCAAATAGGTCATCTGCCTTGGGTAGCAGGTACTGGTCCTGTAGGGAAAAACGGTTAATCGTTACTTTATAGTCCCCGCAAATTCTGACCGTGCCATCGCCCTTGAGAACCGGACCAATCGGACTGGCCCACTTGTTGAACTCAACTGGCGTGATGATGCCCCCTCATTGCAGCCTGTCCAGCTCGATCTCCACTTTCTCTCGCATCATGTATGGTGCCGCACGTGCCTTGTGGTGGATGGGTTGTGTACCGAGAACCAAGTGGATCAGCACCTTCGCCCCAGAGAAATTTCCGATGCCTTGCTCAAACAACAACGGGAACTTCTCAAAACCTGGGCACATGAGGCGTCGTCAACGGACGAAAGCACATGGATGTCATCCCAGTTCCAGCGGATTTTTCCCAGCCAGTCTCTGCCGAACAGTGTGGGGCCATCTCGTGGTACAATCCATAGTGGTAGTTTGTGCACCGCTCCATCATAGGAGACTTTTACTTCTGCGCTGCCAATTACAGAGATCAGCTCTTTAGTGTAAGTTCTCAGTTTGGTATGAATAGGGCTCAGCTTGGGCCTTTGTGCCTTGTTGCACCACAGTCTGTTGAAGGCCTTTTTGCTCATGATGGACTGACTCGCACCCTTGTCCAATTCCATGGATACTGGAATTCTGTTCAGTTCAACTTTTAACATGATCGGTGGACATTTTGTGGTGAAGGTGTGTACCCCATACACTTCTGCCTCCTCGGTTTGAGTCTCTAGTTCAGTTTGATCCACCATGGATTGATCTTTCTCTGCAACATGGTGGTTTGCAGGGTTTGCAGCTCGTCTGCACATTCGCTGAAGGTGTCCCATTGTTCCACAGCCTTTTCACGCATACTGTTTGAAGTGGCATTGATGGGCTCGATGATCACCTCCGCAGCGCCAACAAGGTGTCAACTGCCTCACATTAACGATTGATGGCGGACTCTGGGTCATCTGAGGTTGTGCAGCTGCAGGCATGTATGTTCTGCCATATGCATTCCTGCCTGAAAACGATGTTACTTTGTGTACAGTACGTGCCGATGCATCTTTATGCTGCAAAATTTGTTTGGTGTTATCGCTGGTGGATATAAATGCCTGGGCTATCTTTATGGCTTTACTCAGGTTTGGTGTTTCAACAGTCAATAGTTTGCGAAGGATAACCTCATGGCCAATGCCAAGCACAAAAAAGTCTCTTAGCATTTGCTCCAGGAATCCACCGAATTCGCAATGTCCTGCAAGGCGCCTTAGTTTGGCGACGTAGCTCGCCACTTCCTGGCCTTCAGTCCGTTGACATGTATAAAATCGATACCTTGCCACCAGAACGCTCTCCTTCGGATTTCGGTGCTTCCAGACCAGCGTACACAGTTCTTCATACAATTTTGTTCTTGGTTTCACTGGAGCAAGAAGATTCTTCATGAGGCCATAGGTTGTTGCCCCGCAGACGGTGAGGAGGATCGCCCTTCGTTTGGCAGTGTTCTCCTTCTCTTCCAGTTCGTTGGCCACGAAGTATTAGTCGAGTCGCTCCACGAAGGCTTCCCAATCGTCATCTTCTGAGAATTTCTCCAGGATACCAACAGTTCTCTGCATTTTTGCATAATGGTTCGTTACCTATTACTCGTCGCCAGTTGTTATATCTCAAACAAAGCAATGTGACTGAGTACTGTAGACTTGAGTAAATGTGACCTTAGTCTCTTTATTCTGACTCCAGAGTGCTGGGATCCCTTGGGACTCCAACAGATGCGCCCTCTGGTGGTGGCAGAATGCTGGTTACAAGGTGTTGCATACATAACAATAATGATCAGAAAATCTGTTTTAGTGACGTTCTTTGAGGGATAAATGTTGGCTAGGTCACCGGGGAGAACTCCTCTGCTCGTCTTTAAAATAGTTACATGCGACCTTTTACATTCACCTGAGAGTACTTTTGGCCATAGCTCACTTGTCACTTCCAAGTTATCATGCCATGTATTTGTAAACAATCTTGATCAACCTGGAGCTTCCTGGGGTCTTATTGGCCCTACATCCAAAAGGTCAGAGGCATGAACCACTGACACTTATGATGGACTTGGTGTTCAAATAGAACAGGACCAGCATGAGAGCCACTTGGCAACGTTTGCACACTGTCCCACTTCATACCGCAGCATGGCCTGACTTAATGAGATACACTGGTCTGTTGGAGCACAAAATGATGCACTTGCCTGAGATTCAATAACATCTCCTGTCGGATGGTCTTCAGTCTTGGTCCTAATGAATTGAAGGTCCACAATGTCCTGCATTTTGTCACCCAAGTTTCCCAAATCAGCAATATGAGGAACTTGTAAGATACATGATTTGTGCTTATGATCTCATTATTGCCTGAGGCTGCTACAGTATGTGCTGCAGGAGCAGGCAATTAGTACATACTTCAGGCTAAAGGACCATTTCTTCTTTACTTTACCCATTTTATTCAGGCCACTTTTGATCTGGGATGCAGATTCTTTCAGAGCTTCCAGATCTAGCTACAAAGTGCTTCCCAATAGATTAATTAAAGCAGATACACCATGTATGTGCTCCAGAATCCTCTGCTCAAAGAGGCCTACTTTCACAGTCATGGCTGGATTTGGAGCAGCTTGGTCTTTTCCCAGCACCTCCAAGACTCTCTGACGATAATACCTTCTCACCAATAGTGATGTACCTTCATCGAGTGAGCTTTACTGTTGTTTCCTAGCCCATTTGGGGACCATCAGCCAGACATCTGGACCCTTTACCTTGAGTGAGCATCTGGTACAATGTAGACCACATTAACATTATTCTACCATTATGGTTGTACATGCTGCATGAATGCATTTCCTTATTACCTGGTTGCTGTGCTACTTGCCACAGACATGACTGTGTTCAGCACATGGCACATATTTTTACAGCATTACCTTGGGCACTTACTCCTAGAAGGATCTTGTCGCCAACGCCGTTAAATAAACATGAATCTAAAATAGCATGTTCTCCTGGAACCTACCCTTTCCGTGCCACATCAATCCCTAGTATTATATAGCAGCTGGGATTAGAGCAAGCAAACTGTTTGCTTTCAACAAATAGTGCTAATAAAGGGAGGTACACAGGTGTAGCAGTTTTATCTGCATGGATTGTATTTTTGGATCACAGTACTGCATTGGCCATTCACACTCTAAAATGCTTAATCATACATTGGTATCTTTCATATCATTTCGAACTAAGGATGTAACATAGCAGACGTACATATTTCTTCCCCAAATAATGCCTCTCTCTATTTCCAGGCAGTCAACTGCCTGTATTGGATGGTCTGTGCTTGCTTTTCAAATATAAATTTACAATAATGACAAGGTTGAGTTTAGTTGATTTGTGCATTAATTTCACGTTAATTTCAGCTGTCACACTGTATTATGCTCATGTCATAAATCCCAACAGCTCGCTTACGTTACAAACAACTTGTCATGGTTGTTCTCAGAATCCATATCTGTTCTTTGACCTTTCATTTATCGTGTTGATGTACCTTCGGAGTTTTATGCAAATCGTTGCTATCCTTCCTGACCTCATGGGTTGGGGGTTTGCGAACACAGTATTTACCATTTCAGCAACCTCCTGCCAGCTGACATCTGGCCGATATGACATTGGTTCTGACAGACCCAGAATTAGCCTTTCTCCATTCGAACACCACACGCACAAGCTTGGACACACCCTTTTCCATAAAATAAACTGTCCAAGTATATAAGAAAGACCTTGCATTTATATAGCGACTTCCATGTCTTCAGCATGTTCCAGAGTGATACACAGCCAACAAAGTATTTTAGAAGTGTAGCCACTGTTGTGATGTAAGCAAATGCAGTAGCCACAGCACAGCATGATCCCACAAACAGCAGTGAAATAAATGACCAGTTAAGTTGTGGGCTAGGACACCGGGAGAACTCCCCTGCTCTTCAAGCTTTTTACATTTATCTGAGAGCAGACAGGGCCTTGATTTAACATCTCATCCAAAAGGCAGCGCTGAAGTGTCAGCCTGGATTATCTGCTCAAGTAGCTGAAGTGCGGCTGAACCCATGGCCTTCTGACTGAGAGTGAGAGTGCTACTACTGAGCCAAGGCTGACACATAATGAGACTAATATTTCTGAAATTGAGTCTACTATTGGTTTGCTTTTATCAGTTATTACATTTAGTTGGTGAATGGCTGTTAAGTTTGAAACAGCATTAACAGTGCTAAACTGAGCTTTGCATAATGTCTGGCTGTAACTTTAACATGAAAGTGGTGATCACTCCCAGCATAAAAATTGAGAGATTTCATATGGCAGCATTAATAAAACCCAAAAATAGGAACATTGGCAGTCTGCGTGCTTGCAGCAAGTCCCACTCACCTATTGCCACTGACCTGCATTGGCTCCTAGTCCCACAGTGCGTCAGATTTAAAATTCTTATCCTGCTGTTTAAATCCCTTCATGGCCTTGGCCCTCCCAAACACTGTAACCTCCTCCAGTCCTATGACCCTCTTTCCCCGAGCTCTCCTTTCCTCCCACCCATGGTGGCCGTGCCTTCAGCTACCTCGGCCTCTCACTCTCCTAAACCCATCTGCATCTCCACCTCCTTGCCCTCCTTTAAGATCCTCTTTAAAATATACTTTGTGGAGCAAGCTGTTAGTCACTTCTTTTCCACTTTATTTGATTAGGTCTCTGTGAAGTTCCGTTGGGTCGTTTTTCTATGTGTTGCAAGAGAAAAGCAGCATTGCATCTGATTTTAAACTTATTGGTCCACAGTTTTCAGGTGTCTCTTGATCCATTTTAAATAACAGTGTTACGTTATCCAATTTTCAGCCCTTAGGAATGCCAGTCGAAAACTAGTGCATTTACTAACTATTGTTTAAAGCTACAGTTAGGGGTTGAAATTCAGTTATGCCCCATTTGGGGGCAGTAACTGAGGTGAGGCGGAACTTCCTGCGCCCGGCAAGGAAGTCGTGTCCCGTCCCTGAAATTTTGGTTACCACACCTGACAGGAAGTGGAGCACAATGTTACGCGCTCCACTTCCCTTTGAGGCAGGTTCGGGAGCGCTACGTGGCATGTGTGTGTAGTGCTAACGTGTTTCAACGCCCCACACCTTCCGTTAAAGTGAAGGGACACTGCAAACTCTGCAGTCCCTTTGACGGCCTCCACTGGGCCACCAGGACTAAGTAGCCCGGCACTGAAATGAAGCGGCGAGCAGCACAATCGCAGCCCGGACCCCACGAAAGGAGCAGCAAACAGTGCGACAGGTGGGTGGGGGGGGGGGAAGAGAAATAAAAGATGGCGGCGCACGGCGCAGTGCACCTCCCCTTTAATGTTCGCCCCGCCATGGGTGACCGGCCCGGTTCACGACACGCGAGGCTGGAGTGGGCAGCGTCCGTGGCGACCTCGTGGGACGCTGGACAATTTCCGTCACGGGGCGGAAAGGGGTCATCGCGCATGGCAATTACATCATCGCCAGATGAGCGGCGGCCCGGGGCACTACCAGAAGGGCGCAGTGCTGCCGTTTCCATGCCTCCGCTAACTCCTGTGCAACTTCGCGGGAGCCGGCAGCGTTTCCCCGGGTGCAAGCTTTATTTGCACCCCGTTATCACGCCCCTGGAGGCTAACGGGAGGCGCAAATCAGGGGAATTTTGACCTCAGAGAATCTTACAGCATAGAAGGAGGTTATTCGGCCATCGTACCTGTGCCGGTGCCGGTTCTTTGAAAGAGCTGTCCAGATTAGTCCCACATCCCAGATTTTTCCCCATAACACTGCAAATGAGTCCTCTTCAAGTGCATGTCCAATTGCCTTTTGAAATTTCTGATGGAATCTGCTTCTACCACCCTTTCAGGTAGTGTATTCCAGGTCTTAACAATCCTCTGTGTGAAAAAAATTCTACTTCATTCCCCCTATAATTCTTTTGGCAATTATTTTAAATCTATGACTTCTGGTTACTGGCCACTTGCCAGAGGAAACAACTTCTCCTTATTTGCTCTATTAAAACACCTCATAATTTTGAATACCTCTATTATATCTGACCTTAACCGTTCTTGCTCTAAGAAGAACAATCCCAGTTACTGCAATCTCTGCAGATAACAGAAGTTCCTTATCCCTGGTGTCATCTTTGTAAAGCTGTTCTGTATCCTCTCCAAAGCCTTGACATCCTTTCTAAAATCTGGTGCCCAGTATTGTACACAATATTCTAGCTGAGGCCAAACCAGTGATTTGTAAAGGTTTAGCGCATCTTCCTTTTTTTTGTATTCAATGCCCCTATTTACAAATCCAAGTATCCCATACGCTTTCTTAGCTGCTTTCTCAACTTGCCCTGTCACCTCCAAAGGTTTGTGAATATACACACCCAGCTCCCTATGCTCTTGCACCCTCTTTTGCGACATTAACTTCATCTTCTTCTTTTGTGAAGTACCTCAGTCATGCCCTATGTCTCGATAAGATTTCCTTCTTTGTCCCTAATTGGCCCCACCATTCCTTTAACTTAGAATCTATGTGCTAGAAATTCCATTTTTGGTCATAGCGGTATTTTTCCGCCAAAAATACCGCAATGACTCCGCTATGACTCCAAGGCCTAACTTTCGGGATTAAATGCGCCCAGCAGCAAAAATCAGCATTGCACCAGGATTCGTGGCGCAAACCGTAAATTTTCTGCAACTTTTCGCCAAGGCCGATACCGCTGCATTGCCTCAGGAGGGGGGAAAACACCAAAAAAAACCTTCCAAAAAATAAAAAATCACAAAACACTCACAAGATACTTACCTTGCAAGTCACTGCAAAAGAATTTTAAAATAAAAGCTTTAACTTACCTTTTTTGCAGGTCTTCATAACTACCGCTGTTCTAAGGGCTGCAACGCAGGTTTTTCCAAGGTGTTTTTTTTCGTCTTATCTATGGGTGCGCTATGAGCCAAATTTTAGGCAAAAACACTTTTTCCAGTCTTGCACGCCAACGGTCTGCTCCCCAGCGATACTTAAAAACCACCAACGCAAGACTTCAGCGAATTTCCCAGTTCACCGTTTCTCGCCCAAAACAGTGATATATTGCCGGAAAAACGGACGCAAGGTTGGTGAATTTCCAGCTCATAGAATCATGGAAATTTATGGCACAGAAGGAGGCCATTCAGCCCATCGTCTCTGTATCGGCCAAAAAGGAGCTATCCAGTCTAATCCCACTTTCCAGCTCTCGGTCTGTAGCCCTGTAGGTTACAGCATTTCAATCGCATATCCAAATACTTTTTAAATGTGATAAGGGTTTTCTGCCTCTTCCATCCTTTCAGGCAGTGAGATCATGAACCTCACCACCCACTGGGTGAAAAAAATTCTCCTTATCTCCCCTCTAATCCTTCTACCAATTACTTCAAGGGGCTGAAATTGCTCCTTTTGATAAGGCCATTGACCGCCGGAAAGCGATGGCCTTGGGTGGCGGGGAATGGCCATCGATTCTCCGTGGATGGGCCGTCATTTTAGAAATTGCCTTTCCTCAGGAATGGAGCGGTATCCAGGACCGCTGCACCTGTTTGCCCACTGCGGCGTGTACACGCCGACCCCTTACCGTCTGGCAGGGACCCCCTCGTGAAATTGCCTTCGTGAAATTGCCCCTTACCCGAAATTGCCCCGTGGGAGTGGCCCCGCTACTGGATGGTGTCCCCGACAGCTTTTGCTGTCAGTGCATTCTGTGTGAAATGGCGGCACGGCTGCCCTGAAAGGGGAAGGCGACTGCCACGGCCGCCATGTTATTTTTTTTGCCCGCCTGTTGTGTACGTAACCAGGAGTAAAGTAACTTAACTGTCTCCTTTATAACAACCCTCAAAAAGATGTCCCAAACCAGCATGAACCAGAATGTTTACAGCAATTGTGAATAGCCGCTGATAACTGACAGCTGCGGACACTCTGTTCCGCCCCCACTTTGGCCTCACTAGTGATAACCACTGCGCTCATTGATGATTCATTGTGGTGGGCAGAACACTTCAAAAATGATAGGTGTGCCCTGTTTCTGGCAGAGGCCAATTTCTACCCCTAAATCTATGCCCCTTGGTTATTGACCTCTCTGCTAGGGGAAATAGGTCCTTCCTATCAACTCTATCTAGGCCCCTTATAATATTATAAGTCTCCCCTCAGCCTCCTCTGTTCCAAAGAAAACAACCCCAGGCAATCCCATCTTTTCTAATAACTTGCCACCTGCTTTACATAGAAGCATAGAAACATAGAAAATAGATGCAGGAGTAGGCCATTCGGCCCTTCGAGCCTGCACCGCCATTCAATAAGATCATGGCTGATCATTCCCTCAGTACCCCTTTCCTGCTTTCTCTCCATACCTCTTGATCCCCTTAGCCGTAAGGGCCATATCTAATTCCCTCTTGAATATATCTAATGAACTGGCATCAACAACTCTCTGCGGCAGGGAATTCCATAGGTTAACAACACTCTGAGTGAAGAAGTTTCTCCTCATCTCAGTCCTAAATGGCCTACCACTTTTCCTAAGACGATGTCCCTTGGTTCTGGACTTCCCCAATATCGGGAACATTCTTCCCACATCAGAATCTTATACATTTCTATGAGATCCCCTCTCATCCTTCGAAACTCCAGTGAATAAAGGCCCAGTTGATCCAGTCCCTCCTCATATGACAGCCCAGCCATCCCTGGAATCAGTCTGGTGAACCTTCGCTGCACTCCCTCAATAGCTCCCTAAATTCATCTCGTAAATCCTTATCCCATTTTTTACCTATATCGTTGGTACCTATATGCACCACGACAACTGGCTGTTCACCCTCCCTTTTCAGAATGTCCTGCACCCACTCCGAGACATCCTTGACCGTTGCACCAGGGAGGCAACATACCATCCTGGAGTATCGGTTGTGGCCGCAGAAACGCCTATCTATTCCCCTTACAATTGAATCCCCTATCACTATCGCTCTCCCACTCTTTTTCCTGCCCTCCTGTGCAGCAGAGCCAGCCACGGTGCCATGAACTTGGCTGCTGCTGCTCCCCGCTGATGAGTCATCCCCCTCAACAGTACCCAAAGCGGTGTATCTGTTTTGCAGGGGGATGACCGCAGAGGATCCCTGCACTAACTTCCTTGCACTACTCTTCCTGTTGGTCTTCCATTCCCTATCTGGCTGTGGACCCTTTCCCTGCGGTAAGACCAACTCACTAAATGTGCTATTCACATAATTCTCAGCATCGTGCATGCTCCAGAGTGAATCCACCCGCAGCTCCAGTTCTGCAATGCGGTCCGTCCGTATAGTAAGTATGTACTGATCAAACTTCCCTTTATCTTTCAATCATTTAAAGTACAAAGTAATCATAGAGTAGTTATTGCGAACAATTCCTTGGATTTCCAATGCATAAAGCTGAGATGATGGGAGAATTTTAAAACTTCTCCTCGAAGAATTCTTCTTTAGTATTATGGTTGCAGTACAGACACTAAAGCCTATAGTGGCTTCCAACAGATCAAGGGTGAATAATGTAGGAAGTGAAATTAATTAGTTTCTTTGATTTACTTTTTGAGGAAGGGTACGTGTAATATTACAGAACTTTCTCTGGAAACAGCAGGGATACATTCTGCAATAGAGGAGAGTGTGAATGGCCTGGGAAAGGTATCAGTAGGGTAGACTCTGCTATAGGACAGTGCAAATGGTCTGTAGAAGGAATAATAATAACCCCTGGAAAAAAAATGGATGGAGCTGAACCAAACAGTCCAAACTTTCTTTTAAAGACAGACTTTCAAGCAAATGAAAATTGTTCCACTTCCCAAACATCTGCTTTTTTCCCCATCTTTTAAACAATCGGTGTAACACGTTTCCAGACCATAAAGATACAACAAACACAATTCTTCCCTGTATCATTAACTTATCTTCTAACCCTTTGAAGTTCTTTTTGGATTCTGCATGGTCCTTCTGCCCATTCTGTTTCACAACCTTTCTCTGCACCACCTTAATCTCCTGAAACCTCTGTTCACGATTGCCTCCTACCCCCAGCTTTGCTACTTCTTGAACCATTTCTTTTAGCTGGGTTCTGTTATGGGGGGGTGGGGGGGGCACATAATCATTTTGCAATGCCCCTGGTTGGCTGTCCTGTTCAGACAGCACAAACCTTTGTTGGCGCATGGGGTTCATCGGCACTGAGTGCGCAGGCACATCAGATGGTAGCCTTACATTCCCATAATAAAGCAGAGCCAAGGTTATACCTCTTGGAGTTAAACAGTACTTAGTCTAACAGTTATTACATACACAATATGTTCTTTCTTATTTTGTGAAAGAGCAAGTGGAAATGTGACATCAGCCAAGTTGCATAGCATAGATAAAAGACTTGAGGAATCCTCCATGCCAATTGAAATTCTAAGTTATTAATGGCCCAATCTTGCCATTGATTAGTTTGGAACACAGAAACAATGGGTGGTACTGATTCAGAAGGTGAAAGTGAATTTTCGATGCAGGAATCATAACGAAACATTTTGAGATGGACATCTCCATATCTAATCTTATCTTTCTGCTTACTTTGTCACAACATACCAGCAGCTGTCTGCAATCACTTTGTCCACAGCTGTGCCATTACAGCTGTTTTGCTTGAAGGTCTCTGGGATTGATTTTATATAATGAGCCACAGATGGTCCTTAGTACCATTTAGAAGCAGACTGGATTTTTCAAGTAGTATTTTAGGAACTGTGCTCGGCATTAAAGGGATAGTTTGGTGAGTCAGTGTTGCCTATGGAGGAACCTAGCTGACCTACAACGCCAGTCAGAAAATGGGGCATGCCCTACCCACAATTTTTGAACTCGTAAGATTATCTTCTATAAGCAACATCAAATAAAATCCTGAAAGTCATAGAGATGGACTGCGTTTTATGCAGAGACAGCATAATGTAATTTTCATTGGGTCATAAGTAATATAATTTGAGACAGCAATCCATGATCATTGCAGGTGCCTTAAAGAAATAAATAACCAATATTCTGAGATTGGGATGGCCTCTTTATCTAACATATTTAAAATGGCAAGTTCATTAAGTTGACATATTCAACTGCAATAAATAATAATTCCAATATTAAAATGATGTACAACACAAGGTGGAATTACACAGTAATGGAAGTAGGACTTGACATTAACAGTGCTGGATATCACAGTCACTCATATGGGGCCCAAGTTTCCACATGATTTGCGCCTTATTTTTAGGAGCAACTGGTGGAGAACGGACTATCTTAGAAATCGCAATTCTCCACATTTTTTTTTCTGCAGTTCTAGTCAGGTAGAACAGTTCCACTTTGGAACAGAATTTTTTCTTCAAAAGGAGGCATGTCCGGCCACTGACGCCTGATTTCAAAGTTTCCACAGTGAAAACGTACTCCAAACTAACTTAGAATGGAGCAAGTGAAGATTTTTGTAGAACTGAAAAAACCTGTTCTACACATTAAAAAATCAGGCGCAGGTTACAAATTAGGCGTCCAGAACGAGGGGGGGGGAAGGGAAGTCATTAAATTCTATAATAAATCCTTATTTATACTTATACAAATATTATACGAATAAATCCAACCTGAATAAACATTTATAAGCAAAGAAAAGATTAAATAAACCATCTTCCTACCTGTGTGAAAGTGCTTCAGGCAGGCCTTTAGGGACCGAAGGCTGAACGGGCTAGCCCGAGACTTCGGGCAGGGCCCGTCCCCAGCACCAGATTTGCAGGTAGGTGGCGTTGGGTCGGGTCGGGGAGGTTCGGTTCGGGTCGGGGAGGGGGGGGGAGAGGGGGAGGGAGGGAGAGAGAGAGAGGGGGAGGGAGGGAGAGAGAGAGAGAGGGGGAGGGAGGGAGAGAGGGGGGGAGGGAGGGAGGGAGAGAGAGGGGGAGGGAGGGAGAGAGAGAGGGGAAGGGAGGGAGAGAGAGAGGGGGAGGGAGGGAGAGAGAGAGGGGGAGGAAGGGAGAGAGAGAGGGGGAGGGAGGGAGAGAGAGAGGGGGAGGGAGGGAGGAGGGAAGGGAGAGGGAGAGGGAGGAGGGAGGGGAGAGAGAAGGAGGGAGAGAGAGAGAGGGAGGGACGGGGAGAGAGGGAGGGGGAGGTCAGGGGCGGGGGTCGGGTCGGGTCCAGTCGGGGGGAGGGGGGGGAGCAGGAGTGTGGGTCGGGTCGGCTCTGGTCCAGTCGGGGGGGGGGGTGAAGCGGGAGCGGGGGTCGGGTCCAGTGGGGCGAGAGCGCGGGTTGGGTCGGGTCCAGTCGGGCGGGGGGGGCGGAGTGGGGGTCGGGTGGGGTCGGGTCGGGTCCAGTCGGGGGGGCGGGGGAGCAGGAGCGAGGGTCGGGTCCAGTCGGGGGGGGGGGTCGGGTCCAGTCGGGGGGGGGGGGGAGCGGGTGCCGGGTCTGGTCCGGAGGCAGGGGGGGGGGGGCGAGCGGGTGTCGAGTCTGGTCGGGGGGGGGGGGGGAAGCAGGAGCTGGCCGTGGGAGGAGCCTTATACACGCAGCCCCAGTGAGGCCATTCGGCCTGGGCTAGGGACTGCATGCTTCGGGCGCCTGGAGCTACTGCACATGCGCGCCCACTGGCATGTGCAGAGGTCCCGGCACTGTTTTCAGCGCAGGGACCTGGCTCCGGCCCCCACAGCTCGTGCTGCACTGCGCCGAGGGCCAGTGGACCTGCAGGCAGGTGGAGAATACGGAGGATTTTTTTCGGCGCACTTTGTGGCACGAAAAACGGGTGTCCAGGTCGGGACTGCGCCATTCTAGGCGCGTGTGGAAACTTGGGCCCATGGTGTGTGCAGACACGTGGCCTCTTCAAGACACTTACGTGACTGACAGGCATTTTACTCCTGGCCAGCTCCAGGTTTTCTGTCCTATCCTTTAGATGTAGCATCAAGCCCCATTAGACGCCTTTGCAAGTTGCCACTCTGGGTCTTTCGATGTGTCACAGCAGTCACTCCCATGTGGCTCTGGTTTGCCCTCTCCCTTCAATTTGTTGGTAACTCTTCCTGCCACTCTGACTGGAATGTTCCTGGGATTTGGTCTATCCTTGCATGTTCCCATATTCTAAAATCAATCTTTGCTCACTATTGGTTCAATATTGTATGGAAGACTGAATAGTCTATTCCTCGTAAGACTTGTAGGAAATAGTTATGAACCCAAGATTGTAAGAAATAGCTATTTGATCCAAAAATTGGGTTTTTAATTCTTAAGGAACAGAGAAGGATATTGAACTGAAGAAATGCAGCCAGGAACAGATGGCAATGATGTCAGCAAAGACAGGTAACAAACACAAGAGACAAATGACTAGGGCATAGAGTGATAAGAAGGATGTAAAATGCAAGACAGCACAGGATGGTACAATAAACAAGACACTCCTCTGAGGAAGACCTGATAACTAGACAATATGGAGCAAGAAAGTCATAAAATGTCCTTAAAGAAGCAAGAGGATGCAACAGGCAGCCCGGCCGAATCCGGGGGCATATTTGTCGGGCCGACATGGCAGTCGGTCTACAAAAAAAAAGACATGGTGTCTGCGGAAGTCACACTGCCGCTGCAGAAGGCCACAGCCTCACTGGACCACAGGGAAAAGCTTGTTTTGGCACCGCTGGGCGGCCTGAAGATTTTATAAGGCAAATGTCACCATCGTGGGGTTAGACCGGCGGTGCACATGGTTTTGACGCATTTAAGATGGATCGGCAGCAGCGGAGCGGTAAGGGGGTGATCAGGGCACCGCTGGGAAAACTCGGGAGGGCAATTGGGCTAGCAGCGGTCACTCCACCAAAAGTCAGCGGCCACTCCACTCCGCAGCATGGCCGGCGATTTGCGGAGGTAACAGGCCTTAAGGAAAGGGGCTATTTTGGCTGCTAGCTCTTTAATAAAATACCTTAAAACTCCTGAGACCCTTTGGGTATATGTGTGTGACCTGCGATCCGAATCTTACGACTCACTGTTATGGAAGCAAAATTAAGAGCATGTGTGATCCTGCAGTATCGTCTCAAGTTTGGATCAATTGAATTAAGTTCAACATTGTACAGTGAATGGTGGTGTATTGTTCTCATGCTTTACACTGGAAAATTTCAATTGATCTGCATAAATTATTGATCATAGTTGTATCATAGTCAATGAACTAAAGAAATAGGAAGCAACCCCAATAGGTCATTGGATAAAAGCACCATGTAGTGTGCTACAGAAGCATACAGAACAGAAAGGTCCCCAATTTGATACTTGTCCAATACTGAGTTAGATGATGTCAGTTAAGTGCTAGAGTTCAGTCGACTCGAGGCAGCCATTCAGGAAAAAAATCAGTCACTTCTGATCTGCTATCTATAGGGTGGTAAAGAACAAGTGGTGGATGGAGAAAGCACAGGAGATACAGCAGCTGGCTGACAGCCATGATGTGCGAGGATTCTTCATCACAGTCAAGCCCACCTACCGTCCAAACACCCAAGGACCTACCCCGCTGCTGGCCAAGAACGGGGAAACGTTCATCAAGGACACCAAAGCAGTCACGGCCCGCTGGAAGGAGCACTTCGAAGATCTCCTCAATCGAGACTCTGCCTTTGACTCAAGTGTTCTCAACTCCATCCCACAGCATGCTACCCGCCACCACCTCAGTAAAACCCCAACACTGCACGAAGTAGAAAAAGCCATAAGACAGCTTAAGAACAATACTGCGGGAGCGGATGGAATCCCTGCTGAAGTATGGTGGAGAGGCACTGCTGGCGCGGATACATGACCTCATCTCTCTCATCTGGAGGGAGGAGAGCATGCTGGGAGATCTCAGACATGCAGTAATCATGACCATCTTTTAAAAAAGGGACAAGTCCGACTGCGGCAACTACAGAGGAATCTCCCTGTTATCAGCCACTGGGAAAGTCGTCACTAGAGTCCTCCTCAACCGTCTTCTCCCTGTAGCTGAGGAGTTCCTCCCGGAGTCACAGTGCGGATTTCGTCCCCTACGGGGCAAAACGGACATGATTTTTGCAGTGCGACAGCTGCAAGAAAAATGCAGGGAACAGCGCCAGCCCTTATACATGACCTTCTTCGACCTTACAAAGGCCTTTGACACTGTCAACCGCGAGGGTCTATGGAACGTCCTCCTCCATTTCGGATGCCCCCAAAAGTTCATCATCCGCCTGCTCCACGACGACATGCAGGCCGTGCTCCTTACCAACGGATCCATTACAGACCCAATCCACGTCCGGACCAGGGTCAAACAGGGCTGCGTCTTCGCCCCAACCCTCTTCTCAATCTTCCTCGCTGCTATGCTCCACCTCACAGTCTACAAGCTCCTGGCTGGAGTGGAACTAAACTACAGAACAAGTGGGAACCTGTTCAACCTGTGCTGTCACCAGGCCAGGTCCAAGACCAACCAAACCTCTGTCGTTGAGCTACAATACGCCGACGACGCCTGTGTCTGCACACATACAGAGGCTGAACTCCAGGACATAGTCGACGTATTTACTGAGGCGTATGAAAGCATGGGCCTTATGCTAAACATCCGTAAGACAAAGGACCTCCACCAGCCTGTCCTTGCCGCACAGCACTGCTCTCCAGTCATCAAGATCCATGGCGTGGCCCTGGGCAACATGGACCATTTTCCATATCTCGGGAGCCTCTTATCAACAAGAGCAGACATTGACGACGAGATTCAACACTGCCTCCAGTGCCCAAGTGCAGCCTTCGGCCACCTGAGGAAAAGAGTGTTTGAAGACCAGGCCCTCAAGACTGCCACCAAGCTCATGGTCTATAGGGCTGTAGTAATGCCCGCCCTCCTGTATGGCTCAGAGACATGGACCATGTACAAGTAGACACCTCAAGTCACTGGAGAAATACCACCAACGATGTCTCTGCAAGATCCTACAAATCCCCTGGGAGGACAAATGCACCAACATTAGCATCCTCGACCAGGCCAACATCCCCAGCATTGAAGCACTGACCACAATTGATCAGCTCTGCTGGGCAGGCCACATTGTTCGCATGCCAGACACGAGACTCCCAAAGCAAGCGCTCTATTCGGAACTCCTTTAAAGCAAGCGAGCCAAAGGTGGGCAGAGGAAATATTACAAGCACACCCTCAAAGCCTCCCTGATAAAGTGCAACATCCCCACTGACACCTGGGAGTCTCGACCAAAGACCACCTTAAGTGGAGGAAGTGCATCCGGGAGGGCGCTGAGCACCTCGATTTTCATCACCGAGAGCATGCAAAAATCAAGCACAGGCAGCGGAAATAGCGTGCGGCAAACCAGTCCCACTCACCCCTCCCCTCAATGACTACCTGTCCCACCCTGTGACAGGGGCTGGGGCAGGGACCTGTGCTTCTCGTATTAGACCGTTCAGCCACCTAAGGACTCATTTTAAGAGTGGAAGTAAGTCTTCCTCGATTCCGAGGGACTGTCTATGATGTTGGGTTGTAGTGGTGAGGATCGGGGGATGGTAACGGCGAGGTTTGAGGGATGGTAACGGCAAGGATCGAGGGATGGTAACGGTGAGGATCGGGGGATGGTAACGGTGAGGATCGGGGGATGGTAACGGCGAGGATTGAGGGATGGTAACGGCGAGGATCGGGGAATGGTAACGGAGAGGATCGGGGGATGGTAACGGTGAGGATCGGGGGATGGTAATGGCGAGGATTGAGGGATGGTAACGGCGAGGATCGGGGAATGGTAACGGTGAGGATCGGGGGATGGTAATGGTGAGGAGCGGGGGATGGTAATGGCGAGGATTGAGGGATGGTAACGGTGAGGATCGGGGGATGGTAACGGTGAGGATCGGGGGATGGTAACGGCGAGGATTGAAGGATGGTAACGGCGAGGATTGAGGGATGGTAACGGCGAGGATCGGGGAATGGTAACGGTGAGGATCGGGGGATGGTAACGGTGAGGATCGGGGGATGGTAACGGCGAGGATCGGGGGATGGTAACGGTGAGGATCGGGGGATGGTAACGGCGAGGATTGAGGGATGGTAACGGCGAGGATCGGGGAATGGTAACGGTGAGGATCGGGGGATGGTGACGGTGAGGATCGGGGGATGGTAATGGCGAGGATTGAGGGATGGTAACGGCGAGGATCGGGGAATGGTAACGGTGAGGATTGAGGGATGGTAACGGTGAGGATCGGGGAATGGTAAGGTGAGGATCGGGGGATGGTAACGGTGAGGATCGGGAGATGGTAACTGCGAGGATCAGGGGATGGTAACGGCGAGGATTGAGGGATGGTAACGGTGAGGATCGGGGGATGGTAACGGTGAGGATCGGGGGATGGTAACGGCGAGGATTGAGGGATGGTAACGGTGAGGATCGGGGGATGGTAACGGTGAGGATCGGGGAATGGTAACGGTGAGGATCGGGGGATGGTAACGGCGAGGATCGGGGAATGGTAATGGTGAGGATCGGGGGATGGTAACGGCGAGGATCGGGGAATGGTAACGGCGAGGATTGAGGGATGGTAACGGTGAGGATCGGGGGATGGTAACGGTGAGGATCGGGGGATGGTAACGGTGAGGATCGGGGAATGGTAACGGTGAGGATCGGGGGATGGTAACGGCGAGGATTGAGGGATGGTAACGGCGAGGATCGGGGAATGGTAACGGTGAGGATCGGGGGATGGTAACGGTGAGGATCGGGGGATGGTAACGGTGAGGATCGGGGGATGGTAACGGCGAGGATTGAGGGATGGTAACGGCGAGGATCGGGGAATGGTAACGGTGAGGATCGGGGGATGGTAACGGCGAGGATTGAGGGATGGTAACGGCGAGGATCGGGGAATGGTAACGGTGAGGATCGGGGGATGGTAACGGTGAGGATCGGGAGATGGTAACGGTGAGGATCGGGGGATGGTAACGGCGAGGATTGAGGGATGGTAACGGCGAGGATCGGGGAATGGTAACGGTGAGGATCGGGGGATGGTAATGGTGAGGATTGGGGGATGGTAACGGCGAGGATTGAGGGATGGTAACGGCGAGGATTGAGGGATGGTAACGGCGAGGATCGGGGGATGGTAACGGTGAGGATCGGGGGATGGTAACGGCGAGGATCGGGGGATGGTAACGGCGAGGATTGAGGGATGGTAACGGCGAGGATCGGGGGATGGTAACTGCGAGGATCAGGGGATGGTAACGGTGAGGATCGGGGGATGGTAACGGTGAGGATCGGGGGATGGTAACGGCGAGGATCGGGGGATGGTAACGGTGAGGATCGGGGGGGGGGTAGCGGTGAGGATCGGGGGATGGTAACGGTGAGGATCGGGGGATGGTAACGGTGAGGATCGGGGGATGGTAACGGTGAGGATCGGGGGATGGTAACGGTGAGGATCGGGGAATGGTAACGGTGAGGATCGGGGGATGGTAACGGCGAGGATTGAGGGATGGTAACGGCGAGGATCGGGGAATGGTAACGGTGAGGATCGGGGGATGGTAACGGTGAGGATCGGGGGATGGTAACGGCGAGGATCGGGGAATGGTAACGGTGAGGATCGGGGGATGGTAACGGCGAGGATCGGGGGATGGTAACGGCGAGGATTGAGGGATGGTAACGGCGAGGATCGGGGAATGGTAACGGTGAGGATCGGGGGATGGTAACGGTGAGGATCGGGGGATGGTAACGGTGAGGATCGGGGGATGGTAACGGCGAGGATTGAGGGATGGTAACGGCGAGGATCGGGGAATGGTAACGGTGAGGATCGGGGGATGGTAACGGCGAGGATTGAGGGATGGTAACGGCGAGGATCGGGGAATGGTAACGGTGAGGATCGGGGGATGGTAACGGTGAGGATCGGGAGATGGTAACGGTGAGGATCGGGGGATGGTAACGGCGAGGATTGAGGGATGGTAACGGCGAGGATCGGGGAATGGTAACGGTGAGGATCGGGGGATGGTAATGGTGAGGATCGGGGGATGGTAACGGCGAGGATTGAGGGATGGTAACGGCGAGGATTGAGGGATGGTAACGGCGAGGATCGGGGGATGGTAATGGTGAGGATCGGGGGATGGTAACGGCGAGGATCGGGGGATGGTAACGGCGAGGATTGAGGGATGGTAACGGCGAGGATCGGGGGATGGTAACTGCGAGGATCAGGGGATGGTAACGGTGAGGATCGGGGGATGGTAACGGTGAGGATCGGGGGATGGTAACGGCGAGGATCGGGGGATGGTAACGGTGAGGATCGGGGGGGGGTAGCGGTGAGGATCGGGGGATGGTAACGGTGAGGATCGGGGGATGGTAACGGTGAGGATCGGGGAATGGTAACGGTGAGGATCGGGGGATGGTAACGGCGAGGATTGAGGGATGGTAACGGCGAGGATCGGGGAATGGTAACGGTGAGGATCGGGGGATGGTAACGGTGAGGATCGGGGGATGGTAACGGCGAGGATCGGGGGATGGTAACGGTGAGGATCGGGGGATGGTAACGGCGAGGATTGAGGGATGGTAACGGCGAGGATCGGGGAATGGTAACGGTGAGGATCGGGGGATGGTGACGGTGAGGATCGGGGGATGGTAATGGCGAGGATTGAGGGATGGTAACGGCGAGGATCGGGGAATGGTAACGGTGAGGATTGAGGGATGGTAACGGTGAGGATCGGGGAATGGTAAGGTGAGGATCGGGGGATGGTAACGGTGAGGATCGGGAGATGGTAACTGCGAGGATCAGGGGATGGTAACGGCGAGGATTGAGGGATGGTAACGGTGAGGATCGGGGGATGGTAACGGTGAGGATCGGGGGATGGTAACGGCGAGGATTGAGGGATGGTAACGGTGAGGATCGGGGGATGGTAACGGTGAGGATCGGGGAATGGTAACGGTGAGGATCGGGGGATGGTAACGGCGAGGATCGGGGAATGGTAATGGTGAGGATCGGGGGATGGTAACGGCGAGGATCGGGGAATGGTAACGGCGAGGATTGAGGGATGGTAACGGTGAGGATCGGGGGATGGTAACGGTGAGGATCGGGGGATGGTAACGGTGAGGATCGGGGAATGGTAACGGTGAGGATCGGGGGATGGTAACGGCGAGGATTGAGGGATGGTAACGGCGAGGATCGGGGAATGGTAACGGTGAGGATCGGGGGATGGTAACGGTGAGGATCGGGGGATGGTAACGGTGAGGATCGGGGGATGGTAACGGCGAGGATTGAGGGATGGTAACGGCGAGGATCGGGGAATGGTAACGGTGAGGATCGGGGGATGGTAACGGCGAGGATTGAGGGATGGTAACGGCGAGGATCGGGGAATGGTAACGGTGAGGATCGGGGGATGGTAACGGTGAGGATCGGGAGATGGTAACGGTGAGGATCGGGGGATGGTAACGGCGAGGATTGAGGGATGGTAACGGCGAGGATCGGGGAATGGTAACGGTGAGGATCGGGGGATGGTAATGGTGAGGATTGGGGGATGGTAACGGCGAGGATTGAGGGATGGTAACGGCGAGGATTGAGGGATGGTAACGGCGAGGATCGGGGGATGGTAATGGTGAGGATCGGGGGATGGTAACGGCGAGGATCGGGGGATGGTAACGGCGAGGATTGAGGGATGGTAACGGCGAGGATCGGGGGATGGTAACTGCGAGGATCAGGGGATGGTAACGGTGAGGATCGGGGGATGGTAACGGTGAGGATCGGGGGATGGTAACGGCGAGGATCGGGGGATGGTAACGGTGAGGATCGGGGGGGGGGGTAGCGGTGAGGATCGGGGGATGGTAACGGTGAGGATCGGGGGATGGTAACGGTGAGGATCGGGGGATGGTAACGGTGAGGATCGGGGGATGGTAACGGTGAGGATCGGGGAATGGTAACGGTGAGGATCGGGGGATGGTAACGGCGAGGATTGAGGGATGGTAACGGCGAGGATCGGGGAATGGTAACGGTGAGGATCGGGGGATGGTAACGGTGAGGATCGGGGGATGGTAACGGCGAGGATCGGGGAATGGTAACGGTGAGGATCGGGGGATGGTAACGGCGAGGATCGGGGGATGGTAACGGCGAGGATTGAGGGATGGTAACGGCGAGGATCGGGGGATGGTAACGGTGAGGATCGGGGGATGGTAACGGTGAGGATCGGGGGATGGTAACGGCGAGGATTGAGGGATGGTAACGGCGAGGATTGAGGGATGGTAACGGCGAGGATCGGGGAATGGTAACGGTGAGGATCGGGGGATGGTAACGGCGAGGATTGAGGGATGGTAACGGCGAGGATCGGGGAATGGTAACGGTGAGGATCGGGGGATGGTAACGGTGAGGATCGGGAGATGGTAACGGTGAGGATCGGGGGATGGTAACGGCGAGGATTGAGGGATGGTAACGGCGAGGATCGGGGAATGGTAACGGTGAGGATCGGGGGATGGTAATGGTGAGGATCGGGGGATGGTAACGGCGAGGATTGAGGGATGGTAACGGCGAGGATTGAGGGATGGTAACGGCGAGGATCGGGGGATGGTAATGGTGAGGATCGGGGGATGGTAACGGCGAGGATCGGGGGATGGTAACGGCGAGGATTGAGGGATGGTAACGGCGAGGATCGGGGGATGGTAACTGCGAGGATCAGGGGATGGTAACGGTGAGGATCGGGGGATGGTAACGGTGAGGATCGGGGGATGGTAACGGCGAGGATCGGGGGATGGTAACGGTGAGGATCGGGGGGGGGTAGCGGTGAGGATCGGGGGATGGTAACGGTGAGGATCGGGGGATGGTAACGGTGAGGATCGGGGAATGGTAACGGTGAGGATCGGGGGATGGTAACGGCGAGGATCGGGGGATGGTAACGGCGAGGATCGGGGGATGGTAACGGCGAGGATTGAGGGATGGTAACGGCGAGGATCGGGGGATGGTAACGGTGAGGATCGGGGGATGGTAACGGTGAGGATCGGGGGATGGTAACGGTGAGGATCGGGGGATGGTAACGGTGAGGATCGGGGGATGGTAACGGTGAGGATCGGGGGATGGTAACGGTGAGGATCGGGGGATGGTAACGGCGAGGATCGGGGGATGGTAACGGTGAGGATCGGGGGATGGTAACGGTGAGGATCGGGGGATGGTAGTGGTGAGGATCGGGGAGGTAATGGTGAGGATCGGGGGGGTAATGGTGAGGATTGGGTGATGGTAACGGCGAGGATCAGGGGATGGTAACGGCGAGGTTCGGGGGATGGTAACTGCGAGGATCGGGGGATGGTAACGGTGAGGATCGGGGGGTGGGGGGTAGCGGTGAGGATCGGGGGTAGCGGTGAGGTTCGGGGGATGGTAACGGCGAGGATCGGGGGATGGTAACGGCGAGGATCGGGGGATGGTAACGACGAGGATCGGGGGATGGTAACGGTGAGGATCGGGGGATGGTAACGACGAGGATCGGGGGATGGTAACGACGAGGATCGGGGGATGGTAACGGTGAGGATCGGGGGATGGTAACGACGAGGATCGGGGGATGGTAATGGCGAGGATCGGGGGATGGTAGTGGTGAGGATCGGGGGATGGTAACGGTGAGGATCGGGGGATGGTAATGGCGAGGATCGGGGGATGGTAATGGTGAGGATCGGGGGATGGTAACGGTGAGGATCGGGGATGGTAACGGCGAGGATCGGGGGGCAACGGTGAGGATCGGGGGATGGTAACGGCGAGGATCGGGGGGCAACGGTGAGGATCGGGGGATGGTAACGGCGAGGATCAGGGGATGGTAACGGCGAGGATCGGGGGATGGTAACGGTGAGGATCGGGGGGTAGCGGTGAGGATCGGGGGATGGTAACGGCGAGGATCAGGGGATGGTAACGGCGAGGATCGGGGGATGGTAATGGTGAGGATCGGTGAGATGTAGCCCTGAAAGGGGTGGAGATCAGGATGGGGTCTTGCATCGGTCATTGGGAAAATGCTGCAGTCCATTATTAAGGAAGTAGTAGCAGGACATTTGGAAAATCATAACACAGTCAAGCAGAATCAGCATGGTTTTATGAAAGGGAAATCATGTTTGACAAATTTGCTGGAGTTCTTTGAGGATGTAACGAACAGGGTGGATAAGGAGGTACCAGTAGATGTGGTGTGTTTGGATTTTCAGAAGGCATTCGATAAGGTGCCACATAAAAGGTTACTGCATAAGATAAGAGCTCACGGGATTGGGAGTAATATATTAGCATGGATAGAGGATTGGCTAACTAACAGAAAACAGAGTGTCGGGATAAATGGGTCATTTTCAGGTTGGCAAACGGTAACCAGTGGGGTGTCGCATGGATCAGTGCCGGGGCCTCAACTATTTACAATCTATATTAACAACTTGGATGAAGGGACCGAGTGTAACATAACCAAATTTGTTGATGATACAAAGATAGGTGGGAAAGCAAGTTGTGTGGAGAATATAAAGTATCTGCAAAGGGGTATAAATAGGCTGAGTGGGCAAACATTTGGCAGATGGAGTATAATGTGGGAAAATATGAAGTTATCCACTTTGGCAGGAAAAATAAAAAAACAAATTATTATTTAAATGGGGAGAGATTACAAAATGCTGAGGTACAGAGGGACCTGAGAGATCCTTTTCCATGAAACACAAAATGTTAGCATGCAGGTACAGCAAGTGAGGATTAGGAAGGCAAATGGAATGTTGGCCTTTATTGCAAGGGGGTTGGAGTATAAAAATAGGGAAGTCCTGCTACAACTGTACAGGGCGTTGGTGAGACCACACTGCATGCAGTTTTGGTCTCCTTTTTTTAAGGAGGGATATACTTCCATTGGAAGCAGTTCAAGAAGGTTCACTCGGTTGATTCTTGAGATGAAGGGGCTGTCATATGAAGAAAGGTTGAGCAGGTTGGGCCTATACTTATTGGAGTTTAGAAGAATGAGAGGCGATCTTATTAAAACATATAATGACCGAAGTTTCCCCTTCCCTTAAGGCCTGTGACCACCGGAAATCAGCGTCCATGCTGCGGAGTGCAACGGCCGCTGATTTTTCGTGTAATGGCTGCCATTTTGGAAATCCTGCTCCTGCAGTATCCCGGCGGTGACCTGCTGCCCCCTCGACCACTCCGCTGCTGTCGATCTGTCCGAAGTGCATTATCAGAGCGCGCACCACCGAAGTTCCCCCCCCCCTCCCCCGATGGTGAAATTCTGCCAAAGAAATCTTGCTCCCACCGTACCAAAAGCTGTTTTTTTCTGCCGGTGTAGTGAAGTTGTAGTACTTGTAAAATGGCGGTGTGGCTCCAATTAAAGGGGAGGACCTACAGCCGTTGCTGCCATGTTTTTTCTTTTGTTGGCAACTGCCATGTTGGGCCGACAATTATGCTCCCGGGTTCAACCGGGCAGCCAACAGACAGCCTGGCTCAACCTCTTGGGTGCCAGGACACTGGCCCGACCGAAACCCTCCCTGGTGGCCCAGTGGACTGAACGTAAAGAATCGCACAAGCTATCCTCTTTAAATGAAGAGGAGAGCCATGGTGGCACGGCGCCGTGATGACATCATCAGCGCTACACTGATGACTGACAGCGGTGGACAGTCCGCCTGCACCCTGTCATGTTTGTAACCTTCACATAACTGTAACCTTTATG
Source organism: Pristiophorus japonicus (assembly GCF_044704955.1). Lineage (NCBI taxonomy): Eukaryota > Metazoa > Chordata > Chondrichthyes > Pristiophoridae > Pristiophorus > Pristiophorus japonicus. The sequence continues at coordinate 46,524,802 of NC_091983.1, forward strand.
TAACAACACTGTACACTGTATATACCTGAGAAATGCACATCTTAACCACAGGGGATGAACTTGTGGGAGACACTCCTCACCTGGTCATCCGGGTACATAAAGGGAGGTCCCACACAGGGTCATCACTTCCTGGTCCTGTGAATAAAGGTACAGGTCACAAAGTGACCTTGTCTCCAGTATGTGCCTTGTGTTGATTTGCTGTAGTGTGTAAGGACACAACATTTGGCGACGAGAAATGAGAATCAACGACTCAAGAGAATGGCCACCCGTAGCACGGAGGATCGGTACTGTGTTGGTGAGGACTGGGACGATTTTGTTGAGAGACTCCAGCAGAGCTTTGTCACGAAGGACTGGCTGGGAGCGGCAGCGGCTGACAAGCGAAGGGTGCATCTACTGACCAGCTGTGGACCTAAGACGTACGCACTGATGAAAGACCCGCTTGCACCCGAGAAGCCGGCGGACAAGACCTTCGAGGAGCTCAGCAAACTGATCGGTGAGCACCTCAAACCGGCGAGTAGTATACATATGGCCCGACACCGATTCTATACGCACCGACGTCACGAAAGGCAGAGCATACCGGACTTCGTTGCGGACCTTCAGCACTTGGCCAGCATCTGTAAGTTCACAGATGCCTGCAAGGGGGAGATGTTACGGGATTTCTTCATTGAGGGCATTGCTCATGCCGGGATTTTTAGGAAGTTAATTGAGACCAAGAACTTGACCTTGGATGCAGCGGCGTTGATGGCATAAACTTCATGGCGGGGGAGGAGGAAACCAAGATCATATACACGTGCAACTCTGCTCCCAACGTGGCGAGGGAGCAGGGAGTTAACATGGTAAACGCAACTCAGAACCCCGCAGGCAGGCAAGGGCAATTCGACACCAACCAGGCAGTAACAGACTCTTGGGTGGGTCTTCAACAGAGACAATGGCAGGTTGAACGGACATTTACACCATCACAAGGGACAATACGGCCCGCGATGGGACCATTGACACCCACAAACAGAGTGCTCAAGAGTAATCAAAGAGACAGTCAGAGAGGAATGCCTGGTAACAGCTCTTTTGTTCACAACAATCTCAGTTCATGCTGGAGATGCGGAGGCAAACATGCTGCTAAGACCTGCCGGTTTCAACAATTCATCTGCAGAAATTGTAACTTGAGTGGACATTTAGCCAGGATGTGCAGGAAGCCCGCGGTGAGGCTGGTTTACGAAGTGGATGAACCACAAGAGGGGTCTGCAGGGCAGCAGTATTCTTGGGACACAGCAATGGTCGCTGAAGTTCAGCGGGTCCAGGTGGCAAACATCCACAGCCCATACACAAAAACGCCACCTATGATGATGAGAGTACTTTTAAATGGCATCCCGGTACGCATGGAGCTGGACACAGGAGCCAGCCAGTCACTTATGAGTGTCCAACAATTCGAGAAACTGTGGCCACTCAGAGCTAGCAGACCCAAACTAGAACGCATTGACACGCAATTACACCAAAGAGATCATCCCAGTGCTAGGCAGTGCAATGTTGGTGGTCACACATAATGGATCTCAGAACCGGCTGCCACTCCGGATTGTCCCGGGAAATGGTCCCGTGCTTTTGGGGAGGAGCTGGCTAGCCGAGATGAACTGGAAATGGAGGGATGTGCACGCTATTTCATCTGTGGAGCGAAGTTCATGCTCACAGGTCCTACTAAAGTTCGAGTCATTATTTCAACCTGGCATCGGGACTTTCAAAGGCACCAAAGTAAGGATACGCATCACCCCGGACGCCACACCAGTGCACTACAAAGCCAGAGCTGTGCCGTATGTGATGCGGGCGAAAATTGAGAGTGAGTTGGACAGGTTGCTAAGAGAGGGCATAATTTCGCCCGTTAAATTCTGCAACTGGGCAAGCCCCATTGTCGCTGTTCTAAAAACGGATGACTCGGTCAGGATCTGTGGTGACTACAAGGCCACCATCAACCGACTGTCCCTTCAGGACCAATACCCGCTTCCGAGAGCAGAGGATCTTTTTGCCACGCTGGCAGGTGGTAAGCTGTTCACCAAGTTGGACCTCACTTCGGCCTACATGACCCAGGAACTGGCCGAAGAATCCAAGCTACTGACCACCATCACCACGCACAAGGGGCTGTTTGTCGACAACAAGTGTCCGTTTGGCATTCGTTCAGCAGCCGCTATATTTCAGAGAAACATGGAAAGCCTGCTCAAATCCATCCCTGGAACAATCGTATTTCAGGACGACATCCTTATCACGGGTCGAGACACCGAGGAACACCTCCACAACCTGGAGGAGGTGCTACGCCGACTGGACCGGGTAGGCCTGCGACTAAAGAAGTCCAAGTGTGTGTTTTTGGCCCCAGAGGTCGAGTTTTCAGGCAGGAGGGTTGCTGCAGACAGGATCCGGCCCACCGAATCCAAAATGGAGAGGATCTGTCGCGCGCCCAGGCCCGGCAACACATCAGAGTTGCATTAATTTCTGGGACTATTGAACTATTTCGGGAACTTTCTGCTGAACGTAAGTACATTGCTGGAGCCGCTACACTTTCTCCTGCGTAAGGGTTGCGATTGGTTTTGGGGGGACTGCCAGGTACGGGCTTTCAATCGAGCGCGGAACCTGCTTTGTTCTAATAAGTTATTGATCCTGTACAACCCCTGTAAGAAATTAGTTTTGACATGTGATGCATCATCCAATGGAGTTGGGTGTGTGTTGCAGCAGAGTAGTGATGAGGGCCAACTCCAACCTATGGTTTATGCCTCCAGGTCGCTCTACCAAGCAGAAAGGGGATATGGGATGGTTGAAAAGGAAGCACTCGCATGTGTCTACGGGGTGAAAAAGATGCACCAGTACCTTTTTGGCAGAAGGTTCGAATTAGAAATGGACCACAAGCCATTAACATCCCTGTTGTCCGACAGCAAAGCTGCCAATGCCAATGCCTCAGCTCGCATACAGCGATGGGCTCTCACGCTGGCTGCGTAAGACTACACCATACGGCACCGGCCAGGCACCAAAAATTGCACTGACACACTGAGCAGGCTTCCACTGGCCACCACTGAGGGGGCAGTGGAGCAAAGCACGGAGATGGTCATGGCTATCAATGCCTTTGACAGCACAGGCTCCCACATCACAGTCTACCAGATCAAATCCTGGACAAACAGAGATCCCCTCCTATCTCTGATTAAGAAATGTGTCCTGACTGGAGATTGGGCGCCCGCACACGGAGCATGCCCTGAAGAGGTCAGACCGTTTCACAGACGGATGGATGAACTCTCTATCCAAGCCGACTGCCTACTATGGGGCAGCCGGGTAGTCATGCTCCAGAGGGGTAGGGAATCATTTATCGGGGAACTCCACAGCGAGCACCCAGGCATCGTGCTTATGAAGGCCATTGCCCGGTCACATGTATGGTGGCTGGGAATTGATGCAGACCTGGAACACTGTGTTCGCAGGTGCATGACGTGTGCCCAGCTGGGCCATGCCCCTCAGGAGGCCCCACTCAGCCCATGGCCCTGGCCCACCAAGCCATGGTCACGTATTCACGTAGACTACGCGGGCCCGTTCATGGGAAAAATGTTCCTCATTGTTGTTGATGCGTACTCAAAATGGATCGAGTGCATTATATTGAATTATTGCACGACATCCACCACTGTGGAGAGTCTGCGTGTGGTCTTTACGACCCACGGCTTGCCGGACATCCTAGTTAGCGACAACCACCCGTGTTTCACTAGCTATGAATTCCAGGAGTTCATGTCGGGAAATAGCATCAAACATGTCAGGACAGTGCCATTCAAGTCGGCTTCCAATGGCCAGGCAGAACGTGCGGTCCAAATCATAAAGCAAGGCATGCTCCGGATTCAAAGACCCTCCCTTCAATAACGTCTATCGCGCCTCCTGCTGGCCTACAGGCCCTGACCGCACTCGCTCATGGGAGTCCCGCCAGCGGAACTACTCATGAAACGTACACTAAAAACTCGGCTGTCCCTCATTCACCCAGTCTTGTCAGATATTGTTGAGGGCAAGCGCCAGTCCCAAAATGAGTGCCACGACCGTAACTCAAAGGGGAGATGGATAGAAATCGATGACCCTGTATTTGTTCTTAATCACGCTGTGGGACCCAAGTGGCTCGTGGGTACTGTAATTGGTAAAGAGGGGAAAAGGGTCATAGTGGTCAGACTCAACAATGGGCAGATATGCCGCAAGCATCTAGACCAAGTAAAAAAATAGTTCAGCATGGACACTGAGGAACCTGAGGAAAATCATGAGATGCTGCCCACACCACCGCCAGTAAACGAGCAACAAGAACCGTCAGCAGCATGCACAGTCTCTGCGGTCATCCCGGACGAGCCAGAATCACCACAGGTGACAAAGATGCATGCCAAAGCTCAACAACCAGAGCCCCAACTGCGGCGCTCCACGAGAGAGCGTCGACCGCCTGAAAGACTCAATCTTTGAACCAAAGACGTTGGGGGGAGGTGATGTCATGTTTGTAACCTCACATAACTGTAACCTTTATGTAACAACACTGTACACTGTATACACCTGAGAAATGCACACGTTGACCACAGGGGGTGAACTTGTGGGAGACACTCCTCACCTGGTCATCCAGGTATATAAAGGGAGGTCCCACGCAGGGTCATCACTTCTTGGTCCTGTGAATAAAGGTACAGGTCACAGAGTGACCTTGTCTCCAGTATGTGCCTCATGTTGATTTGCTGTAGTGTGTAAGGACACAACACCCCCAACTTCCACCCCACTAGACTGCGAACGTCCAGTTGCCACCCCACTTCCGCCCCCATTATGACCAACTTCCGGTCCGCTGGAAAAAAAAAGCCACAGAGCGGAATTTTGCTCAAGAGGCCACTGCATCCTTCACAATGGTAAAATCAACAGAAACAGGGTAAGTGTGCCCCGTTTCCAGCAGTGGCCAATTTCAGCCCCATAAGATTCTGAGGGGGCTTGACAGGGTAGATGCAGAGAGGATGTTTCCCCTCGTGGGGAATTCTAGAACTAGGGGGCATAGTCTCAGAATAAGTGGTCGCCCATTTAAAGCGGAGAGGATCGTGTATTTTTGGAACACTCTACCCCAGAGAGCTGTGGAGGCAGGGTCATTGAATATATTTAAGGTGGAGATTGACAGATTTTTGAAAGATAAGGGAGTCAGGGGTTATGGGGAGAGGGCGGGGAAGTGGAGTTGAGGCAAGATCAGATCAGCCAGATGGCCTATTCCAGCTTCTATTTCTTATATTCTTGTGTTCTTATATCAGCGCACTCTCTGTGGTGTCAGGTGGGGCACTGCTGCTCCTCGTGGCTCTATATATGGGTGAGAATGATTTAAACCTTCCCCACTACAGACCACCTATTACATCGCACGTAGATCTGGCTTATCTGAGTGCAGCCGGCATTAGCTGCCTCAGGGCAAACCAATCTCGCGGAAGTGGCCTCAAACAGGTTTTAGGCCCTTTATTTTTATTTGTAATGGGCACTATATGCCAAATTCTGGGCTTGATGAGCTCTCACTGAGCATACACTAACTGGCTGACATATTAGGAGACCGTTTCGCACCCAAAAATCTTGCGCTGCCTGGCCGAACTTCAAGGCCATAGCTTCCAAGAAAGATGGTTAATTAGGTGTGATAGTGGAAAGCTGCTGGCACCAGTAGAATTATTTCCCTCAATGAGCCACTGTGTTCAGAGCAAAGGATGGGAGGAAATTGGTTTTCAAAATAAGGAAAAGATACATTTTCTGCAATTAAACTTAAATAAGAGCATAGCTCTTTTTCTAAACAATACTGAAGTATCTTTTATTCAATGGGATCACACTCGGCCTTAATTATTTCCCCTAAATAGAAAACTGATGATGGAGATACTGATCTGTCAGTACTCTTCACGTTAAGAGACAGCACAGGGGAAGATGATGAAGGTCAACAGTTAGGGCTGTTTAGAATCATAAATGAAATGAATTGTGGCAGTCTCAGCCTTGTCCCCATGGAGACATTAGTTCATAACTTCAAACTGTCAGGGACTTACTTATATGTGAAGAAGGAAATGTCACCTGATGGATGAGATCTCAACTGGCTCAGGGCGGAAACCACTATGTATAAGGTCAGTTCCCTATCTTCACTGCATCCCATTATAATACAATGAGTTACATGGATCACTGTCATTTACACCACAGCTGATCAAGGAAATCTTCTCGTCATCTGCCGTTACGTTAATCTATTTTCAAAGACCATTCATAAATAGCTGTCTTGTAGGATAAAACAAAACAGGGCGATATTATTTGTGCATCAACATCAAACAAAATTACATGATTACACTCATCCTGTTAAAATTAATTGAGAAATTCTGTTTTATTTGCAAACTAAATGGTCCAGAAATTGGACAGGGCCCGAAAACTGGGATCGCATTGCAAGATTAATGCAACTTTTGTGCTGCCTGCTAATTTAAATAATAGGAGCATGCAGCCCAGCGCTAAACACGCTGTTGAGTGGCTGCACATCACAGCAGGGGGCCCAAGTTTGTGCGAGGCTAGCACCACTTAAAGCTACTACTTTAAGCACTACTTAAAGGCAGCCTACACCAATGTGCCTTCCAAGGTATGCACATGTGCGGCCTCTAAACAATCAGTAAGGTACCGCGCAGGCCGCTCACAAACTGTTCCTTCTAGGATGCAGCACAGCAAATTTAATGGTACTGCACACACAAAGAACATTGGCCTGCACCTCGTAAAGGGGAGGTCCCTTCTGGCTGTAGAAAATGCTGGAAGTGGCTGGGGAAGAGAGTGTGAGCAAGAAGGCGGTGTACTGATGGCGCAATAGGGCAAAGAGCAAGTTCCAAGATTCATTGACACAGCACTGGAGGCCTTGGTGCAGGAGGTGGACAGGAGGAGAGAGGTTCTGTTTCCACAGGGAGCCAGTTGACCCTCCAGACAAACTGTGAGAAGACAATAGGAACAGATAGCCGTCGCGGTTGTAATGTCTGTAAGCTTGTAATGTTTGTAGCTCCACACTGTGGATGTGGACGTATTGTGTACTGCAAGTGCAGGGTTAATAATAAACAGAACCAGACACCTTTCCGGAGACTTCCGAGAGAGCTGCCTGCCATGTTAGGAAGCTGTGTATGAACTGCTCTGTGACTATATCACATTTGGCGACGGAAGATGGGATTTTTTGGATGATTTAAAGCTGAAATTTTGTTGGTGAAGTATTCAGCCAGCCGACAGAAGACTTTGGAAGTTCCTGTCTTTGAAAAAAGCTACAAAAATCCGAGGTAAAATATAGCACATGGTGTGAATAACTAGAGATTAAAATGGCAGGTGTATTGGGATATTTGGGTGAATATAGACACAACCGGGAACATTTTAAAGCATATGTGGATCAGTTAGAAATGTATTTCACTGCAAATAACATAATCGAAGTTCCAGACAATGCAGTCCAGAACCGGGCTGTGTTGGAACGTAAGAAAGCGATCTTCTTATCGGAGGCAGGTCCGGCATTATATGACACTCTTGTAAATCTGCTTATGCCTGACGAGCCAAAGGACACAATGCTGAAATAGATTTTAACAAAGCTGCAGCAGCACTATAACCCCAAACCGTTAGAAATTGCTGAAAGCTATCGTTTCAGGATTCGGAATCAAAAGGCTGATGTAAGTATCAGTGACGACATCGTAGCATTAATAAAGCTATCGATGCACTGTAACTTTGGAAACTTTCAAAACCGAGCATTACGGCATCGTTTTGTTTGTGGGGTGAAAAATGATGCGATCAGAAGGAAGTTATTGATGACGGATGACTTGACTTTTGAGATTGCTTGTCAGACAGCGAGGTCGAAGGGCATGGCCGAACAATATTCCCAATTAAATAATGATTACGGTCGTCAGTCAACCGAGGTAAATCACCTGCAGGTTCAAAGCAAAAGACAGGCATGATCGAAAGTCTCAGAAACTGGAAATTCTCACAGAGCGTCGAAGTCATGCTATAGATGCCTGGGACAACACATTGCTCAAAGTTGTCCATACGTGAAGGCAGAGTATTTCTTCGGTAGAAAGATTGGGCATCTTGCGAAGGCATGCCGACTGAAGGATAAACCAGCTTTTAAAGCTATGACTCCAGCGTTCAAAGCGATGAGTAGAAATCCAAAGAGACTACATAGCATGGAAGAACAACAACAGGACGAGGAGATGTTAGAGTTACATGTCACTAGAAGCACGAGGTTAACGGACAGCGATTCGGAAAGCATCAAAATCCACATAGATGTTGCAGGATTCAAGATACCAATGGAAATCGACATGGGTGCATCCGTGAGTGTAGTACCGGAGTCACTATATTGCAACAAATTGCGTGATTTCCAACTCAAGAAATCCAAGATAGAGCTGCGAGGCTACTCGGGAGAGAAAATTCCTGTGGTAGTTCGTATCACCGTACCGGTGAAATATAAAGATCAATCTCAGAACTTGCCTCTAATAGTAATGAAAAGAGACAAGCCGGCCTTACGAGTAAGAAATTGGTTGAGCTCACTGAAGCTGGATTGTAGTAAGATTTTCTGTGTAGAAGTGAGATTTTCATCAAAGGATGAGGTTATCAAGAAGTATCCGAAGGTGTTCTGCGAAACGGGCAGTCCGATCCAAGGCTTCAAGGCGAGTGTCAGGGTACAGAAGGACGCCAGATCGGTTTACGACAAGCCACGTTCCGTACCAACATAAGAATTAGGAACAGGAGTAGGCCATCTAGCCCCTCGAGCCTGCTCCGCCACTCAACAAGATCATGGCTGATCTGGCCGTGGACTCAGCTCCACTACCCGCCCGCTCCCCATAACCCTTAATTCCCTTATTGGTTAAAAATCTAACTATCTGTGATTTGAATACATTCAATGAGCTAGCCTCAACTGCTTCTCTGGGCAGAGAATTCCAGAGATTCACAACCCTCTGGGAGAAGAAATTCCTTCTCAACTCGGTTTTAAATTGGCTCCCCTGTATTTTGAGGCTGTGCCTCCTAGTTCTAGTCTCCCCGACCAGTGGAAACAACCGCTCTGCCTCTATCTTGTCTATCCCTTTCATTATTTTAAATGTTTCTATAAGATCACTCCTCATCCTTCTGAACTCCAACGAGTAAAGACCCAGACAACTCAAACTATCATCATAAGGTAACCCCCTCATCTCCGGAATCAGCCTACTGAATCGTCTCTGTACCCCCTCCAAAGCTAGTATATCCTTTCTTAAGTAAGGTGACCAAAACTGCACGCAGTACTCCAGGTGCAGCCTCACCAATACCCTGTACAGTTGCAGCAGGACCTCCCTGCTTTTGTATTCCATCCCTCTCGCAATGAAGGCCAACATTCCATTCGCCTTCCTGATTACCTGCTGCACCTGCAAACTAACTTTTTGGGATTCATGCACAAGGACCCCCAGGTCCCTCTGCACCGCAGCATGTTGTAATTGCACCCCATTCAAATAATATTCCCTTTTACTGTTTTTTTTCCAAGGTGGATGACCTCACATTTTCCGACATTGTATTCTATCTGCCAAACCTTAGCCCATTCGCTTAACCTATCTAAATCTCTTTGCAGCCTCTCTGTGTCCTCTACACAACCCATTTTCCCACTGATCTTTGTGTCATCTGCAAATTTTGTTATACTACACTCTGTCCCCTCTTCCAGGTCATCTATGTATTTTGTAAACAGTTGTGGTCCCAGCGCCGATCCCTGTGGGACACCACTAACCACCGATTTCCAACCCGAAAAGGACCCATTTATCCCGACTCTCTGCTTTCTGTTAGCTAGCCAATTCTCTATCCATGCTAATACATTTCCGCTGACTCCATGTACCTTTATCTTCTATAGTAACCTTTTTTGTGGCACCTTATCAAAAGCCTTTTGGAAATCTAAATACACCACATCCATCGGTACACCTCTATCCACCATGCTCGTTATATCCTCAAAGAATTTCAGTAAATTAGTTAAACATGATTTCCCCTTCATGAATCCATGTTGCGTCTGCTTGATTGCACTATTCCTATCGAGATGTCCCGCTATTTCTTCCTTAATGATAGCTTTAAGCATTTTCCCCACTACAGATGTTAAACTAACCGGCCTATAGTTACCTGCCTTTTGTCTGCCCCCTTTTTTAAACAGAGGTGTTACATTAGCTACTTTCCAAGCTGCTGGTACCTCCCCAGAGTCCAGAGAATTTTGGTAGATTATAACGAATGCATCTGCTATAACTTCCACCAATTCTTTTAATTTCTTTCATCAGGACCAGGGGTCTTATCTACCTTGAATTCCATTAGCCTATCCAGCACTACCCCACTAGTGATAGTGATTATCTGAAGGTCCTCCCTTCCCACATTCCCGTGACCAGCAATTTTTGGCATGGTGTTTGTGTCTTCCACTGTGAAGACCGAAGCAAAATAATTGTTTAAGTTCTCAGCCATTTCCACATTTCCCATTATTAAATCCCCCTTCTCATCTTCTAAGGGACCAACATTTACTTTAGTCACTCTCTTCCGTTTTATATATCGGTAAAAGCTTTTACTATCTGTTTTTATGTTTTGCGCAAGTTTACTTTCGTAATGTATTTTTCCTTTCTTTATTGCTTTCTTAGTCATTCTTTGCTGTTGTTTAAAATTTTCCCAATCTTCTAGTTTCCCACTAACCTTGGCCACCTTATACGCATTGGTTTTTAATTTGATACTCTCCTTTATTTCCTTGGTCATCCACGGCTGGTTATCCCTTCTCTTATTGCCCTTCTTTTTCACTGGAATATATTTTTGTTGAGCACGATGAAAGAGCTCCTTAAAAGTCTTCCACTGTTCCTCAATTGTGCCACCGTTTAGTCTGTGTTTCCAGTCTACTTTAGCCAACTCTGCCCTCATCCCACTGTAGTCCCCTTTGTTTAAGCATAGTACGCTCGTTTGAGACACCACTTCCTCACCCTCAATCTGTATTACAAATTCAACCATACTGTGATCACTCATTCCGAGAGGATCTTTTACTAGGAGATCGTTTATTATTCCTGTCTCATTACACAGGACCAGATCTAAGATAGCTTGCTCCTTTGTAGGTTCTGTAACATACTGTTCTAAGAAACAATCCCGTATGCATTCTATGAATTCCTTCTCAAGGCTACCCCGTGCGATTTGATTTGACCAATCGATATGCAGGTTAAAATCCCCCATGATTACTGCCGTTCCTTTTTCACATGCCTCCATTATTCCCTTGATTATTGTCCGCCCCACTGTGAAGTTATTATTTGGGGGCCTATAAACTACACCCACCAGTGACTTTTTCTCCTTACTATCTCTAATCTCCACCCACAATGATTCAACATTTTGTTCATTAGAGCCAATATCGTCTCTCACAACTGCCCTGATATCATCCTTTATTAACAGAGCTACCCCACCTCCTTTCCCTTCTTGTCTATCTTTCTGAATTGTCAGATACCCCTGTATGTTTAATTCCCAGTCTTGGCCACCCTGCAACCACGTTTCTGTAATGGCCACCAAATCATACCCATTTGTAATGATTTGTGCCGTCAACCCATTTACTTTATTTCAAATTCTGCGTGCGTTTAGGTAGAGTGTTTTAATACTAGTTTTTAAACCATAATTTTTAGTTTTGACCCCTCCTGCAGCCCCTTTATATTCATACATATTGTCCCTTCCTATCACCTTGTGGTTTACACTTACCCCAGTGCTACTCTGCTCTGTTGCCTCCTGCCTTTTGCATTCTTTCTTGGGGTCTTGTTCATCTGAGCTCTCCCCCATTCTAACTAGCTCAAAGGCCTCTCCTGGGTTCTGAATACTCCTCGCATTGAGGCACCGAGCTTTCATGCTTGCCTTTTTATTGCACTTTGACGCTTTAGAATTTTGCTGTACAATGGCCCTTTTTGTTTTTATGCCTTGGGTTTCTCTGCCCTCCACTTTTACTGATCTCCTTTCTCTCTTTTGCTTCTGTCTCCATTTTGTCTCCCTCTGCATTGGTTCCCATCCCCCTGCCATATTAGTTTAACTCCTCCCCAACAGCACGAGCAAACACTCCCCCTCGGACATTGGTTCCGGTCCTGCCCAGGTGCATACCGTGCGGTTTGTACTGGTCCCACCTCCCCCAGAACCGGTTCCAATGCCCCAGGAATTTGAATCCCTCCCTGCTGCACCACTGCTCAAGCCACGTATTCATCTGAGCTATCCTGCGATTCCTATTCTGACTAGCACGTGGCACTGGTAGCAATCCCGAGATTACTACTTTTGAGGTCCTACTTTTTAATTTAGCTCCTAGCTCCTTAAATTCGTCTCGTAGGACCTCATCCCTTTTTTTACCTATATCGTTGGTACCAATATGCACCACGACAACTGGTTGTTCACCCTCCCTTTTCAGAATGTCCTGCACCCGTATGAGTACCATATGCACTCAAGGAGAAAGTTGAGCAAGAACTCAAAAGACTAGAGGCTGAGGACATTATTTGTAAGATAGATCGATGTAATTGGGCTACACCCATTGTTGTTGTACCTAAGTCTGATGGTAAGGTAAGATTGTGTGGTGATTATACAGTAACTGTAAACCAGGTTCTAGAGGGTAATGTCCCCAATACATTGCCAAATATTGAAGATTTGTTCACAACACTGACAGGTGGTCAGATCTTCTCAAAACTGGATCTTACGAGTGCTTACTTACAGCTTGAACTAGATGAGGAGTCCAAGCCATGTTTGACTATAAATACTCATCTAGGCCTATATCAATTTAATAGTCTATCGTTTGGAGTGTCTTCCGCCCCTGCCATATTTCAAGGGGTGATGAACCAGATTTTGCAAGGTATTGAAAGTGTAGTATGTTATTTGGATGACATACTAATTTCAGCACCAAATAGGCAAATTCATAACATATTGAATGAAGTCTTTAAACGGCTAGAGTACGCGTGTCTGATCGTAAGTGTGAGTTGTTTAAAAACTCAGTGGAGTACTTAGGGTACAGAGTAGACAAAGATGGTTTACATCCAACCATGGAAAAATTGGATGCGATTAGAAATACACCCACTCCCAGGAATGTCACTGAACTTCGTTCATTCTTGGGTCTTTTGAACTATATTGAGAAGTTCCAACCAAATTTGGCTACAGTATTACAATGCATCCACTGAATGAACTTTTGAAAAAACAGGTCCATTGGAAGTGGTCAAAAGAATGCGATACAGCATTCAAGGAGATAAAAGCAAATTGGTAGAGAGCACCATGTTACTTCACTATGACATATCTAAGGAGATTAAGCTAGCATGTGATGCCTCTCCATATGGATTTGGGGCAGTAATCTCTCATGTATTAAGAAGTGGGGAGGAGAGACCAATTGCTTTTGCTTCACGCACTCTCAGTGCCAGTGAGAGTAATTATGTGCAAATTGAAAGGGAAGCTTTGGCATTAATTTTTGGGGTCAAGAAGTTTCACAAATATTTGTATGGTCGTAAGTTTACCATCGTTACGGACCATAAGCCCCTAACAGCAAGCCTCCATCCAAAGTCCCCAGTTCCAACATTAGCTGCAGCCCAAATGCAGAGATGGGCTTTGATTTTGTCAGCATATACATATGATATTGAATACAGACGATCAGCTGATCACAGTAATGATGATGCAATGTCTAGATTACCTTCCCCATCACAAGTTACACCGAATAGGGAAGAAGTGTTTTATTTTTCATACATTCATGAATTGCCAGTCACAGCTGAAGAAATTGGTAGAGCAACCAAACGTGACCCAGTGATGTCAAAGGTGTATGATTATATTGCAAATGGATGGCCAAACCAGGTAACAGACAAAGATACACCTCCATTCCTCATTCGTGGGAATGAATTATCAGTCGATAAAGATTGTATCATGTGGGATGCAAGAGTGGTTATACCAAATAAATTCAGGTCCAAATTATTAGGAGACCTTCATGACCAGCACCTGGGAATGTGCTTGGCCAAGAGTTTTGCACGCAGTTATTTATGGTGGCCAGGTCTTGATAAAGATATAGAGTACATCGTGAGTCAGTGTACGACATGTCAATCGGTAAGCAAGCAACCACCATCAGTACCATTAAAGCCATGGAAATGGCCTTCCAGGGTGTGACAAAGGCTACATATTGATTTTGCTGAGTTAGAAGGACAACAATTGTTCATTGTGATTGATAGCCATTCGAAGTGGGTTGAGGTGTTTCCAATGTGGAAAATAACAAGTAAAACATTGGACATTTTACGAAAATTATTTTCTTCACTTGGCCTCCCAGAAGAAATTGTTTTGGATAATGGACCACAATTTCGTTCAGAAGAATTTGCACAATTCACGAGCAAAAATGGTGTGAAACATACCAAGGATCACCATACCATCCTGCTTCGAATGGTGCAACAGAGCGCACTGTACAAATTGTAAAACCTGCCCTCATAAAACAAATGTTAGATCCAAATCCAAGGAAACGACAGTTGTCATTGGATCACAAATTGGCTAATTTTTTGATTACATATCGAAATACTCCTCATACAACTACTGGTAGAACACCAGCAGAGTTGTTTCTCAAACGACAGCCATGAACCAGATTCTCGTTGTTAAAGCCAAATTTGGCACAGTCCGTCGAAGAGACACAATTAAGTCAGAAAGAGAATCATGATAAAGGTAGAGTAAAAGAGAGACATGTGAAATTAAACCAGAAGGTCAGAGTGAAGAACCATCACCATAAATGGTTTAAGTGTTTACCAGGAAGAGTGGTGAAGCTATGTGGTCCTCGCACATATTTGGTAAAGATGTTTGATAATGGACAGGTTAGGTTTGTTCATATTGATCATATTTTACCTACAGACATAGAAGGAGTTGAAGGTGGGAATGATTCAATTATTTCTGACTCACCAGATAGTTTTGATACACCAGTAGCAAATCTTAAATCCAATGTACTGGAAACAAATCCAGGAGAGAATCAGAATGAAAGTCTGCGTCTGAGTCAGGAAAACAAAGAGCCTGAAGTTCGAGTGAGTTCAAATGAAAATCAAGGAAATTTCATGGTGGAAAACGTTCCTCAGGTTGAGCCTCGAATGAGTGTGAAATCGACACCATGTTGGGAAGGTTCTGTTCGAGAGCGAAGGTATCCTCTTCGAAACAGAAAACAAGTGGTAAAGTTAAATTTGTAAATATAGAAAAAAGTAAGTTTATATCTTGTATTATGTATAAACATGAACGTTATGTATGATGTTTGTTATGAAGGCTTCTTCATTAAGGAGGGAGAAGTGTAATGTTGGTAAGCTTGTAATGTTTATAGCTCCACACTGTGGATGTGGACATATTGTGCACTGCAAGTGCAGAGTTAATCATTAAACAGAACGAGGCAGTTTCCGGAGACTTCCAAGAGAGCAGCCTGCCATGTTGGGAAGCTGTGTGTGCTGTGCTCTGTGAATATATCACAGCGGTCAATGCCAGCAGTGTAGCCCCGAGGACCTGGATGCAGTGCCGCAAAAAGGTCAATGACCTCACATGAGTGGTCAAGTTTAGTGAATTTCTCCTCAAATGCCAGGCAGTGGTGGAGGAGCAAGAACTGGAAGAGGAAGAAGGCAGTGATGCTGAAGACACAGCACCATCACTCAATTTCACACTCCCAGCCATCAGCTCAGATACTGACGCTCTGCATACCTAAGAGAATAAGTTCGACGTGGGATCTGCACATGGTGATACACTGGGCATGAATGGCCTGCAGCCAAGGCAGGGAGAAAGGGCAATGCAGGTGCCAGCTTCCAGAGGTTGCTCACGAGTTCTGCTGCACAGGACTCAGATGAGGAATTCGATGGGGCGATCTACAGAAAAAGAATGATGGGTATACATAATGAAATGCTGAAATACTTGGTGCGTTGGCAGCCCTGCCAGACTGCCTGACTGCAATGTCAAGGAACGTGGAGGAGTCCAGCACCAACCTTGCTCAGGGCTTTGCGCAGAGCTTGGAGCCCATCCTTTCCAGCATAGACAACTCTATTCACGTAATTGTGGACCCAACTCTGATGCAGCGTCTGATGGCCGATATTTCAGCTTCCATTGCAGTATAAGCAGAAACCACCCAACATCTGGGTGCTGCAGTGAAAGCTCAGACGTCTGTCATACAAGCTCAGCTTGCCACCACGAAGCTTAGAATGCTCCCATGCAGGCTGTTTCCTGATACGCAAGCTCAGACTGCTGCCATCGTAGCTGCGGTTACCAGTGTTGAAAGACTCTTGCAGGAGGTCACGGAAGTCCAGCAATCTGTCCTCCAACAGATTACTGGGATTGCTGAGGTGCTGTCCCAGGGAAGTGGCAATGGATCCGTGGAACAAAAACCTGCTGTTCACTCTCAAGATGACAGCATTCGTGCTCCAACCACTGCCACTCCAACAGTGCCATTGCTTTCACCTGTCAGCCAGCCAGCTGGACTGCAGCTGCCCATGCTGAGGTGGTGCAGTCCAAAGCCGGGCCTTCTAGGTCGATCTCCAAGGCCATTTTCAGTCTCCCCCACTGAAAGTCAGTAGCTTTCCAGCAGCCATGCTGCAGGCATTGAGGTAGCATAGCATAGGAGCACTAGGACAGAAAAAGGCACATGGAAGACATGCATTAAGGGAATGCACAAGGGTGATAAGTTGATTTTGGTATGTAATATTGGATGATTTGCTTTATAAATTTGCTTTGGATTTTTGTTTTGTGGTGGCTTTTATAGTAGTATTGTAGCCAAGAGGATGTTGTGATGAAATATTGCCTGCTCCAGCTGAAGGAGCCCGACGCATAAACATTCATGGCCACGTTCGCCTTCACAGCCACTGGCAATGCCATCCTCACCCTGCTGTGAGGCTGCAGTTCTGCCTGCCACAGGCGGCAGATTTCAGCCAGCTTGTCCTGCTCTGTGTCGCCTCTGCTCATTCTCCCTGTCAGACTGCAGGCCAAGGGGCGTACAAACTACTGCACCCATGACTGGGAGCAACTGGCCTGCCACAACACTCCCTGGGGACCAGCAACCTCACATAAGATAGCAAAGCACCAAACACTCTACAAACCCATCGAGCCAGTAGAAATCAATCAGCAACTAACCTGAAAGCAATTGATGATCCAACAACAACAACTTGTAGTTATATAGCACCTTTAACGTAGTAAAACCAAGGCACTTAACAGGAGAATTATAAGACAAAGCATTTGACACCGAGCCACATAAGGGGAAGTTAGGGTAGATGACCAAAATGTTGGTTAAAGAGGTAGGTTTTAAGGAGTGTCTTAAAGGAGGAAGGAGAGATAGAGAGGCGGAGAGGTTTAGGGAGGGAATTTCAGAGCTTAGGGCTTAGGCAAAAGAAGGCACGGCAAACAATCGTTGAGCGATTATAATCAGAGATGTTCAAGAGGGCAGAATTAGAGAAGCGAAGATATCTCGGGGGGGTTGTGGGGCTGAAGGAGATTACAGATTTAGGGAGGGGTAAAGTCATGGAGGGATTTGAAATCAAGGCTTAATTGCTTAACTGGGAACCAATGCAGGTCAGCAAGCACAGGGGTGATGGGTGAACGGGACTTGGTGCAAGTTAGGATACGTGTAAGAGGTTTTGTCCCTGGTGGTTTCGAATCACTCCTCTTATAATAGTTCTAGACACCAGAATTATAGTTGTGAACAGTAATATACAGTCATAGACAGATCTTTTCGGTCTCCACCGTCACAATGCCTTTATTCAAGTTAAAACACATTTGCACCCAGTAAAAACACACCCTGGTAGTGTAATACAACCAAACACAGTACAGCACACAATCTGGCCTGTCTAAACAGGCCCCTAATAAGAAGTACCCACGTCTAAAACACCCCTGCTCGGATTCAAAATTGCACCACTGAATCTGTCCAACAGAATGTGCATACGCTTATGATCCTTGCAAAAATCTCCCGACTCAAACCCCTAAGGTTTGGTTGGGACACACAACACCCTTTCACACTATGCGGTGGTCTTAAAGGTGCATGGGCTGGGATAAATGCTCACCAATTACCCCTCTGGCTTACTCGCTGTTTCTCCCGATGAGACGTATCTTCTGGGTCTTCAAGTCCAGTCTCAAGGTCAGCTTCCCAGTCGAAGTAGCAAAGCTCTCTGGTGTTTCTTCTCTCCGTCCCAGATGGAGTGCTCAGTCCTTGTGCGTTGCAAGCAGACGTAGAAGAGGGGAGAGAGACAGAGATGGCAGCCAAAACTGCCTCTCTTATACTTGAAAAAATGTTTCTCTTCGCACCAAAAATCCAACTGTCCTTCCCCTGAAGCTGTCCAACTGAAAAGCAAAATCAAGTCTGTGCCTGTTCCTTTGTCAACAGGGCTGTCCCTCGATGTGTGACTCCGATGAGTCTGTGGTCGAATAGCTTCTCTTTGTCTTTCGATGGCCTGAAACCCCGGCCACTTTACTTAATGTCTCACTGATGGGTTCCCATTCCATGACAAAAGGCGCTCATCAACCATGATGTTCTTGCTTTCAGCCATTCTCATTTATGCCCAGCTGATGTGCATTCAAGTTAAACATGTTTGGACCTGCCCTAGGTCAGTGCTGTGTGCTTTCTGCAGTAATAGAAAATGTGTCCAAGCAATGTCGAAAAGTTTAAGGTTTTGCTGTCGATGTTTTCACCGAATCTTACAGTTGCCCCTATGATACTTCAAAAATCCTTCTGGAATATCAAACATCCGCTGGTGAAAACACGTCGTGGTCCAACCAACCCGTTATACTTTACTTTTAACCACCCCGAATACATTCCTTAAAATACAACACGAAACACATTTATACATCATATTTACAGAGAAAAACATTCAGGTTCATCCGTTAACCAAGGCCTCCCACCGACTTTGGAGCGCCTTGCTTCGCCTTTTGCAAGACAGCCGCAACAAATATATTACAATGAGAAACTGTACGATTACAAGAGTGTGCGAGAAAATCCAGACCCATGGAGGAACTTCCACATTCAAATTAAGGTCCCACCAGGGCGGGGAATCTATCCCTTTAATTTCCTCCCCTGTGTTCCGGTTTGTCTGTTTCAATATAAAATAATGTTTCTGCAAGAGCTCAATGGTATTTATTAACGTTGTGAGGTGTTTGGGCAGAAAAGGAATCTGATACCTGAACTGTGTGATGTACTGCTGCAGATTATGGATTGTGTCATTCACCGTGATGTGTACCGTGGATGGTTCTGGGATTGGAAGGATGCGCTCTTGAGCCACTTGAACTTCGGTTTGGGGTTTGAAGCAGAAAGTCGTGTCGATGACCGGACACCAAGTGTCACGGTGCACCCGGGTACTGGTCCACGCTCGTCGTGACGCAGTACGTCCCGCTGCCCGCATATGTGCATTCAAGTTAAACATGATTGAACCTGCCCCAGGTCAGTGTTGTCTGCTCTCTGCAGTAACAGAAAATGTGTCCAAGCAATGTCGAAAAGTTTAAGGTTTTGCTGTCGATGTTTTCGCTGAATCTTACACGCAGGCAGCCGAGTTTTGGATGACCTCAAGTTTACGTAGGGTAGAATGTGGGAGGCCAGCCAGGAGTGCATTGGAATAGTGAAACCTAGAGGTAACAAAGGCATTAATGAGGGTTTCAGCAGCAGATGAACTGAGGCAAGGGCGGAGACAGGCAATGCTATGGAGGTGGAAATAGGCGGTCTTAGTTATGCCACGGATATGTGGTCAGAAGCTCATTTCAGGGTCAAATATGATACCAAGGTTGTGAACAGTCTGATTCAGCCTCAGACAGAAGTTAGGGAGAGGGATGGAGTCTGTGGCTAGGGAATGGCGTTTGAGGCAGGGACCGAAAACAATGGCTTCGGTCTTCCCAATACTTAATTGGAGAAAATTTCTGCTCATCCAGAACTGGATGTCGGACAAAAAAATCTGACAATTTAGCGACCGTGGAAGGGTCGAGAGAAGTGGTGGAGAGTTAAAGCTGGGTGTTATCAGCATGCATGTGGAAACTGACACTGTGTTTTCAGATGATGTCGACAAGGAGCAGCATGTCGATGAAAAATAGGAGGGGGCTAAGGATAGACCCCTTTAAATAGCCATTATTGCTGCTGAACACAAGTTCAGCTGTGCATGATATGGAGCCGACGTTAGCTGGAGCGTTGAGGTAAAAAATGGCAGCGCTGGCGTCAAATCAGAGTTGTACGCTGATTGACGTCATGATCTGCTTACTCTGAATACTTCGGGCCCACTTTCCCAGCACCTGCACTAACGACCTACCTAAAATCGTGTCCAGTGCTGACCACATCAGAATCGTGTGCACCTAGCACGGACGCCATTTTGGACTCAAAACGGCATCAATAACGCAGAAAAAAACGAGCACTGTGGAGTCAAATTTAACAGCTAATATTTTTAAATGCTCCAGAACTTAAGAACAATCATTTCAATGATTGTGAGTGCTAGCTTTGCACCGCCACCACATTGCGTTTCCTAATGTGCCTGAGGCCAGCAAAGGTTCACCGCTAAACATTCCTTTGAATTAGATTTGGTATAATTTTTTGAATAATTGTGGTCTGTAACCTTGCAACACATGTATTGAAACTGCGGAAAATGTGTTCAGTAGTGCAGCTTAAAAGTTTCTAAAAATAGAAATCAACAAGTGTTACATTTAAACTGTAAGACCACACGAGTCAGCAGGATTCCACAGATTGTGCAGTTTGATTGGTTTCCATTGAGGTCGGAGTTTGTACCATTGCTTCGTGTTGTAAATCAATGCCGTTTCAGCAGGCTTTTCTTTGGTGTGTCAGAAACTTTGTGCAATACTGAATATTCTGTTATTTATTGAGACTTTTGTGTTAAGCTTTCCAACCCTGCCCTCTCACATAAACCGCATCCTGTAAGAAAGATTAATTTAGGCCCGTCATAATGAAAGTGGTGCAAAATTGAATTATATCCCTTTAGATGATGCCCTTGTGCAATATCTGGACACAATTTTGCTTTTAGTGGTATAGTGAAAAGGCATTTACATTTTTCTTCATCTCAAGATAATAATGTATTAAAAGGAATATATGAGTAACTCGATTCTTCTTAATAGAAATTGCTTTCATCTCACATACAGCTTTTTCATTACATTTCAGTTAAGTTTTTAATAAAATTATTAATATTTCATGTTGGAATTTTAGCAATGATCGTTTCTGGAGTGCATTGAATAAAATAATACGAAAGCAACATTGGCATTTTTTCCCCTGTGAATTGCAACGATGTAGCTGGAATAGTGGTAAACTGTTGTTTGCAAGTTATTTAAATTACTTTTAAGTACGATGCAATATTGGAATGAGACTAAATAGAATTGGCAGGTCAGTAGCTATTAGTAGTGTATGCTGGCAATCAATAAAGACTGGTGTAATCAGTGGAACAAAGCAAGTGATTTGTGTTGTAGCAATTGAGGTGTATCTAAAGGGGCACCTGTCAGGTAGGTAGGGTTAAAATCGTTCCTTTAAAAACATCTCAACTGTTAAAATTTGCCAGGAGACCTACCCGCCAACATCCCGCTCTATTCATGCTGCCACCTATTTTAACCTGCTCTTTGGAGCAGGCGGCAAAGACACCCGCCTTAAACTGGAGGATCCTTCTTTAAATATGAAGATCGGGGTCCAATAACACCATCGGGCCTAGACTGCTATTTTAACTGGTGGCCTGAGTGGGGAACCCATTGTGGCTTTCCCACCAGGTGAAGTTAGTGGGAAGAGGAACCGGGGCCTTGTGGAGCCAAGGCGAGCAAGAGTGAAAGTTTAAGCCTTCTCTGCTGTGAGCTCCCTATCACACTCTTTCCTGATCACGAGAGCCTGCCAAAACCCCCTCACCGTGACTTATATGAGTGCCGGCGATTGTTCCGTAGCTCTGGGCTGGTGTCCTAAAGCCGCCTGTAGTTACACTACTGCCCGTGGCCAGCTGCCGCTTCCTCCTAGTTTTGGGCGGGTGTTCAAATTGCCTGGGCCTCATTCTGCTGGGATCAGACAGGTTTGGCACTCATCTCAGCCTCCGACTGCCCGACTCCCGCTCTGAGTTAAAATCAGGCCTTAAGTATTCATGCCCTGAAAATAAAGCTAGAGTTAATTTATCAAATTTATATTTTACTGCTGATGCTATGAAAAATATCAAGGCACAGAAACACTTTGTTCAGATCATGGAACTCAGGAATTTGCATTATGCACTATTGAAATAATGCACTCTGATGGTTTGCTTAAAGGGAATTGTGTGTCCTGAATACTTATTTCAATTATGTGAATTTAGTCTCCACTGGTAAAGGTACAGGAATTTTAGGATAACCAATATTTTTCTTACAAGCAAAAGTCATCAAGAGCATTTATTACTAAGTAAATATAAAAATCACTTTTACAGGATCCTTTAAAATATTATCTGGGTTACAAAGTATGCACTTAATATATGTTTAACAAATCTATTTAAATGTTCCAGAAATTTAGATTGCAGATTATTAAAAAAAAGAGAAACACTGTTAAAATTTGGGGTTTTAATCGGTCAATCCTCTCCCTGAGGCTGGAATTTTACTGTACTCGAAGCAAGCTCATGCAATGTGAAACTTTCTCCAGGAACTGCACCTAGTTTTTGGTTGTAACCTGACCCCAGGGGCAACACTTGTTGATTTCTATTTTTAGAAACTTTTAAGCTGCACTACTGAACACATTTTCCACAGTTTCAATACACGTGTCTGCTCTATAGTCTTCTGCTACTCAGGAATTTAAGGTAAATGCCACAAAATGCCACCTTGATAATTGATGGATATCCTGCTTAAACAATGTTAAGAACTGTAATACTGTAATGAAATTTAGATTTAAAAGTTAGATACTGTAAAAAGGACTGGTATTAGAGAATTAGAGATTCGTAGTCATCACCATCATAGGCAGTCCCTCGAAATGACGATGACTTGCTTCCACGCCAAAAAAGGATGAATTCACAGGTGTTTCAATGAAGGACCTAATATTCCAAGTCCCGAACTACATCCTGAAGGATGGAAGATACCTGTGCGTGGATTTTTTTAATGTGTGGTGACCGTTGCACACCAGCCACCGCACGGGCTTGACAGAGCAAGGTCCTGGCCCAGTGGCAAGGGTTATCCAAGACCACTGGAGACCAGCTCTGCTGCACGAACCTAGTGCACACACATATCGCAGTGTGGGCTGGCCCGTGCTGCCCCTGGGCCCTCGCCTCTGCTGGGCCCCGAACTCACGCCTCTCCTTGGCCCCGATCACGTCCCTCTACAGTCTCTCGCCGCTCCTTCGCCCTGATCTCGCCGCTCCTGCTGTACCTGCCCACGCTCCAATCACCCGACCTGGACATTGATGACGTCCCTCTTCGCTGCCGTCACCTTCCTGCACCAGCTCACACTGTACCTTGCGGTGATATGCCGCCACGCTGCCCATGGCCGCCGCTCGCCACTCCTTTTATGGCACCGACCTGCCGCTAATGGTCTCTCACAGGTCAGGGCCGCCACGCCACAAACAGCAAGGAAGAAGAAAGCTGTAGACCGAGAGTCCACTACTTTGTAGTAGATAGGAATCATATGTATAGATTCAATAGTACTCATTGACCAGCTAATCTAACCCATGATTCTCTCTGCAGAAATGGGAATGGTAGAGACTATTCAAAGGCAGTCAAAACACTGAACTCAGACAGATGCTGCAAGTGATAGTTAATATAAAGGAGCAGTAAAATGCAGAGTAGAAATTAGAGGTTGTCTAACAAAACTAATAGTTAGTATAAAGAAACATACCGTAAAGTAGAAATTAGAGTTAATTTAACAAAACTAGTATTTGAAAGATTAAGATGAGATAATTTGAAAGAGGGCTACTTGGTATAACTTGGAGCTAGACGCAAGAAAGATAAGATAACATTCCAATGTGCAAACATGATCCCTGCACACAGTAAGTTTTGTGAAAAATACTGGGGACAGGCATGGCCAGGATACCTTTACTTTGAGTAACAAAGGTTTTTTGACCATTAGAACCATTAATAAAGGGTGATTTTGTTGAAAACCATATATGGACACTGGCCAAGCAAACCTTTGATAAAACGTCGATATTCAAGAAATAGCTTTACACAGGGACTGCGGAAAGAACAACAAACAGACCAAAGATCACATCTCCTTATGTCCGAGACGTTCCAGGATAAAGACTGCAAGGGCATTTCGTTACACCTCGGCTGCTGTTAAGTACATACACTGTAAGCTAAATAAATTGTGATCTATTGCTCGAACATACTGACTGCTGCCTAATTAGTGTCTTGTCCAAGACCCTTTAAGTTGTACAATACTCTACTAGAAATAAGATTGTATTTTTCATCTTTTTTAAGAACTATTAACGTAGCGATTGACTGTCTCACCAGCTGTAAATTACAGATCGGTTCCTTAATAAACCTCTGTATATTTTAGAATTGTCTCTCATAGTCTTCTGTATCACTTACTTGTGAATCGCATCTCCGTACACTCTTTTGGTGAAGAAGTACATTACTGAGGAGAGACCCCCGGACCCTTACAATATCCGGGACATTATAATCTGGCTGAAAATTGCTAAAAAGTGCTATCTGGAGGACGCTAACATTCTCGGGTTGTCCCTTTCTTTTGGGGAAAGATAGACCAGACCTTCAGACCCATTCAGTGTCTTTAGGATGTTGCTACCACAACCATAAGTTGAGAGTGAACACCTGAGAAGTATGTCTAATCCTGGATAGTCCCAAAGAGTCTACGTTTGTAATTTCACCACAGCTGTTCCCTGGCAGTGGCAAAAGCAACTTGCTGCCACAACAAAAAAGGTGTGGCTGGAGGTGGCCCAAGAGTTGAGCAGCAGGAGTGTTGCCATGAGGATGTGGATCCAAAGATCCAGAAAGGTGTGCCCAGTTCCAGATTTGCCTACATCCTGCAGTGTACTCCCGCTCTCACTATCTTGTCAAGCATATTCCATTCACATCATGTTGCATATGTAAACCTGTATATACCTTGTGTAGCCATCAGGGGGCTCATCCCCTAGAGTCCCAATGAATCCCACAATCCCTTGGGAGCACAGGTACATAAGGACACCTTACAGGCTGGCGAGGGACTCCGGAGACCTGCAATAAAAGACTAAGGTCGCACTTTACTTTCAGTTCACATGTCGACAATGCAGGCCCGTTTTTGGGTAAAATGTTATTTGTGGTTGTAGATGCATACTCCAAATGGATTGAATGTGAGATAATGTCGGCAAGCACGTCCGCTGCCACCACTGAAAGCCTGCGGGCCATGTTTGCCATGCACAGAATGCCTGATGTCATTGTGAGTGACTCACCAGTGCCGAGTTCAAAGAGTCCATGACCCATAATGGGATCAAACATGTTACATCTGCCCCGTTTAAGCTAGCATCCAACGATCAGGCAGAACCAGCAGGGCTTGAAAAGGGTAACTGAAGGCTCACTGCAGACTCGCCTATCCCGAATCCTGCTTAACTACCGCACGAGACTGCACTCGCTCACTGGGATTCCACCTGCTGAACTGCTCATGAAAAGGGCACTGAAGACAAGGCTCTCGTTAGTTTACCCTGATCTACATGAACAGGTAGAGAGCAGGCGGCTTCAACAAAGTACATATCATGATCGCGCAAATGTGTCATGCGAAATTGATATCAATGATCCTGTATTTGTGTTGAACTATGGACAAGGTCCCAAGTGGCTTCCCGGCACTTTTGTGGCCAAAGAGGGGAGCAGGGTGTTTCGGGTCAAACTTTCAAATGGACTCATTCACCAGAAACACTTGGACCAAACCAAACTCAGATTCACGGACTATCCTGAGCAACCCACTTTGGACCCTACCATCTTTGACCCCCGCAACATACACACCAGTGGCAACCGACACCGCGGTTGGCCACGAAGCAGAACCCATCACCTGCAGCAGCCCAGCAGGACTCACCACACCAGGCAGCCCAGCAAGGCCAGCTGCACAGCAGCCCAGCGAGGGCCCAACAAATGACTCACCAAAACCAGACTATCAACCAGGGAAAGAAAGGCCCCAGATCGACTCACCTTGTAAATAGTTACACTGTTGACTTTGGAGGGAGTGTTGTTATATATGTAAACCTGTATATAACTTGTGTAGCCACCAGAGGGCTCACCCCCTGGAGTCCCAAGGGATCCCACAATCCGTTGGGAGCACAGGTACTTAAGGAGGCCTCACAGCCTGGAGAGGGACTCCGGAGACCTGCAATAAAAGACTAAGGTCACACTTTACTTTGAGCTCAAAGTATCCAGTCAGACTCTTTATTCATACATAACACATCACTCCTCACATCCACTTCACTTTCAGCAGTACCCATCATTCCATTTCAATCCACATCCTCACCTCCCGCTTCCTCCAGCCACCACAACGACCCACCCCATTCTTCATGTAATGTGACACCACCTCAGTCAGTTCCCTCAATTCTCAGCAAATGCATGCAAGTGCCACTCGTGATGCAGCTGCCTGATTGTCACCCTCACCAAATGCACTGCCTCCATTGGATGCACACTTGCCTTACAGACACTCATAGATCTGCCATGCACGCTTGCTGCTGAAATGAGTGCAAAATACAAGAGTGAGGGAGATGATTGGAGGTGGGACGCCACAGATCCTGGAGCTCACCAATGCAGAGTAGGAGGCTTTGGAGTTAAACATAGAAACATAGAAAATAGGTGCAGGAGTAGGCCATTTGGCCCTTCTAGCCTGCACCGCCATTCAATGAGTTCATGGCTGAACATGCAACTTCAGTACCCCATTCCTGCTTTCTCACCATACCCCTTGATTCCCCGAGTAATAAGGACTCCATCTAACTCCTTTTTGAATATATTTAGTGAATTGGCCTCAACAACTTTCTGTGGTAGAGAATTCCACAGGTTCACCACTCTCTGGGTGAAGAAATTCCTCCTCATCTCGGTCCTAAATGGCTTACCCCTTATCCTTAGACTGTGTCCCCTGGTTCTGGACTTCCCCAACATTGGGAACATTCTTCCTGCATCTAACCTGTCTAACCCCGTCAGAATTTTAAACGTTTCTATGAGGTCCCCTCTCATTCTTCTGAACTCCAGTGAATACAAGCCCAGTTGATCCAGTCTTTCTTGATAGGTCAGTCCCGCCATCCCGGGAATCAGTCTGGTGAACCTTCGCTGCACTCCCTCAATAGCAAGAATGTCCTTCCTCAGGTTAGGAGACCAAAACTGTACACAATACTCCAGGTGTGGCCTCACCAAGGCCCTGTACAACTGTAGCAACACCTCCTTGCCCCTGTACTCAAATCCCCTCGCTATGAAGGCCAACATGCCATTTGCTTTCTTAACCGCCTGCTGTACCTGCATGCCAACCTTCAATGACTGATGTACCATGACACCCAGGTCTCGTTGCACCTCCCTTTTTCCTAATCTGTCACCATTCAGATAATAGTCTGTCTTTCTGTTTTTACCACCAAAGTGGATAACCTCACATTTATCCACATTATACTTCATCTGCCATGCATTTGCCCACTCACCTAACCTATCCAAGTCGCTCTACAGCCTCATAGCATCCTCCTCGCAGCTCACACTGCCACCCAACTTAGTGTCATCCGCAAATTTGGAGATACTACATTTAATCCCCTCATCTAAATCATTAATATACAGTGCAAACAGCTGGGGCCCCAGCACAGAACCTTGCGGTACCCCACTAGTCACTGCCTGCCATTCTAAAAAGTCCCCATTTACTCCTACTCTTTGCTTCCTGTCTGACAACCAGTTCTCAATCCATGTCAGCACACTACCCCCAATCCCATGTGCTTTAACTTTGCACATTAATCTCTTGTGTGGGACCTTGTCGAAAGCCTTCTGAAAGTCCAAATATACCACATCAACTGGTTCTCCCTTGTCCACTCTACTGGAAACATCCTCAAAAAATTCCAGAAGATTTGTCAAGCATGATTTCCCTTTCACAAATCCATGCTGACTTGGACCTATCATATCATCTCTTTCCAAATGCACTGCTATGACATCCTTAATAATTGATTCCATCATTTTACCCACTACCGATGTCAGGCTGACCGGTCTATAATTCCCTGTTATCTCTCTCCCTCCTTTTTTAAAAAGTGGGGTTACATTGGCTACCCTCCACTCCATAGGAACTGATCCAGAGTCAATGGAATGTTGGAAAATGACTGTCAATGCATCCACTATTTCCAAGGCCACCTCCTTAAGTACTCTGGGATGCAGTCCATCAGGCCCTGGGGATTTATCGGCCTTCAATCCCATCAATTTCCCCAACACAATTTCCCGACTAATAAGGATTTCCCTCAGTTCCTCCTCCTTACTAGACCCTCCGACCCCTTTTATATCCGGAAGGTTGTTTGTGTCCTCCTCAGTGAATACCGAACCAAAGTACTTGTTCAATTGGTCCGCCATTTCTTTGTTCCCCGTTATGACTTCCCCTGATTCTGACTGCAGGGGACCTACATTTGTCTTTACTAACCTTTTTCTCTTTACATATCTATAGAAACTTTTGCAATCCGTCTTAATGTTCCCTGCAAGCTTCTTCTCGTACTCCATTTTCCCTGCCCGAATCAAACCCTTTGTCCTCCTCTGCTGAGTTCTAAATTTCTCCCAGTCCCCGGGTTCGCTGCTATTTCTGGCCAATTTGTATGCCACTTCCTTGGCTTTAATACTATCCCTGATTTCCCTTGATAGCCACGGTTGAGCCACCTTCCCTTTTTTATTTTTACGCCAGACAGGAATGTACAATTGTTGTAGTTCACCCATGCGGTCTCTAAATGTCTGCCATTGCCCATCCACAGTCAACCCCTTAGTATCATTCGCCAATCTATCCTAGCCAATTCACGCCTCATACCTTCAAAGTTACCCTTCTTTAAGTTCTGGACCATGGTCTCCGAATTAACTGTTTCATTCTCCATCCTAATGCAGAATTCCACCATATTATGGTCACTCTTCCCCAAGGGGTCTCGCACAACGAGATTTCTAATTAATCCTCTCTCATTACACAACACCCAGTCTAAGATGGCCTCCCCCCTAGTTGGTTCCTCGACATATTGGTCTAAAAACCATCCCTTATGCACTCCAGGAAATCCTCCTCCACCGTATTGCTTCCAGTTTGGTTAACCCAATCTATGTGCATATTAAAGTCACCCATTATAACTGCTGCACCTTTATTGCACGCACCCCTAATTTCATGTTTGATGCCCTCCCCAACATCACTACTACTGTTTGGAGGTCTGTACACAACTCCCACTAACGTTTTTTGCCCTTTGGTATTCTGCAGCTCTACCATATAGATTCCACATCATTCAAGCTAATATCCTTCCGAACTATTGCCTTAATTTCCTCCTTAACCAGCAATGCTACCCCACCTCCTTTTCCTTTTATTCTATCTTTCATGAATGTTGAATACCCCTGGATGTTGAGTTCCCAGCCCTGATCATCCTGGAGCCACGTCTCTGTAATCCCAATCACATCATATTTATTAACATCTATTTGCACAGTTAATTCATCCACCTTATTACGGATACTCCTTGCATTAAGACACAAAGCCTTCAGGCTTGTTTTTTTAACACCCTTTGTCCTTTTAAAATTTTGCTGTACAGTGGCCCTTTTTGTTTTTTGCCTTGGGTTTCTCTGCCCTCCACTTTTCCTCATCTCCTTTCTGTCTTTTGCTTTTGCCTCCTTTTTGTTTCCCTCTGTCTCCCTGCATTGGTTCCCACCCCACTGCCATATTAGTTTAACTCCTCCCCAACAGCACTAGCAAACACTCCCCCTAGGACATTGGTTCCGGTCCTTCCCAGATGCAGACCGTCCGGTTTGTACTGGTCCCACCTCCCCCAGAACCGGTTCCAATGCCCCAGGAATTTGAATCCCTCCCTGCTGCACCACTGCTCAAGCCACGTATTCATCTGCGCTATCCTGCGATTCCTACTCTGACTATCACGTGGGAAATGGTAGCAATCCCGAGATTACTACTTTTGAGGTCCTACTTTTTAATTTAGCTCCTAGCTCCTTAAATTCGTTTCATAGGACCTCATCCCTTTTTTTACCTATGTCGTTGGTACCAATGTGCACCACGACAACTGGCTGATCTCCCTCCCTTTTTAGAATGTCCTGCACCCGCTCCGAGACATCCTTGACCCTTGCACCAGGGAGGCAACATACCATCCTGGAGTCTCGGTTGCGGCCGCAGAAACGCCTATCTATTCCCTTTACAATTGAATCCCCTATCACTATCACTCTCCCACTCTTTTTCCTGCCCTCCTGTGCAACAGAGCCAGCCACGGTGCCATGAACTTGCCTGCTGCTGCCCTCCCCTGATGAGTCATCCCCCTCAACAGTACCCAAAGCAGTGTATCTGTTTTGCAGGGGGATGACCACAGGGGACTCCTGCACTACCTTCCTTGCACTACTCTTCCTGCTGGTCTTCCATTCCCTAGCTGCCTGTGGACCCTTCTCCTGCGGTAAGACCAACTCGCTACACGTGATACTCATGTCATTCTCAGCATCGTAGATGCTCCAGAGTGAATCCACCCTCAGCTCCAACTCCGCAATGCGGACCGTCAGGAGCTTGAGGTGGATACACTTCCTGCAGATATAGTCGTCAGGGACACTGGTGTCGTCCCTGAGTTCTCACATGGTACAGGAGGAGCATAACACCCGACCGAGCTCTCCTGCCATGACTTAACCCTTAGATACACTTAAATTGGCAACAACAATGTTAAAAGTTACTCACTGTTATAGAAGAGCATTGGAGATGGCGAGACTCGGACTTCACTGCTGCATGTTGACAGAATTAATCTCTCCGACCCACAGCTCCTACAAGACGAAGTCATCTTGGCTTGACTTAGCACTGAATAAAATATGATCACCTTTATCAGGTGCAGTTCAAGATTTTTACATTCTCATGACTAAATCATATCTGTCTCTTCCAGGGCCATCATGCGAAGAACAGCAGCCCGTGCCCCTTGAAGACAAGGATTGTTAAGCGGAGGTGATTCCTTCTGAGGGTGCATCGTCACAGGACACCTGTGCAGATACAAGCACATCAATGGGTCCTGTTAGACAGGTGGGATGTCACCTGCTGAATCGCATGGCACAAGTGACCATGAGCAGAGAGTGATGACAGGGACAGCTGTGGAGAGTCCATGGCGGAGGGCGCAGACCTCTCCAAGCTCTGGTCAGCTGGACAGAGATGCTGAACCGAGGGGGCCATCAATGAAAAGGAGAATGAAAGAGGGTCAGCAGAAAATGTGCAAGTAACTGACAGTCTTGCCAAACACATTTCCCCCAATGTCACGGAGGATGAGGAGTCAAGGTCAAACATGTATGGATTGATGTCGAAGGCCATTGTGAGGATGTCTTCCATGGATAGAATCATAGAAGAATCATAGAAGTTTACAGCACAGAAGGAGGCCATTTCGGCCCATCGTGTCTGCGCCAGCCAACAAGAGGCTATCCAGCCTAATCCCACTTTCCAGCTCTAGGTCCATAACCCTGCAGGTTATGGCACTTCAAGTGCACATCCAAGTACTTTTTAAATGTGGTGAGGGGCTCTACCACCCTTTCAGGCACAACCCTCTGCGAGAAGAAATTTCCCCTCATATCCCCTCTAAACCTTCTACCATTTACTTTAAATTCATGCCCACTGGTTGTTGACCCCTCTGCTATGAGAAATAGATCCTTTCTATCCACTATATCTCAGCCCCTCATAATTTTATACATCTTGATGAGGTCTCCCCTCAGCCTCCTCTGTTCCAAGGAAAACAAACCCAGCCGATCCAATCTGACCTCATAGCTAAGATTCTCCACTCCCGGCAACATCCTCGTAAATCTCCTCTCTTCCCTCTCCAGAGCAATCACGTCCGTCCTGTAATGCAGTCACCAGAACTGCACGCAGTACTCCAGCTGTGGCCAAACCAATGTTTTAGACAGTTCAAGCATAAGCCACCTGCTGTTATATTCTATGCCTTGGCTAATAAAGGCAAGCATTCCACATGCCTTCTTAACCACCTTATCCATCTGGCCTGCCACCTTCAGGGATCTGTTGGCATGCACTCCCAGGTCCCTTTGTTCCTTTACACTTCTCAATGTCCTACCATTTAATTAGTATTCCCTTTCCTTGTTGGAAATGCTTGCATTTATTGGCCGGGACATAGAATATAAGAGCAGGGAGTTTATGCTTAAATTGTACAATACTTTGGTTAGGCCACAGCTGGAGTACTGCGTGCAGTTCTGATCAGTGTATTATGGGAAGAACGTGATTGCACTAGAGAGGGTGCAGGGGAGAGTTACTAGGATGCAGCGTGGAATGGAGAATCCTAGTTATGAGGACAGATTGGATAGGCTGGGTTTGTTCTCATTGGAACAGAGGAGATTGAGAGGAGACCTCATTGAGGTGTACAAAATATTGAGGGGCCTGGACATAGTGGATAGTAAGGGCCCATTTCCATTGGTGGAGGGGTCTATTACGAGGGGGCATAGTTTTAAGGTGGTTGGTGGAAGGTTTAGAAAGGATTTGAGGGGGGGGCTTCTTTACACAGAGGGTTGTGGGGACCTGGAACTCATTGCCTGGAAGAGTGGTGGATACAGAAACCCTCACCACTTTTAAGAGATGGTTGTAAGGGCACTTTAAGTGCAGTAACCTGCAGGGTTAGAGCTGGTAATTGGGATTAGACTTTTGGAGTGCAGAATGTTTCAGGATAAGGGGTGTCGCAGTTGTGTGAGGCGGACTGCTTGGGCTGGGTGCTCTTTACCTTTCCATCATTGTTCAGAGGTTTATATGTAACCTTTAGGGCTGCTGACCAAGGGCCGTGCAGCTCTTTGTTGGCTGGCGCGGATACAGTGGGCCGAAATGGCCTCCTTCTACGCTGTAAATTTCTATGTTTTTTTTCTATGTTGGCCCTCCACCTCACACTTCTCTGGATTAAATTCCATTTGCCACTGTTCTGTCCACCTGACCAGTTGATTGATACCTTCCTGCAGTCCGCAGCTTTCTTCTTCATTATCAACCACACAGCCGATTTTTGTATCATCTGCAAACTTTTTAATCATACCCCCGATATTCATGTCTAGATCATTGATGTATACCACAAAAAGCAAGGGACCCAGTACGAGCCCTGTGGGACCCAACTGGAAACATCCTTCCAGTCACAAAAACACCCATCAACCATTACCCTTGGGAGTCCGTGAGTCAGAGAGGCCTACGAAAGGTCGGGAGGTGCTTCGCTGAGTCGGGAGTCCGTGAGTCAGAGAGGCCTACAAAAGGCCGCGAGGTCGGGAGGTGCATCGCTGAGTCGGGAGTCCGTGAGTCAGAGAGGCATACGAAAGGTCGGGAGGTGCGTCGCTGAGTCGGGAGTCCGTGAGTCAGAGAAGCCTACAAAAGGCCGCGAGGTCGAGAGGTGCATCGCTGAATCGGGAGTCTGGGAGTCAGAGAGGCCTACAAAAGGCCGCGAGGTCGGGAGGTGCATCGCTGAGTCGGGAGTCCTTGAGTCAGAGAGGCCTACAAAAGGCCGCGAGGTCGGGAGGTGCGTCGCTGAGTCGGGAGTCCGTGAGTCAGAGAGGCCTACAAAAGGCCGCGAGGTCGGGAGGTGCGTCGCTGAGTCGGGAGTCCATGAGTCAGAGAGGCCTACAAAAGGTCCAGCTTGTGCAGCTACAGGGAGAAGGCAAAAAAGAAGTAGAAAGAAATAGAAAGGTGACGTCACAGCCAAGGGGGTCAGTGAGTAACTTTTAGCACTGTTGTAGCCAATTTAAATTAATCTAAGGGTTAAGTCATGGCAGGCGAGCTCGGACAAGTGTTATGCTCCTCCTGTACTATGTGGGAAATCAGGGACGCCTCCAGTGTCCCTGACGACTACGTGTGCGGGAAGTGTATCCGCCTCCAGCTCCTGACGGTCCGCGTTATGGAATTGGAGCTGAGGGTAGATTTACTCTGCAGCATCCACGATGCTGAGAATGACATGAGTAGCATATGTAGCGAGTTGGTCTTACCGCAGGTGAAGGGTCCACAGCCAGTTAGGGAATGGAAGACGAGCAGGAAGAGCAGTGCAAGGAAGGTAGTGTAGGAGTAAATGGGGACTTTTCAGAATGGCAGGCAGTGACTAGTGAGGTACCGCAAGGTTCTGTGCTGGGGCCCCAGCTGTTCACACTGTACATTAATGATTTAGACGAGGGGATTAAATGTAGTATCTCCAAATTTGCGGATGACACTAAGTTGGGTGGCAGTATGAGCTGCGAGGAGGATGCTATGAGGCTGCAGAGTGACTTGGATAGGTTAGGTGAGTGGGCAAATGCATGGCAGATGAAGTATAATGTGGATAAATGTGAGGTTATCCACTTTGGTGGTAAAAACAGAGAGACAGACTATTATCTGAAGTGACAGATTAGGAAAAGGGGAGGTGCAACGAGACCTGGGTGTCATGGTACATCAGTCATTGAAGGTTGGCATGCAGGTACAGCAGGCGGTTAAGAAAGCAAATGGCATGTTGGCCTTCATAGCGAGGGGATTTGAGTACAGGGGCAGGGAGGTGTTGCTACAGTTGTACAGGGCCTTGGTGAGGCCACACCTGGAGTATTGTGTACAGTTTTGGTCTCCTAACCTGAGGAAGGACATTCTTGCTATTGAGGGAGTGCAGCGAAGGTTCACCAGACTGATTCCCGGGATGGCGGGACTGACATATCAAGAAAGACTGGATCAACTGGGCTTGTATTCACTGGAGTTCAGAAGAATGAGAGGGGACCTCATAGAAACGTTTAAAATTCTGATGGGGTTAGACAGGTTAGATGCAGGAAGAATGTTCCCAATGTTGGGGAAGTCCAGAATCAGAGGACACAGTCTAAGGATAAGTGGTAAACCATTTAGGACCGAGATGAGGAGAAACTTCTTCACCCAGAGAGTGGTGAACCTGTGGAATTCTCTACCACAGAAAGTTGTTGAGGCCAATTCACTAAATATATTCAAAAAGGAGTTAGATGAAGTCCTTACTACTAGGGGGATCAAGGGGTATGGCGAGAAAGCAGGAATGGGGTACTGAAGTTGCATGTTTAGCCATGAACTCATTGAATGGCGGTGCAGGCTAGAAGGGCTGAATGGCCTACTCCTGCACCTATTTTCCATGTTTCTATGTTTCTATGTCTATGTCATCCCCCTGAAAAACAGATACACCGCTTTGAGTACTGTTGAGGAGGATGACTCATCAGGGGTGGGCAGCAGCAGCCAAGTTCATGACACCGTGGCTGGCTCTGCTGCACAGGAGGGCAGGAAAAAGAGTGGGAGAGCGATAGTGATAGGAGATTCAATTGTAAGTGGAATAGATAGGCGTTTCTGTGGCCGCAACCGAGACTCCAGGATGGTATATTGCCTCCCTGGTGCAAGGGTCAAGGATGTCTCGGAGCGGGTGCAGGACATTCTGAAAAGGGAGGGTGAACAGCCAGTTGTCGTGGTGCACATTGGTACCAACGATACAGGTAAAAATAGAGATGAGGTCCTACGAGACGAATTTAAGGAGCTAGGAGCTAAATTAAAACGTAGGACCTCAAAAGTAGTAATCTCGGGATTGCTACCAGTGGCACTTGCTAGTCAGAGTAGGAATCGCAGGATAGCTCAGATGAATACGTGGCTTGAGCAGTGGTGCAGCAGGGAGGGATTCAAATTCCTGGGGCATTGGATCCGGTTCTGGGAGAGGTGGGACCAGTACAGACCGGATGGTCTGCACCTGGTCAGGACCGGAACCAATGTCCTAGGGGGAGTGTTTGCTAGTGCTGTTGGGGAGGAGTTAAACTAATATGGCAGGGGGATGGGAACCAATGCAGGGAGACAGAGGGAAACAAAATGGAGACAGAAGCAAAAACAGAAAGAAGATGAGTAAAAGTGGAGGGCAAAAAACAAAAAGGGCCACTGTACAGCAAAATTCTAAAGGGTCAAAGTGTAATAAAAAGGCAAGCATGAAAGCTCGGTGCCTCAGTGCAAGGTGTATTCGGAACCCAAGAGAGGGCTCTGAGCTAGTTAGAGTGGGGGAGAGCTCAGATGAAAAGGACCCCAAGAGAGAATGCAAAAGGCAGGAGGCAACAGAGCAGAGTAGCACTGGGGTAAGTGTAAACCACAAGGTGATAGGAAGGGACAATATGAATGAATATCAAGGGGCTGCAGGAGGGGTCAAAAGTAAAAATCATGGTTTAAAAACTAGTGTTAAAACACTCTACCTAAACGCATGCAGCATTCGAAATAAAGTAAATGAGTTGACGGCACAAATCATTACAAATGGGTATGATTTGGTGACCATTACAGAAACATGGTTGCAGGGTGGCCAAGACTGGGAATTAAACATACAGGGGTATCTGACAATTCGGAAAGATAGACAAGAAGGGAAAGGAGGTGGGGTAGCTCTGTTAATAATGGATGATATCAGGGCAGTTGTGAGAGACGATATTGGCTCTAATGAACAAAATGTTGAATCATTGTGGGTGGAGATTAGAGATAGTAAGGGGAAAAAGTCACTGGTGGGCGTAGTTTATAGGCCCCTAAATAATAACTTCTCGGTGGGGCGGGCAATAATCAAGGGAATAATGGAGGCATGTGAAAAAGGAACGGCAGTAATCATGGAGGATTTTAACCTACATATCGATTGGTCAAATCAAATCGCACGGGGTAGCCTTGAGGAGGAATTCATAGAATGCATACGGGATTGTTTCTTAGAACAGTATGTTACAGAACCTACAAGGGAGCAAGCTATCTTAGATCTGGTCCTGTGTAATGAGACAGGAATAATAAACGATCTCCTAGTAAAAGATCCTCTCGGAATGAGTGATCACAGTATGGTTGAATTTGTAATACAGATTGAGGGTGAGGAAGTAGTGTCTCAAACGAGCGTACTATGCTTAAACAAAGGGGACTACAGTGGGATGAGGGCAGAGTTGGCTAAAGTAGACTGGGAACACAGACTAAACGGTAGCACAATTGAGGAACAGTGGAGGACTTTTAAGGAGCTCTTTCAGAGTGCTCAACAAAAATATATTCCAGTGAAAAAGAAGGGCGGTAGAGAAGGGATAACCAGCCGTGGATAACCAAGGAAATAAAGGAGAGTATCAAATTAAAAACCAATGCGTATAAGGTGGCCAAGGTTAGTGGGAAACTAGAAGATTGGGAAAATTTTAAACGACAGCAAAGAATGACTAATAAAGCAATAAAGAAAGGAAAGATAGATTATGAAAGTAAACTTGCGCAAAACATAAAAACAGATAGTAAAAGCTTTTACCGATATATAAAACGGAAAAGAGTGACTAAAGTAAATGTTGGTCCCTTAGAAGATGAGAAGGGGGATTTAATAATGGGAAATGTGGAAATGGCTGAGACCTTAAACAATTATTTTGCTTCGGTCTTCACAGTGGAAGACACAAAATCCATGCCAAAAATTGCTGGTCACGGGAATGTGGGAAGGGAGGGCCTTGAGATAATCACTATCACTAGCGAGGTAGTGTTGGACAGGCTAATGGGACTCAAGGTAGACAAGTCCCCTGGTCCTGATGAAATGCATCTTAGGGTATTAAAAGAGATGGCGGAAGTTATAGCAGATGCATTCGTTATAATCTACCAAAATTCTCTGGACTCTGAAGAGGTACCAGCGAATTGGAAAGCAGCTAATGTTACGCCTCTGTTTAAAAAAGGGGGCAGACAAAAGGCAGGTAACTATAGGCTGGTTAGATTAACATCTGTAGTGGGGAAAATGCTTGAAGCTATCATTAAGGAAGAAATAGCGGGACATCTAGATAGGAATAGTGCAATGAAGCAGACGCAACATGGATTCATGAAGGGGAAATCATGTTTAACTAATTTACTGGAATTCTTTGAGGATATAACGAGCATGGTGGATAGAGGTGTACCGATGGATGTGGTGTATTTAGATTTCCAAAAGGCTTTCGATAAGGTGCCACACAAAAGGTTACTGCAGAAGATAAAGGTATGCAGAGTCACAGGAAATGTATTAGCATGGATTGAGAATTGGCTGGCTAACAGAAAGCAGAGAGTCGGGATAAATGGGTCCTTTTCGGGTTGGAAATCGGTGGTTCGTGGTGTGCCACAGGAATCGGTGCTGGGACCACAACTGTTTACAATATACATAGATGACCTGGAAGAGGGGACAGAGTGTAGTGTAACAAAATTTGCAGATGACACAAAGCGGGTTGTGTAGAGGACACAGAGAGGCTGCAAAGAGATTTAGATAGTTTAAGCGAATGGGCTAAGGTTTGGCAGATGGAATACAAGGTCAGAAAATGTGAGGTCATCCACCTTGGAAAAAAAACAGTAAAAGGGAAAATTATTTGAATGGGGAGAAATTACAACATGCTGCAGTGCAGAGGGACCTGGGGGTCCTTGTGCATGAATCCCAAAAAGTTAGTTTGCAGGTGCAACAGGTAATCAGGAAGGCGAATGGAATGTTGGCCTTCATTGCGAGGGGGATGGAGTACAAAAGCAGGGAGGTCCTGCTGCAACTTTTAGGGTATTGGTGAGGCCGCACCTGGAGTACTGCGTGCAGTTTTGGTCACCTTTCTTAAGGAAGGATATACTAACCTTGGAGGGGGTACAGAGACGATTCACTCGGCTGATTCCGGAGACGAGGGGGTTACCTTATGATGTTAGATTGAGTAGACTGGGTCTTTACTCGTTGAAGTTCAGAAGGATGAGGGGTGATCTTACAGAAACATTTAAAATAATGAAAGTGATCGACAAGATAGAGGCAGAGAGGTTGTTTCCACTGGTTGGGGAGACTGGAACTAGGGGGCACAGCCTCAAAATACGGGGGAGCCAATTTAAAACCAAATTGAGAAGGAATTTCTTCTCCCAGAGGGTTGTGAATCTGTGGAATCCTCTGCCCAGGGAAGCAGTTAAGGCTAGCTCATTGAATGTATTCAAATCACAGATAGATAGATTTTTAACCAATAATGGAATTAAGGGTTATGAGGAGCGGGCGGGTAAGTGGAGCTGAGTCCACGGCCAGATCAGCCATGATCTTGTTGAATGGCGGAGCAGGCTCGAGGGGCTAGATGGCCTACTCTTGATCCTAATTCTTATGTTCTTATGTTCCTGCCCCTGAACCAATGTTGGATCCAACTTGCCACTTTGCCCTGGATCCCATGGGCTTTTACTTTCTTTCCAGTCTGCTATGTGGGGCCTTATCAAAAGCTTTGTTAAAATCCATATACACTACATCATAGGCACTGCCCTCATCGATCCTCCTGGTTACCTCCTCGAAAAATTCAATCGTTAGTCAGACACGACCTTCCCTTAACAAATCTGTGCTGACTGTCCCTGATTAATCCGTATCTTTCTAAATGTAGATTTATCCTGTCCTTCAGGATTTTTTCCAATAATTGTTCCACACTGAGGTTAGGCTGACTGGCCTGTAATTACTCAGTCTATCCCTTTCTCTCTTCTTAAACAAAGGTATTACATTAGCAGTCCTCCAGTCCTCTGGCACTACACCTGAAGCCAGGTGAGGATTGGGAAATTATGGTCAAAGCCTCTGCTATTTCCTCTTTTGTTTCACTTAACAGCCTGGGATACATTTCATCTGAGCCTGGGAACTTATCCACTTTCAAAGCTGCTAAACCCCTTGATACTTCCTCTCTCATTATGTTTATTTCATCTAATATTTCACACTCCTCCTCCTCGATAGCACTGTCTGCATTGCTCTTCTTTTTTGTGAAAACTGACGCAAAGTATTCATTAAGAACCATACCCACATCCGCCCCCACACACAGATTACCTTGATGGTCTGTAATAGGCCCTATATAGGATAGAGTGGCCTCCTGCGTGGAACTTGAATCGCAGTGCTCCGTTCAGTCCCTGCAGGCCCTGACCATGCCCATACAAACTATGGATGCCAACATTTCTGCTGCCTGAATCAGGATGACTGATACATTAGCCGTGGTGCTACAAGGTGTCACTATCTACTCCAAGATGATTGTGGCCCAGGACTAGGTGCTTTGAGAATGGGCGAGAAGCCGGCGATCTGAAAACACATTTTTCCCCCCTCATTTTTGGGCGATCTGCACAAAAGTGTAAAATCTAGCCCAATGTTCTCAGTCTCTTGAGTTCTTGCTCAATTTTCTCCTTGAGTGTGTGTGGGACGGGACGTGGCTTGCAGCAAATTGGTCTAGCATCCTTCTGTACTCTGACACTCGCCTTGAAACCTTGGATTGGACTGCCTGTTTTGCAGAACACCTTCGGATATTGCTTGATGATGTCAACTTTTGATGCTAATCTGTTTCAACACGAAAAATCTCATTCCAATCCAGCTTCAGTGATCCCAACCAATTTCTACCTATTAAGGCAGGCTTGTCTCCTGCCATTACTAAGAGAGGCAAGCTCTGAAACTGATCCTCGTATTTCACCGGTTCGGTGATACGTCCTACCACAGGAGAGGGACAATTGTGGTAAAGGAGATAAAAGTGGAAAGTCAACTCAAATCCATTCCTCATTGCAACCATTGCCCCCACCTCAACATGCTGCCTGCTGTCCCATTGGCCCAGTCTGCTCCTACACAGGTGCGAGTGGCACAGTCTTTGGTGGGATTCTCACGGGCTCCAATACACAGAGGTCATCGACCAGGAGTACCGCAGAAATAAGAGTAGGGATCTGAGCATCCTGCCTCTGCCATAGAGATTGTACCATGCAGGAGTTCCAGAGACAGGAAAAGTAAAGCTTTGTAGTTCATTTATTAACTCATGTAAAATGTATTATTTTGCACCTCTTTCCCGTGTTCCTCATTCTCGCCTGGCAAGTGCCAACTCAGGCTTTCAGTAGTAAGGTGACATCAATTGGTAGATGTGGACTGAGTGGATGGATGGTCACAGGATTGCTTGTGTAAGTGGTGGGGCCGGGGCAAGGATTGCAATAGTTACTTTGGCCCAGTGTGAATAACTAACTAAACCTTCGGGCTAGTAGGGCATCCCTGGTATCCCGAGAAGCAAAGTGATTGACTGGTCTAGCATTAGGGGCCCCATCTTCATCTTCCTCCTCTTCCTCTTCCTTGCTTTCCTCCTCTCCATTGTAATCCTCATCAGATGAGGAGTGCTGTGTGGCTTGTTCCTCCTGCACCTCTCGTCCTTGACACTATGCTGTACAGATCGCAGCACATGGCAATTATCCTGGACAGCTTCATTGGTGAGTACTAAAGGGTGCCTTCAGACTTCTCCAGGCACCTGAAATGCATCTTCAGTATGCCAATGGCTTGCTCGATGACACATGTTGTCATGTGGTTCCCATTTTAACGCTGTTGGTGTTTAATGGGGTTCTTCAGAAGTGTCATCAGCCAGGTTTGAAGGCGGTATCCTTTGTTGCCTAGCAGTCATCCTTTAAGGCTGGTTCCCGATCTGAACATATTGGGAATGCTGGACTGTTGGAGTATGAAAGCATCATCGCAACTCCCAGGAAATCTGGCGCAGACCTGTATGAACCTTTTCCTGTGGCTACACAGCAGTTGAACATTGGTGGAATTAAGTCCCTTACAGTTAACGAAAGCTCCTGATTGACCTAGGGGTGCTTGGATTGTAGGAAACCAGCCAGAGATGCGAATCTGAGTGCCCACTCATTCTGGCTATTGTCAACATAGGGGAAGTTTACATAACTCCCAGCCCCGACAAACAATCCATCTGTCACCTGCCTTATGCAGCCCTCACTAAGTCTCTGTAGTGCCCTTGAAGGAACTAGAGGCAAAGATATTGAGGTCATTGGGGTAGTGCGTGATCACCAAGACCAGCAGGCAGCAGGTCTTCTTCCAGTAGGCTGCAGATGTTTGCAACCATCTGACGTGAGAATAATAACCTTCGGAAGCACTGCTCTTCCAATAGGTCGAGGAAGCTGAGCCTTTATGCACCCTGCCAGGTGGGTAGTGCTTCCTTCTTCTAGTGCTCCGCTCTCTGCTGGCCACCTGCAGCTCCCTCTACAACACACCCTTACTGCTGATGATGCTGATTGTCTTCCTCATTTGAAGTGCAATCAACAGCAGCTTAGGCACCACCCATCCTGAATTTGTATGTGTTAACACCTCCAAACTCCACAAGTAAGTCTTTCTCAACAACTACTATCACCAAACCGTGTCCCAGAGGGAACTGAGAAAGCAGCTGTGTGCACTGAGCTTTTATTTATATCGGGACTCTTTAACCATCCTGATAAAGAGCCACTCAATCTCAGGCAGGTTTCACTGACGAGTGCCCTAAACGTCTGGGAAACCTCTGCAGGAGGCGTTCATTTCAAATCACTGTCAATATAGCGAGAAAAGAGCCTTATTGAAATATTATAATGTCGGACCCGCCTCTCCAGAACGGGTTACTCAGATGCCCCAGTAGCCACTGCAGTACAAACAGAAACGGGCGGGTGTGCGGCGAGTTAGGATTGCATTTTGCGAATTTTAGGATTTAACCTCTCCCCAATCCTCTCCTGCCCATTGGAGTGGGAGGGAGGACGGGGTGGGGGGGCAGTGGGGGTTAATATTGAGCCCTTTGCTTCCTAAGATCCAACTACAGTCACTTTCCTATACACTGTGCTTAAAGTGGAGCATACCTGAGGGCAAACAATTGCCCCACTTGTTAATACATTTAACAAACACTATTAAATTCTGTTTGGAATGGTGGATGGTATCATACAAACCAATGGTTTGTAGACTAAAACAATGCATATCGTTATTTACAAATAGATAGAAATATGAAGCACAAACATCTGCAAAATACTATGCAAAGAAAATATGCAAAGAAAAAGTCTATAATATGGTGAATTATGCTTTGCATGAAAGGCTCCAAGATCTTGGTAATTATGATGAATAAAGTTTTTTGTGAATAACAGATTCAGGCAGCTTTTATCATTGTCTCTTACTTCTCATTTATTCCTCGGAGTATGCTATTGAGATCTATTGTATGATTCAGTGCTAATTTCTGAAAAAATTCATGTTTTGTTTCAAATGCCGATTTTCAAGTTCTTCGGCATCAAACCGTTTGAAGGAGACTTTCTGATGAATTTAAACATCCTTCATACATATTTACAATTTAAAAATGGAGAAATCAATGTCACAAATATAACAGTTCATATCCAGGAAGTATAATGGCACTTTATATCAATCACCCAAAAATAAACAATGGAATAAACAAGGGTGAAAACAGGTGCTAACTGGGTGCGGTGCTCGTAAGACACGGCAGTTTGATAGTCTGGATTTAGTACACAATTCTGGTACTAATTGCAAAATTGGGCTCGGTAGCGCACGCACACTTCTAATGCCTGGCAGGTTTTTAAAAATTAATTCACAGAATGTGAACATCGCTGGCAAGGCCTGCATTTATTGCCCATCCTTCATTGCCCTTGAGTGGCTTGCTAGGCCATTTCAGAGAGCAATTAATAGTCAACCACATTACTGTGGGTCTGGAGTCACATGTAGGTCATACCGGGTAAGAAAAGCATATTTCCTTCCCTAAAGGAACTAGTGAACCAGATGGGTGTAATGTATTTGCTTCATGGGTTCTTTGAAGAACTCATAGCAACACATTGCTGTTAAGAACTAGTTGGTTTATTAATAAAGGTTTAACAATCATACTACACATTTACCAGTTCATCCACTAGGCTCACAACTGCATACCTCATCATAGATCCAACTGACTGGATTGAGCCCTGTGAACATCATGTGACTGGCTAAGCCACTCAAGTTGCAACAGCTCTACACACCTGTGAGCAACCTCAGAAGTGCATACATTACAATGGATTTTTACTACAATCCGGTAGTTTCATGGTCATCAAGACTAATATTAGCTTTTTTTAAAATTCCAGATTTATTTAACTGAATTTAAATTCCCCAACTGCTGTGGTGGGATTTGAACTCACGTCTCCAGATTATTAGGTCATGTCTTTGGTTTACTTGTCCAGTAACATTACCATCATCATCATCATAGGCAGTCCCTCGAAATGAGGATGACTTGCTTCCACGCCAAAAGAGGATGAGTTCACAGGTGTTTCAATGAAGGACCTAATATTCCAGGTCCCGAACTACATCCTGAAGGGTGGAAGATGTCTGTCGTGGAATTTTTAACGTGGGGTGGCCGTTGCACACCAGCCACCACACGGGCTTGACAGAGGCTAGGTCTTGCTCCAGTTGCAACATTACCACTATGCAACTGTTCCCCCAGTTGTAGTTCTTGGATATCTGAAGGAAAGAAGGGACAAGGGTAGGGAGCAGAGAAAATATGAAGTGCATGCTTACACCATCAACAGATTCTCTGAGAGAAGGAGGATTGTATATGTAGATATTCTCATCT
Source organism: Pristiophorus japonicus (assembly GCF_044704955.1). Classification (NCBI taxonomy): domain Eukaryota; kingdom Metazoa; phylum Chordata; class Chondrichthyes; family Pristiophoridae; genus Pristiophorus; species Pristiophorus japonicus. The sequence goes on from NC_091983.1 coordinate 46,569,042, forward strand.
TCAATGGCTTCAACCCTGCCAGTGGCCATGGCCTCAGCAATGTCCCTTCCCATAATGGCCAGCACCGGCTCCTCCTTGTGGGTTAGAACATGCAGGTGCACCAATCCCCCTCCAGTTAGTTTCTGCTGCCACCGGTTGTGTGGCACCTTCTCTTGCAAGAGAAAGGGAAGTATGCCAGTGAGTGTCATGCAATCTGTGTGGGTGATGTAGCTGTCATGGTTGAAAAGGTGGCAGTGTGTGCAAGCTGTGAGATGTGGGTATGAGGCTTGCAGCAGTGTTAAGTGTGTGAGGGTGAGGTGAAGCATATGAATGTTAGGTAGGAGTCCTAATTATTAGAGATTGTTGGTACGTGAGTGACGGGGGTGTGGTGAATTGATCAACGGCTGAGGCTAGTGGTGCAGTCGGTAGGATATGGCATTTGCAGATGCATTCACTGACCTTGACCACTCATGTGATATCATTAAACTTCTTCCTGCACCACATCCAGGTCTTTAGGACTACACTCCTGGCATTGACCTCCTCCGCTATCTCTTGCTACTGCCTTCTGAGCATGTGTCTGGAGGACCTCGGCACCTCCCCCCCCGCACACCCCCCGCGCCCCCCCCCACCCCACTCCCGAGGTTCTCTTCCACCAAGACCTCCAGTGCAGCATCTGAAAAACTTGGCACTCACTCTCTCCCATGGTTAGCCTTTGTTGATTATTGCACAGCACACTAATCCCAATGATCTTAGCACCTCCAGTAGCCATACTCACCTTCCCTTTAAATAGTGCGGGCTAGCTTTAAGTAGACCTATGGTCTAGCCATATTGGGTCCCCTGCTGAAGCATGCAGCCATTGAACAGCGCGTGCTGCCTATATTCCACTGAACTGGCATGGGTTAATCACGCATGGTGATCCCACACCCATTTTTGGGGGCTAACCCCTCAGCAGCTTTTGTACTCAAGTGCTGATTAGACTCAATTTTCGTGGAGCATTATATGTGAAAAAAAGACTTGCATTTATATAGCACCTTTCACGACCACCAGACGTCCCAAAACGCTTTACAGCCAATGAAGTGTAGTCACTGTTGTAAAGTAGGAAACACAGCACCTCCGACAGTGCAGCACTCCCTCAGCACCACACTGGGGCTGTCAGCCTAGATTTTTGTGCTCAAGTCTCTGGAGTGGGGCTTGAACCCACAAAAGTTGTGGAATGTGCGAGCCGAAACTTAACGACACATTGCAGGATGGCTCAGGGATCGAGTGAGAGGATGCATAAGGTCTTGGCCATGGGTCCTGGTGGAGGAGGTCCAGAGGAGGAGGGATGTCCTGTACTCGCCCTCCTTGCCCTCCTGTCCCTCTCTCCTGCAGCTGCTGGTGCTGCTCCACCTGGCTTCATTTCCTCCTTCTATTCCTCGTCCAGATCAAGGGGGACCCTAGAAAGATGGCCACGACCAAGCACTCCTTTTCTCCTGGTGACTCCTGTAAGGTGGAGTAGCTCAGCATTTACGCTTTTTAGGTGAAGTCCTCAGAAATTCCCAGACTACATGTTGCTCGAGTGTTGGTGAAGTCTTGACAATGTCCTAGAATGTCTCCCCATGTGTTTCAGAGATCCTCTTCACAGCACTAGCAGCAAGTGAACATAAAATGGTGAGTATCCCTTTAAGTAGCACTTGAAATCCACATCATCACCTTATTTATTCCAAACAGTTGTTCAGAGAAGGCATAAGGTCAAGCGCTGGTCACCAAAATGTCATGCATGCTCCTTAATGAATGCTAGAAGGCATTTTAACTCACAATCAACCCCTCAATGAGCTCTTCATCATTCCTAGCATGTGCTTTAACTCCTTTACCAAGATAGTGTCTCACGCTAAACGCGGGCTAAACTGGCATTTTTTTGTTATTCATTCACGGGATGTGGGTGACACAGGCAAGGCCAGCATTTACTGCCCATCACTAACTGGCCTTAACTGAGCTGCCGTGATGGGATTTAAACTTTTGTCTCTAAATCATTAGTCACGGCCTCTTGGTTACTAGCTCCGTAACATAGCCACTATGCTACCGTTTCCAGCTCAAGACCCCACCTTGGCCATCTTGGAGGATCTCTAGCACCGGAACGTGCTGCTAAAAATCGCCCCTAAGTTCATTCACATTAAATAAACATCGCTGTTAATTAAATCATGAAAACAAAACACTTTGATCTTTCAAGTAAGTGAAATCCGATACCAAATTCTATTACAAATATACGTAACCTTCTGACCTTCAAAATAATTGTCAAAATTACAATATATCAATATTTTACTGATTAACATTGTGAGGTCTTTCAATGCCATACAATTTTTGTTGCTGGGGGCAATAGTGGGGAAGAGATTTTCTCCCATATTTGTGCCACTTTCATCCAGTAGACATCTACTGGAGATGTGCAAAGGTGGCCTGGAGTCACCAGTCTTCTGATTTTCTCTACCTCTCTGTATGGAAGTGCATTGCCACTTTTTGACAAGTCCTCATGGTGGTATAGATGGGATTGAGAACTCACCATGAGGAGATGTGGGCATGAAACAGGTTCCTATTATTTCATATGCAGCAGATTGGAGTTCTGCTGTTCGGCTCTTAACTTGAGGTGTGCAGCTGTATGCCTTTTGGCTCAAATTAGGTATTTCACCTTCTAGATGAATCAATTGCTGCATAAATGGTCTACAGTATTTTATAAGAAGAGTCTCAGCCTAGCATCCAAGAACATTCTGAATGCCATTAATGGCTTTTTCTCCACTAACAATAAGTTATTTCCAACATCTATCACTCTGAGTAAAGAAGATTTTCCTAATAGTTGTTTCCAACAATGCGTGCCCTCTGATCCTACCAGCCTGACTTACTTAACTATATCTCTATTACTTAATACTTTACCTACCTTGAAGAAGGTCCTCCTTAACTATTCAATCTCCAGAATGTCGAGTTTGGGCTTCTCTATTCTTTCCTTATAGATTATCCTCTTTATACGTGGGATAATTCTTGTTTTATGTCTTTTTGTAGCGTGACTAGAATTAAACACAGAAGACCCTGTCTGTTCTGACTAATGTATTTTAAAGCCTTACCAAAACCTCTGCAGCCTTGTACTCTGCTGTTCTGATGATTGTGGACCTGGATTCCCCTCTTTGGGGTGGAACTCTGGTGGGGTGCGACTCCAACTCTGTCCCAAACTAGCTCATTGGGGGGTCATCAAACATGCATGGTGGTCTCCCAGGTATGCCCCCCATGGTGGTATAGATGAGATTGAGAACTCACCATGGGAGGAGTTGTGGACTTCTGTCACCAGAAGCTGAGGATAGTGCCTGGCTGTGAAATCCCGATGATGTGGCAGCAGAAATCATCACTAAACATTCCAAAGAAAGTGCATTGAATTTATTTCTCTGCCCCTGCATCAATGTTTGCTTCCCCAGTACTTGCTCTTGGTGAAGGTAAAGGGCATATGCTGTTTACTTCTTCATCACCTGCTCCTTGCAAGTGTGCCGGCACACTGCTGGCCCTCAGTGAGGAGGGCATTGACTCACTTGTGGTGAATGCTACTGCCAGCGCCTCTGAGAATTAAAAAACAATTGTGTGTAGAATGTTGCCGATGCTGCCAAAGACACATTTATTGCTCACCCCTAGTTGACCTGAGAAGATAATGATAAAAGTGGTGGTGGACCTTCATCTATTAACTCTGTATAACCGAGCACTTTGATGGGCCACTTGAGGGGACACTAAGGCCGCAATAACCTGGGAGGTTACGGGGAGACAAAAGCCGGGTGAAGAACCCGGCAAGGCCAGGGTTGTAAAGGCCCTGCGGTTCATATTGTTGAGCCGTCTCCTGCCCGGCATCTGAGGGCCCATGGGTACGGTCCCCAGCACTAGGAAGGGAGCATCAGCTCCGGGTGGATATGGCGGGGGAGGCTGCAGATCAGGGCTGGGGGGAAGGGGGACGAGTCTCCAGGCGGTGATTAGGGCTGGGAGAGGCCAAAGGCTTCCTTGTGAGGAGTGGTGGTGGTGGGCTGGGAGAGGGGGGGGGGCGGTTATGGGAGGGGTGGTGGTGCACTCCTGCTCTTCCTGGCCCACAAGGAGTGCTAAAAGTGCTAAAAGAGCAAATCTTTAGCACTTACCTTTGTGTGTTGGCTGCACTCACCGAGGTTGAGCTGTTGCCATTCACTCCAGTGTTCTGCTGATTCTGCTGCATCCTCTGTTTGCTCCTCCTCAATGGTGCTCACGGCCACACACGTTAGTCCCTCAAACCTCCCCAATCTAAATCCGCTGAAGATTTGATTCATTCCTAGGATATGGGCGTCATTGACAAGGCCAGCACTTATTGCTCATCTCTTATTGTCCTTGAGAAGATGGTGGTGAGCTGCCTTCTTGAACCGTTGCAGTCGTTGCGATGAAGGTACTCCCATAGTGCTGTTATGGAGGGAGTTCCAGGATTTTGACCCAGCGACGATGAAGGAACAACGATATACTTCCAAGTCAGGATGGTATGTAACTTGGACAGAAACTTGCAGGTGATGGTGTTCCCATGCGCCTGCTGCCATTGTCCTTCTAGGTGGTAGAGGTCGCGGGTTTGGGAGGTGATGTTGGACGTATCTGGGCTGGTGCTTGCCTGGTCTGGACTGGCTGATGGGCTGCTCAGGTGATGGGGCTTTTTCCTTTTTCTCCAAAGTGTGAGTTTCCTCATTTTGGAGGACACTGAATAAAGAGAAGATTATGCAGCCAATGGCCGTGCACATAGGTACCAAGGCCACTACAGAGGGGCAAATGTAATGGCCTATCACTGAGTGTTAGGCACTAACAAATAGCTAAAGATGAAGCGAGCCCTAATCATGTTGAAAGGCCAGAAAGCTTCAAAGTTCTCCCTCATTCACTCCCTCGACAACTTCAGCTTAATTCTTTGAAGGATTAGCTCGTTGTATCAACTGAGACATGACAGGTTAGCTGATCCATTCGCAGTGTAGGTTCTTTGCTGATAATTATGTGCAGCCTTCTTCTTTGAAAAAGGAATAACATTTCCTCTTGAATACTGAAATGTAGCATAATTGGCACCCCAACGAGCAGTCTACATTCTACTTGATGTTAAAGGATGAGTACAGAGCATGAAATAGTTCTAGGAATCGATAAGGAATTTTTCAGAAACTACGCCAGAACCTTGTGAGTGAACGGAAGCCTATCCCTTTGTCAGCCATCAAATTGCAGGTGCAACTTTAGATATGTAAGAGGTGGAGCCAATGCTTTGCAGGCTGCATTACAGATATGATGGCATACTATGGGTTACGTGCTTGGTGCATGGATAGTACAGCTATCCCCTTGCTTTATGTGGGCATCCATTAGTGCTCCCTATCTTGGCTGTCAGCCCGAGATCTATTTTCTCATTTGCTCCCATGAGTGATGCACTGAAGACCAAGCATTCACTGCATTTAGCCACCTTTTGCCTTTGTGCTGTTCGTTGGTTCTAATTGGAGGATTCTCCTCTTCTCATGAATTAACATTTTCTGCAGGGACACCAGCTTCACTGAAATCTCCAGGGTCTCTTTGATGAAGGAAACAATGGTGGATGCATGTCCTGCCATGCTGGCCAGTAAGTCAGCCTATATAAAAAAAGCCTCGAGTACAGCAGCCCTTTAAAATTGCTGCACACTTGAATTCCTCCTCCCCCTGCCCATTGTAGGGTTGGACTACCACTCTACCAGGTCATGGGAAAACTCAAGCATAGGCTACTTTTTGACTCAACCCAAAAAATAGCCCTTTGGTTTAATTAAAAGTCTTTTGTGTGGCATGTTATCAAAAACTTTCTTGTAGTTCAAATAAACTATGTTTGAAGGGGGGTTTAACTATCTATTGTATTTTTTAAAGTCCTCAAAGAAATTAAGGTTTCTCAGATGTGATCCTCCACTTTTAAGTTCATGTTGGCTATTTCATATTAATAAATTGCTGTATAAAAATATACCTTCGATTGTTTGCATTATTTTCTCTCAATCGTCCACCATAACTTCAACGCAAGATCTGATGAAACCCTGGAGAAACAGCATTTACGGCATTTCTCTGGGGTTTCTGTCAATCTTCTGCTGAAGTTACAGCAGATGACCGGGAGAATGTTAATTCTTTAATCCTTCACATTGAGCCGCGTTCTGTAATCCTAAATTTCAAAATGTTTTGCCACGACATTAGAATCCAGCTCCAGTATTTTATTCCCAAGGCTTCTAGCATTCAGTTATAGATTTTAGATTTTTATTTCAGATCGTTTGTGTTTGTTTTCTTTGCCTTAATTTACTTTCTCTCTTACCGCTCCTGGCCCTTGAGCACCTTCATGTTTTGTTTCTGTGATTGGAGAACCTATGTGGAAATTTAACCCCCAAGTGTTAATGGCAGACAAACGGTTTTCATAAGAATGTATTTAGTATCACACAAATATTACACAGTTATCCACCTATTCTGTGCCAAATAGGTTTATCCCCAAAACAGTCCCGTTATTTACAAAGTCAACAACAATCTCATTGGCAAGGCCAACCACTCATTTACCCCAATAATTCTGTTCATTGTGTTCTGCCTAAGCAAAAGACTGGTGTTTAGCCCAGAAAACACAACTTTATAACACCTGCATTTCCATTTCCAGGCAATATGCTTAAACCTACTTGGGAGCATCTCAGACTGCTAAACTACTTATCCCCATGTACACTACTATCTGTATCGTGATGAGTTTTTATTACAGGCTTTTAACGGCTCTTGTGCTGAAAGATCATATTTGTTCTGAATATCCACAATCACAATAACTTGCTAGGTATGAATGATGGAGATTTATTTACTCTGATCAGATTTTCGACCAAACGCTCTCATTTCTTCCCCTTGGTTTATTTGAGTATAGATATTGGGACCTTTGAACCAAGCATTTGATAGGCACCGAACATAAATCTTCTGCAGATTTAGACACTTATGTTAAGTGTCACTCAGTAGGAGTAACAGTCACTCATTTTGGTCTCACAAACGTGATCAGTTTTGATATATGACAGTCAAATAAGTGCAGCTCCAGCTATTTTAATAGATTCATAAGTTGTGTCACTTTTAATATTCATAAATGTCACTTTTAACATTGAGAACTCTGAAATATGTCGCAGAGAGTTAAGTTAATTTGATAGCTCATGACACAGCAACTGACTCAGGCAGTTTACATTGGGCTGGATGTTCATCTGAGTGACAAAGAAATGGCACGAGTTCTTTAGACTTGCACTCACTCAAAGACTTTGCAGATATTCGGCTTTGGGGCACTACCTTTTTAAATTTTGAAAATTTAGTGCCGGGCACAAAGGACTCTGAACTTCTAAATTGGGCTTTAGTGCCCAAGGAAAGAAGGCGGGCAGTAAATCAAGCGAGAATGACCTCAGTGGGGTGCTACAGGAGTGCTACCACCAGAGCGCTACTGAATTTCAGGTGACTTGCATTCAGTAATTATCCTTCAGTCCTTCACACTGGCTCATTCCAGCTCTTAAAGGGGAGGTTGTATCAAGCTGCAGCTGCTCATTTTCACCATTCCTGCAACTGAAGTCGAACTGAGACCAACTGAAAGAACTCATGGCTATGGCTGATCCCAATCCAGATTAAAGGGAGAGAGCTCGTTGGTTCAATGATGCCGCATTGGAGGCATTGGCAGAGGCAGTGGAACAAAGGAGGGAAGCGCTGCTCCTGGCAAGTGGAAGGAGGCCATTGCCCCAGGTCTCCAGGGAAATGTGGAGGGAAGTGGCACAGAAGGCCAGTAATGTCATGGAATGCAGCTTGACACCGAGCTGTAAAAAGTTCAATGACCTCAGTTGGGTGGTCAAGGTGAGTACATGCTTCAACAGGTCCTACACACCAGCATCTGAACCTCTGCCTGTGCACACTGCGCAAAGCATCACTCCCCCACCACTCACCTACCAAACATCTGCAACTACTCAAACTCACATTCTCATCTCACGCCTTGCCTACATTCACAGCTATTCAACAATGGCAGGCATATCTCCCACACAGTTGGACTCTGACTCACACACATTCCTTTATTTTGCAGGCCAAGATGGCTCACAATAGAAGGGAGCAGCAGAGACAGGCGGAGGCGAACCTCAGCTCCAGCAGCTCTCAGACCTGGATGAGCAAGTGCTGCGGCTCCTTGGGCAGCAGGTGGTGGGTTCCATGGCAATCAGCAACATCGACTACCACTGGGGCAACAACGGTATCTTCATTCCCTCTCCTTTTCTCATCCCACTTCCCCCTCACATCAGAAGGCTTTCTCACTTTCCAGCTTCTGATACTGTCTGCCTTCATTGCTCGATTCCTGTCCCGCTATCTTCACCTTAACGCGAGTCTTGTGCCTTTACGCTTTCAGATAATCAGCAACCAAATGAGCAGCCTATCCCTGAGCCTCCCAATGAAAATGACAAAGAAGATGAGGAGGAGGAGCAAAAGAACCATGTCACTGCATCTCTTATCTGCCGGCACCACCTCAGGGACTGGCACTACGCGTTCATTAGAGGCAAGTTTAGTAGAAGGGTTTGCAATGGGTGATGCACTGGAGTGAGTGGGATGCAGCAAGGTCAAGGGGAAAGGGTACCTCAGGAGCCAGCTCCCTGAAGGGAGAGTTCATGCGCGAGGTCTGTTACACAGGACTCAGATGAGGACCTCAATGGGAGGCATTCACAACAAGGACTACAACATGATAGGTGCAATGGAAAGGGTGCCTGAGTGCCTCTCGCCAATAGTAAGGAGCATGGAGGAGTCCGCCTTCAACACTGCACAGATCTCTGTGCACACCATGGAGCCCATCATTTCCAGTCTGCAGATGATGGTGAACTCCCAGATAGACCAAACTTCATGACGCGATGTGGCAGCTACCATTGCAGCACAAGTGGAAGCAATGCAATGTCTTAGTGCTGCAATGCAGCAAATGATGGCTGGCATTGAGTCTTGGACTGCTCTCTTACAGTCTCAGCTGGATGCCACGCAAGCTCTGACTGCTGCTACCATCGCTGGGTCCACCACAGTCCACCGAGGATCTCACGTTATCGCAGCAGGTCACCAATCTGTGCTCCAGCGGATTGGTGGGGATGCTGAGGCACTGCCCCAGGAGAGTGGCAGTGGGTCAGTGGAGCAGGAACCTGCTGTCCTCTCACAGGAGGACAGCATTCCTGATCCCCCCGCACTGCCACTCCATCATTGCACTTGTCATTCAGCCAGCCCAGACTGCCGCTACTTAGCCTGAGGTGGTGCAGTCTACAGCCAGACCTTCTAGGCTCAGAGCTGATCGAGGGCGTTCTGCAAGGCCATCTGTAGTGGCCCTGACACACAGTAGCCTTCCACCAGCCCTGCTGCAGCCATTGGGGAGCCATGACATAGGAGCAGTAGAATAGGTAAAAGCAGTGTTAAGAGGGGATATAAAGTTTTGCACAAGTGTGAATAGTAAATTTGATTGCTGTATATATATGTCGTTAATGTTTGATGGCAAAATTTGAACTGGAATCGTGCATATTTGGGGTGTCTCTCATTTCAGTTTTGGGGCTCTGGTATGGAATGAGAAATTGATGCAGACCAATCGAGAATTTGTTTGTAATTCGTTGGATCCAAAGTCGGATGAAGTGCTCGCGGACCACCCTTGCAGACGGCCGATTGAGTGCATGCCTCCTCCGTCGCAGTTGCTGCTGCTCCTGATCCTCCTCATCCTTGCCCTTCTCCTCCTGAGGTAGTGGAGCTATGCCTGGTGGCAATGGCTGGACCCTCATGATGGCCAAGTTGTGCAGCATGCAGCAGATGACGACGAAAAGGGACACCCACTCAGCCGAGTACTGGAGGACTCCCCCCGAGCGGTCAAGGCAACAGAACCGTTGCTTGAGCACTCCGATGGTCTGCTCACTGATGTTCCTGGTGGCAGTATGGCTCTCATTATATGAGTGCTGGGCAGTATTGTGTTCCTAACACAGATGAGACTGCACACAGGGAAGTTAAAGTTACAGTGACCTCAGTCTTTAATAAGACACTCCAGAGTGAAGAACAGGCCTTAGGGGGCATCTTATATACAGTGCTCCCAAGACATGCTGGGATCCCTTGGGACTTCAGGGGATGAACTCCCTGGTGGCGGAACATGGGAGTGCATGCTTTACAGATACACAACATCACTCACCCCAGAAAGTCAAAGTGAAAACTATTTACAAGCTGAGGCGGTCGGGAGCCTTTCTTTCCCTGGTGGACCGCCTCGGTACAAATGTCTGTTCTGGTGTGTTGGCTGTGCCCTCGCTGGGCTGGCGTGTTGTTGGCCCTACAGGGCTGTGAGGTGAGTCTGGCCTTGCTGGGCTGTTGGGCGTGATGGGTTCGATTTCCTGGTCCAAGATGGTGTTGTTGATCCTTTGGGTGTGTGTTGTGGGCTTGAAAAAGGTGGTGTCTGCTGTGGGTTGTTCAAGGCAGTCTGTGAACCACAGCCTCGTTTGGTCCAGGTGCTTTCTGCAAATTTGTCCATTGTCTAGGTTGACTACAAACACTCTATTCCCTTCTTTAGCTATCACCGTGCCCGCGATCCACTTGGGACCATGTCCATATTTTAGCACATACACAGGGTCATTCAGATCAATTTCCCGTGACACAGTGGCGCGACCATCGTTTACATTTTGCTGCTGCCGCCTGCTCTCTACCTGATCATGCAGGTTGGGTTGAACCAGCGAGAGTCTGGTTTTAAGTGTCCTTTTCATGAGTAGCTCAGCTGGGGGCACCCCTGTGAGCGAGTGGGGTCTCGTGCGGTAGCTGAGCAGTACTCGGGACAGGCGGGTTTGGAGTGAACCTTCTGTGACTTGTTTAAGTCTCTGTTTGATGGTTTGTACTGCCCGTTCTGCCTGCCCTTTGGAGGCTGGTTTAAACGGGGCTGAGGTGACATGTTTGATCCCATTGCGGGTCATGAATTCTTTAAATTCGGCACTGGTGAAACATGGCCCGTTGTCACTGACCAGTATGTCAGGCAGGCCGTAGATGGCAAACATGGCCCTCAGGCTTTCAATGGTGGCGGTGGCGATGCTTCCCGACATTATTTCACATTCAATTCATTTTGAAAAAGCATCCACCATCACCAGGAACATTTTACCGAGAAACGGGCCCGCATAGTCGACATGGATCCTCGACCATGGTCTGGATGGCCAGGACCACAAACTTAGTGGTGCCTCTCTGGGCGCGTTGCTCAACTGAGCACATACGCTGCATTGCCGTACACAGGACTGTAAGTCAGAGTCGATACCGGGCCACCACACGTGGGATCTGGCTATCGCTTTTATCATTACTATACCCGGGTGTGTGCTGTGGAGATCCGCGATGAATATCTCCCTGCCCTTTTTGGGTAGCACTACATGGTTACCCCACAACAGGCAGTCTGCCTGAATGGACAGCTTGTCCTTTCACCGCTGGAACGACTTGATTAGCTCTTGCATTTCAACGGGGATGCTGGCCCAGCTCCCATGCAGTACACAGTTTTTTACTAGGACAGCAGAGGATCTTGGCTGGTCCAAGTCCTAATCTGGTGGGCCATGACAGGTGATTTATCATTTTCAAACGCTTCCATGGCCATCAACAAGTCTGCAGGCTGCACCACCATCAACAAGTTTGCAGGCTGCGCCATTTCCACCCCCGTGGTAGGCAATGGTAGCCGACTGAGAGCATCCGCATAGTTCTCGGTGCCTGGCCTATGGCGGATGGTATAGTTATACGCTGATAGCGCGAGTGCCCACCTTTGTATGTGGGCTGAGGCATTAGTATTTATCCCCTTGTTTTCAGCGAACAGGGATATGAGGGGCTTGTTATTGATTTCCAGCTCAAATTTGAGGCCAAACAGGTACTGATGCATTTTCTTTACCCCGAACACACACGCTAATGCCTCTTTCTCAGTTATGCTGTAGGCGCTCTTGGCCTTAGGCAAGCTTCTGGAAGCATAGGCAACAGGTTGCAACTTCCCCACAATGTTAGCTTGTTGTAATACACACCCGACTCCGTACGACGACGCGTCACATGCTAGCACAAGTCTTTTACACGGGTTATACAATAAAAGCAGCTTGTTGGAGCATAAAATGTTTCTGACTTTCTCAAAAGCAATTACTTGTTTTTTTCCCCACACCCAGTTCACAACTTTGCGCAATAACACATGTAGGGGCTCTAAGAGGGTGCTTACCAAATAGTTACCAAAAAGTTACCAAAATAGTTGAGGAGTTCCAGGAACGACTGCAGCTCCGTGACGTTCTGTGGCCTTGGTGCTTTCCTGATAGCCTCTGTCTTGGCGTTTGTGGGCCGAATGCCGGCCGCCACGATCTTTCTCCCCAAAAACTCCACTTCTGTTGCCATGAAGACGCATTTCAAACGCTTCAGCCGCAGCCCAACGCGATCCAGTCGCTGGAGGACCTCCTCCAGGTTTTGTAGGTGCTTGGCGGTGTCCCAACCCGTGACCAATATGTCGTCCTGAAAGACCACCGTGTGTAGGCTCTCCATTTTTCTCTGGAAGATCGCTGCAGCCGACCGAATTCCAAACAGGCATCTGTTATAGATGAACAGTCCCTTGTGCATGTTGATGCAGCTGAGGCCCTTCGAAGACTCCTCCACCTCCTGCGTCACGTGGGCCGAAGTCAGGTCAAGCTTGGTGAATGTCTTGCCTCCTGCCAGCGTCGCAAATAGGTCATCTGCCTTAGGTAGCGGGTATTGGTCCTGTAACGAGAAATTATTAATATTTACTTTATAATCGCCGCAAATCCTGACCGTGCCATCACTTTTGAGTACTGGAACAATCGGGCTGGCCCACTCGCTGAATTCCGCTGGGGAGATGATGCCCTCGCGTTGCAGTCTGTCCAGCTCGATTTCCACTCTCTCCCTCATCATGTGAGGTACTGCTCGCGCCTTGTGGTGAATGGGTCATGCCTCTGGGACCCAGTGCATCTGCACTTTCGCCCCAGAAAAGTTTCCAATGCCAGGCTCAAAATGGGAAGAAAATTTGTTGAGAACCTGGGTACATGAGGCCTCATCGACATGTGATAGCGCTCGGATGTCATCCCAGTTCCAGCGGATTTTGCCCAGCCAGCTCCTTCCAAGCAGTGTGGAGCCATCGCATGGGACAATCCAGAGTGGCGGTTCATGCACCGTGCCCTCGTAGGTGACCTTGACCGTGGCACTGCCCAGGACAGTGATAAGCTCTTTGGTGTACGTTCTCAGTTTCGTGTGAAAGGGGCTCAGGGCTGGTTTGAGTGCTTTGTCTCTCAAACATCTTTTTACTCATGATGGAGTGGCTGACGCCTGTGTCCAGTTCCATGGCTACGAGTAAGCCATTCAATTTTACATTTAGCATTATAGGTGGACATTTCGTCGAAAATGTGTGCACCCCGTGTACTTCAGCATCTGCCTCCTCTCTCTGAGGCTCGAAATGGCTTTGATCCACCATGGACCAATCTTCCTCTGCCACGTGGTGGTTAGCAGGTTTTGCAGAGCTTGCAGCTCTTTTGCAAGCTCATTGGAGGTGCCCCATTGTTCCACAGCTCTTGCAAACGTACCCTTTGAAGCAGCATGAATAGGCTGAATGGAAGCCTCCACAACACCAACAAGGTGTGAATTGCCTTGCATTCATCCTTTGTTGCGGACTCCGAGTCATCTGGGTCACCTGAAGCCTGCTGGTAGTTGCAGACTTGTGGGTTCTGCCCTGTACATTTCTGCTCTCAAACACAGTTCCAGTTAATTTATAAACATTGCTAGTACTTGTCTGCTGAGAGATTTGTTTGGTGTTAACACTGGTGGACATAAACACCTGTGCTATCGCAATGTCCTTACTGAGGGTTGGTGTCTCTACAGTCAAAAGTTTTCGTAGGATGGTCTCGTGGACAATGCCCAGTACAAAAATGTCTCTGAGCATTTGCTCCAGGTAGCCATCAAACTCACATTGTCCTGTAAGTCCTGCACGTAGCTCGCCACTTCCTGACCTTCAGATCGCTGGCACGTGGAGAACCGATACCTCGTCATCAGCACGCTCTCCCTCGGGTTAAGATGCTCCCGAACTAGTGTACACAGCTCCTCATACGACTTATCTGTGAGTTTCATTGGAGCCAGAAGATTCTTCATGAGGCTGTAGGTCGGTGCCCCGCAGACTGTGAGGAGGACCGCTCTCCTTTTTGCAGCGCTTTCTTCTCCGTCCAGCTTGTTGGCTACAAAGTACTGGTCTAACCGTTCGACATAGGCTTCCCAGTCCTCACCCTCCGTGAACTTCTCCAGGAAGCTCACAGTTTGCTGTATCTTTGCGATGGATTCGTATTTTCGTCGGCAGTTATTGTGGTCCTAACACAGATGAGACTGCACACAGGGAGGTTAAAGTAACTGTGACCTCAGTCTTTAATAAGACACTCCAGAGTGAGGAACAGGCCTTAGGGGCTGGCTTATATACAGTGCTCCCAAGGGATGCTGGGATCCCTTGGGACTTCAGGGGATGAGCTCCCTGGTGACAGAACATGGAAGTGCATGCTTTACAGATACACAACAAGCAGGAATGTTGGGGTTGCGGTGAGGAGTCATGAGGCAGTTGGATAGCGGATAGCCCTTGTCTCTGAGCAGCCAGCTTATGTGGTGGCTGGAAAAGAGCTGAAGATCAAATTGGTGGAAACACCTGTCTGCCGATTTGAAACTAAGATTTCCCCAGATACTGGTGCCTTTAAACAATGCTCCTCCAGCCAACGTCCGACTGAAAACTGATTGCTGAAGCTGTCGTTATCAGCGTCAGTCGCTAAACCAGGGAGCAAGGGCCAATTTTTGTTCCGGGACACTACCGGAGCACTGTGCAAGATGATGACGCTAAGACGGGGTGCCAGGCTGCCTGCTGGCCCGGCCGAAACCGGGGGGCATAATTGTCAGCCCGACATGGCGGTCGGTCGACAAAAAAAAAAATAAGATGCCGGCCACGGCTGTAGGTCCTCCCCTTTAATGGCAGCCACACAACCATTTTACAAGCACTGCAAGCACAGTGCACCAACAGAAAAAGCCGTCGGTGGCACCGAGCGGTGGGAGCAAAACTTTCTGCGCGGAATTCCACGTTCGGGGGGGCACATCGGCGGTGCGGGCTCTGATGATGCACTTAGGATGGATCGGCCTCAGCAAAGCGGTAGTGGGGGTAGCTGGGGTCACCGTCGAGATACTGCAGGAGCGGGATTTTCAAAATGGCGGCCATTCCACGAAAAATCAGCGGCCATTGCATTCCGCAGCATATCTGGCAGTAATGGGCCTTAAGGGAAGTGACAATTTCGGCCCCAAAACTTGTGTCTTTCTCTGATAAACATGGTATTGTTTTTAACAGTCAGATATGGAATAGTGAAATTTTATCAGGCAAACACTAAAGTGCCCAACTAAAATGCAGCAGAGTAGGACTCGTGGCAGGAGAGGATGTGGACTCCATTCCAAGTCCCAAGCATACAGAGGCATCCACCACAAATGTCAATTACATAATTGGGAGTAATAATCTGACACTTCAATGGAAGGAACCAGGTACGCTGGGATCTATTACCTTGACTAGGAAGCATTTCTGGGCCTTTGGGAGGCCCAGTACAGAGGCATGCCTTTTACTGAACCTAAGGAGGGAATAATAGGTGGGATTTCCAGGTAGTCCAGGAACACCCCTCCAGACACCATCAAAATCTCTGGTAGATATAAGGGCACCAGATGGAAGATTTGCATACGACCCTCCCCCCCGCCCCCACCCCTCCTTGCTGATTGTGATTTGAGAATATATCTTCGATGGGGCAGGGATCCAGTGGATCTTGCTTCCAACACAGATTTGTGGCCTCCCACGGGCTCTCTGTCCCATTTTTGCCCTCTCCCACGCCAGGAATTTCAGCTCTCAACAGCCCATTTGAAGGGTGTTTGTGTCTCCTCACGTAATAATTTAATGGCACTTTTTGGCCATCCATCATGATGCTGTCAACTATTTCATAGGGAATGCATGTAGCCAGATTAATCACCTAGCAACGGAGAGTTGTATACACCTGAGTATAGACGATCAAATTAAGTCAGAGTTCAGGTCTTGGCTGTATTGAAGCTGTTCAAAATTAAGGGACAAGTGATGCTATATGAATTTATTAAGTGTCTCAGGAGAGGATTCAGTGATTGACATTTCTGTCCTGGGTTGGCAGATCTGTAATGATGTAATGTGCCAGAGCTTTATTCATTAGTGCAGCATATAATTAAAGAACAGCATCAAATGTTTAAAAAACACATATGGAAGTATAGGACATAAAAGATGTTCCTGGAAAATGCATATAATTAGCACTAATTGTAGTTGGTACAATTGTGAGGCAAATCAAAAAAGTGATGGGGAATTAGTTCGATCTAACAAATAAGTGAACTATTTAGATACACATGACTCACAAAAGTTACAATCTTAAAGATATAGACTGGAAATTTTCTCGGAGGTTCTTCCGAATAGCTGCTGCGAATTTGGCAAGAGATTGGCAGAAACCCCATTTACGCAAAGAACGGCATTACTATCAGTTATAATAAGGTAAATTCACCAATCCTCTGCTCTTTATGGGGGGTCCGCACTCAAAGGGATTGATGTTCAGAGAATTAACACAATAGTGTTCTAGCCCAATATCCAATACATAAGAACATAAGAATTAGGAACAGGAGTAGGCCATCTAGCCCCTCGAGCCTGCTCCGCCATTCAATAAGATCATGGCTGATCTGGCCGTGGACTCAGCTCCACTTACCCGCCCGCTCCCCGTAACCCTTAATTCCCTGATTGGTTAAAAATCTATCAATCTGTGACTTGAATACATTCAATGAGCTAGCCTCAACTGCTTCCTTGGGCAGAGAATTCCACAGATTCACAACCCTCTAGGAGAAGAAATTCCTTCTCAACTCAGTTTTAAATTGGCTCCCCCGTATTTTGAGGCTGTGTCCCCTAATTCTAGTCTCTCCGACCAGTGGAAACAACCTCTCCGCCTCTATCTTGTCTATCCCTTTCATTATTTTAAATGTTTCTATAAGATCACCCCTCATCCTTCTGAACTCCAACGAGAAAAGACCCAGTCTACTCAATCTATTATCATAAGGTAACCCCCTCATCTCCGGAATCAGCCTAGTGAATCGTCTCTGTACCCCCTCCAAAGTCAGTATATCCTTCCTTAAGTAAGGTGACCAAAACTGCACACAGTACTCCAGGTGCGGCCTTACCAATACCCTATACAGTTGCAGCAGGACCTCCCTGCTTTTGTACTCCATCCCTCTTGCAATGAAGGCCAACATTCCATTCGCCTTCCTGATTACCTGCTGCACCTGCAAACTAACTTTTTGGGAGAGTTTCATGCACAAGGACCCCCAGGTCCCTCTGCACCTCAGCATGTTGTAATTTCTCCCCATTCAAATAATATTCCCTTTTACTGTTTTTTTTCCCCCAAGGTGGATGACCTCACACTTTCCGACATTGTATTCCATTTGCCAAACCTTAGCCGATTCGCTTAACCTATCCAAATCTCTTTGCAGCCTCTCTCTGTCCTCTGCACAATCCGCTTTCCCACTAATCTTTGTGTCATCTGCAAATTTTGTTGCACTACACTCTGTCCCTTCTTCCGGGTCAACTATGTATATTGTAAACAGTTGTGGTCCCAGCACCGATCCCTGTGGCACACCACTAACCACTGATTTCCAACCCGAAAACGACCCATTTATCCCGACTCTCTGCTTTCTGTTCGCCAGCCAATTCTCTATCCATGCTAATACATTTCCTCTGACTCCGCGTACCTCTATCTTCTGCAGTAACCTTTTGTGTGGCTCCTTATCGAATGCCTTTTGGAAATCTAAATACACCACATCCATCGGTACACCTCTATCCACGATGCTCGTTATATCCTCAAAGAATTCTAGTAAATTAGTTAAACATGATTTCCCCTTCATGAATCCATGCTGCGTCTGCTTCATTGCACTATTCCTATCTAGATGTCCCGCTATTTCTTCCTTAATGATAGTTTCAAGCATTTTCCCCACTACAGATGTTAAACTAACCGGCCTATAGTTACCTGCCTTTTGTCTGCCCCCTTTTTTAAACAGAGGCGTTACATTAGCTGCTTTCCAATCCACTGGTACCTCCCCAGAGTCCAGAGAATTTTGGTAGATTATAACGAATGCATCTGCTATAACTTCCGCCATCTCTTTTAATACCCTAAGATGCATTTCATCAGGACCAGGGGACTTGTCTACCTTGAGTCCCATTAGCCTGTCCAGCACTACCCCGCTAGTGATAGTGATTGTCTCAAGGTCCTCCCTTCCCACATTCCTGTGACCAGCAATTTTTGGCATGGTTTTTGTGTCTTCCACTGTGAAGATCGAAGCAAAATAATTGTTTAAGGTCTCAGCCATTTCCACATTTCCCATTATTAAATCCCCCTTCTCATCTGCTAAGGGACCAACATTTACTTTAGTCACTCTTTTCCGTTTTATATATCGGTAAAAGCTTTTACTATCTGTTTTTATGTTTTGCGCAAGTTTACTTTCATAATCTATCTTTCCTTTCTTTATTGCTTTTTTAGGCATTCTTTGCTTTGTTTAAAATTTTCCCAATCCTCTATTTTCCCACTAACCTTGGCCACCTTATACGTATTGGTCTTTGATTCGATACTCTCCTTTATTTCCTTGGTTATCCACGGCTGGTTATCCCTTCTCTTACCACCCTTCTTTTTCACTGGAATATATTTTTGTTGCGCACTATGAAAGAGCTCCTTAAAAGTCCTCCACTGTTCCTCAATTGTGCCACCGTTTAGTCTGTGTTTCCAGTCTACTTTAGCCAACTCTGTCCTCTTCCCACTGTAGTCCCCTTTGTTTAAGCATAGTACGCTCGTTTCTAACACAACTTCCTCACCCTCAATCTGTATTACAAATTCAACCATACTGTGATCACTCATTCCGAGAGGATCTTTTACTAGGAGATCGTTTATTTTTCCTGTCTCATTACACAGGACCAGATCTAAGATAGCTTGCTCCCTTGTAGGTTCTGTAACATACTGTTCTAAGAAACAATCCCGTATGCATTCTATGAATTCCTCCTCAAGGCTACCCCGTGCGATTTGAGTTGACCAATCGATATGTATGTTAAAATCCCCCATGACTACTGCCATTCCTTTTTCACATGCCTCCATTATTCCCTTGATTATTGCCCGCCCCACCGTGAAGTTATTATTTGGGGGCCTATAAACTACGCCCACCAGTGACTTTTTCCCCTTACTATCTCTAATCTCCACCCACAATGATTCAACATTTTGTTCATTAGAGCCAATATCGTCTCTCACAACTGCCCTGATATCATCCTTTATTAACAGAGCTACCCCACCTCCTTTCCCTTCTTGTCTATCTTTCCGAATTGTCAGATACCCCTGTATGTTTAATTCCCAGTCTTGGCCACCCTGCAACCATGTTTCTGTAATGGCCACCAAATCATACCCATTTGTAATGATTTGTGCCGTCAACTCATTTACTTTGTTTCGAATGCTGCGTGCGTTTAGGTAGAGTGTTTTAATCCTAGTTTTTAAACCATGATTTCTAGTTTTGACCCCTCCTGCAGCCCCTTTATATTCAGTGGCCCTTTTTGTTTTTTGCCTTAGGTTTCTCTGCCCTCCACTTTTACTCATCTCCTTTCTGTCTTTTGCTTTTGTCTCCTTTTTGTTTCCCTCCGTCTCCCTGCATTGGTTCCCATCCCCATGCCAAATTAGTTTAACTCCTCCCTAACAGCACTAGCAAACACTCCCCCTAGGACATTGGTCCCGGTCCTGCCCAGGTGCAGACCGTCCGGTTTGTACTGGTCCCACCTCCCCCAGAACCTGTTCCAATGCCCCAGGAATTTGGATCCCTCCCTGCTGCACCACTGCTCAAGCCACGTATTCATCTGAGCTATCCTGCGATTCCTACTCTGACTAGCATGTGGCACTGGTAGCAATCCCGAGATTACTACTTTTGAGGTCGACATGCCTTTCAAAGGGAGCACAGGACCGATGAGTATATAAGAGATAGAGGCCTGGAATTTCCGTTGAGTTTTCCTATTTTTTTTCAGCGTAATTTGCCCGAAATTGGCCAAGCCAGCACAAAAGATCACGGAAGTTCAAGTGCAAATTACATCCAGCATTACTCGAGTTTCCACGATCTTTTGCACTGGTTCAAAATCACAACACGAGAAGTTGGCCTCGCCCACAAAAAATAAACCATGCCTCCAGTACGAATTAATCACCATGGCAAATTTCCACTAATTGCATTCGATTGCGGCCATCCATGGCGGTTCTTAAAATTAAGCTTTTATTTTTAAGGCACATGTACACTAATAAGCACGTTTTAAAAGCTTTTGATTACAATTGATTTTTCACTTAAGAAACTGACTATACTGTACACCAATATAACTAGTAAATGGTTCTGTACAGTTTATTTTCAAGTCATTTTCAGTATTTAAAATTGGGTTATTCACAGGTGGGGGACTAGACACTCTGATTAAAAATGCTTATTTTTTGTGATACTTTGTGCCCGGATCACCGATTGTGCCCAAAGTCCAGGCCGTTTGATTTGAAGTTCTAACACTGTTTACTTGTTCTTTAAGAAGAGTTATTGCTCCAATTAAGATTTTTGTTAATGGCATTTATAGGGGGCTGCAATTGGTCAAAACAGATGGTCCACCCATTTCTCGGTGGTATGCCATTCCGTACCGCCGGGCATCACTGGGGCGGAGTGTGCGCGATTTTTATCACATTTTTCTCGCCGGTATGCCAAGCGGAGTGCAGCCGGCGGTGTGCGGGTCCTGAGATGTGCGCACACGCATGCTGCTGCGAAGCTCCGACCCCCCCTGGGAGGCACCGACGAGAATCCACAGAGACTGCCGGCCTGAGAACGCTGTGCAGGTATGTGGCAGTGATGGGGGGGAGGGGGGAATTGCTGGTGTGAGGAGAAGATACCCGTGGAAGGAGATCGTTGCTGTGGAGGGAGAACGTTGCTTGGGGGGAAATCGCTGCTTGAGGGGCGGGGGGAGATCGCTGCTTGGGTGGGGGGGAGGGGAAGAGACTAGGGGGTGGGAGAGACTGAGGCGTGAGAGATAAAACATTTTTTACAGGTAAAGATGCATATCGCCGACAGAAGATCGACTTAAAATGACCTTTTCCAGGGCGGTCTGCAGGGTTGGCGGTAAGTGGTGAATTTTGCAATTTTGCGTGGTATGTTGGCGGACCGCGGTCGGTGTGTGGTGGTACGTCCACCAATTTCGGGCCCATAGAGTTTGTTTAAGGATATTTCATGGGTGCCTGTCCAGTTTTTTTTTAATTCTTTCATTGCTGCTGCAAAGAGATCTCTGAGCAGTGTTACATAAAGCGGGAATATTCTTTATTAGAGTATTTATGTTTGTATTTTTAATGGTACATTTGCTTATGCATCTTGGTCAATTTATCTAATAAAAGACGACTGAAGCATTAAAACTGATAATAATAATGTCAGTAGTGTGGAACTCATAGCATAGGCTAGACCAAGGGATAATAAAAATAATGCACCAGAGTTCTGGAGAGGTAACTGTTGTGTCTTAAATAAAGAGTCAGATTAGATACTACAAGCTCAGAGTAAGGTGTGAACGTAGTCCTTTATTACAAATCTCAGAGTGCCTCTCCAGCCTCTGAGGCCTCCTTATATACAGGTGCTCCCAAGGAATTGTGGAATCCCTTGGGACTCCGGTGAATAAGCCCCCTGGTGATTAGACATGGTATTTACAGGTTTACGCAGAAAGCAACACTCCCCCCAATGTCAATAGTGTAACTATTTACAATGTGAGTCGATCTGGGGCCTTCCTTTCCCTGGCTGATTGTCTTGGTGCAAATGCTGGTTTTGGTGAGTCGTTTGTTGGGCCTTCGCTGGGCTGCTGCGCAGCTGGCTTGCTGAGCTGCTGAGAGTGGTGAGTCCTGCTGGGCTGCTGCGGGTGATGGGTTCTGCTTTCTGGTCAACCGCTGGGTCGGTTGCCACTTGTGTGTGCGTTGGAGGGTCAAAAAAGGTAGAGTCTATTGCGGATTGTCTGGATAGTCCGTAAATCTGAATTTGCTTTGTTTCCTGCAGGTGAGTCCATTTGAGAGTTTGACCATAAACACCCTACTCCCCTCTTTGGCCAAAACAGTGCCAGGAAGCCACTTGGGACCTTGTCCATAGTTCAACACAAATACAGGATCATTAATCTCAATTTCGCGTGCCACATTTGTGCGATCATGATATGTATTCTGTTGAAGCCGCCTGCTCTCTACCTGTTCGTGTAGATCAGGGTGGACTAACGAGAGTCTTGTCTTAAGTGCCCTTTTCATGAGCAGTTCAGCGGGAGGAACCCCAGTGAGCGAGTGGGGTCTTGTGCGGTAACTAAGCAGGACTCGGGATAAGCAAGTCTGCAGTGAGCCTCCAGTTACCCTTTTCAAGCTCTGCTTGATTGTTTGAACTGCTCGTTCTGCCTGACCGTTGGGTGCAGGTTTAAACGGGACAGACGTGACAAGTTTGATCCCATTGCAGGTCATGAACTCCTTGAACTCGGCACTGGAATAGCACGGCCCATTGTCACTTACAAGGACATCAGGCAGGCCGTGCGTGGCAAACATGGCCCGTAGGCTTTCAATGGTGGCAGCGGACATGCTTGTCGACATTATCACACATTCAATCCATTTGGAGTACGCATCCACAACCACAAAGAACATTTTTCCCAAGAATGGGCCTGCATAGTCGTAATGGACCCTAGATCACGATTTGGAGGGCCAGGACCATAAACTTAGTGGTGCCTCCATGGGTGCATTGCTTAACTGGGAACATGTATTATATTTGTGCACGCAGTACTCTAAGTCTGCATCGATACCGGGCCACCGCACGTGGGATCTGGCTATCGCTTTCATCATTACAATGCCTTGGTGGTGCTGTAGAGATCACTAATGAAGGTCCCTGCCCTTTTTTGGCACAACTACCTGATTACCCCATAGGAGGCAGTCTGCCTGTATCGACATTATTTCTTTGCACCGCTGGTACAGCTTTATTTCTTCCTGCATCTCTAACGGGACACGAGACCAACTCCCGTGGAGCACACAGTTTTTTACTAAGGACAGTAAGGGGTCCTGGCTCGTCCAGGTTCTAATATGTCGGGCGGTAACTGGTGATTGCTCACTCTCGAATGCTTCCATTCACATAACTAAATCTGCAGGCTGTGCCATCTCCATCCCTGTGGTGGGCAATGGCAGCCTACTGAGAGCATCGGCACAGTTTTCTGTGCCTGGCCTGTGGCAGATGGTGTAATTTGTATGCGGACTACATGAGCGCCTATCTCTGGATGCAGGCCGATGCATTTGCATTTATCCCCTTGCTTTCAGAAAAGAGGGATATAAGCGGCTTATGGTCGGTTTCCAATTCAAATTTGAGCTCGAACAGATATTGATACATTTTCTTTACCCCATAAACACATGCTGATGCTTCGTTTTCGATCATACTGTAGGCCCTTTCAGCCTTAGACAGACTTCTGGATGCATAAGCAACCGGTTGCAATTTACCAAATTCATTTGCTTGTTGCAATGCACAACCGACCCTGTACAACGACCCATCACGTGCTTTTACCAAACGCTTACATGGATCATACAACACAACCACTTTGTTTGAACATTACAGCTTCCTAGCTTTCTCAAAGGCATTTTCTTGAATTTTACCCCATACCCATTCATCTCCTTTACACAGTAAAGAGTGCAGGGGTTCTAACAATGTGTTAAGACCCGGTAAGAAGTTACCAAAATAGTTCAGGAGTCCTAGAAACGACCGCAGCTCCATCACGTTCTGTGGTCTTGGTGCGTTCTTGATTGCCTCCGTCTTCGAATCGGTGGGCCTGATGCCATCCACCGCGATTCTTCTCCCCAGGAACTCCACTTCAGGTGCCAGGAAAACACAATTCGAGCATTTTAGCCTGAGCCCCACACGATTAAGCCGACTAAGAACCTCCTCCAGGTTCTGCAGGTGCTCGACGGTGTTCCGACCTGGAACCAAGATGTCGTACTGGAAGACCACGGTGCGTGGGACCAACGTCAGCAAGCTTTCCATGTTCCTCTGGAATATCGCCGCGGCCGATCGAATCCCAAACGGGCATCTGTTGTAAATGAAGAGACCTTTGTGTGTGTTGATGCAGGTGAGGCCTTTCGATGTTTCCTCCAGTCCTGCGTCATGTAGGCCGAGGTCAAGTCCAGCTTCGTGAACGTTTTCCCTCCCGCCAGACAACAGCACACCCAGCCCAGCGACCCTGCAAAGTTCTCTTCACTAACATCTGGGGACTTGTGCCAAAATTGATTCACTCCATGTGATATCAAGAAGCAGCTGAGCATTGGATACGGAAAAGGCTATGGGCCCCGACAACATCCCGGCTGTCGGCTGAAGACTTGTGTTCCAGAACTAGCCACGCCTCTAACCAAGCTGTTCCAGTTCAACTATAACACTGGCATCTACCCGGCAATGTGGAAAACTGCCCAGGTATATCCTGTCCACAAAAAGCAGGACAAATCCAATCCAGCCAATTACCGTCCCATCAGTCTACTCTCAATTATCAGCAAAGTGGTGGAAGGTGTCATCAACAGTGCTATCAAGCGGCACGTACTCACCAATAACCTGCTCACCGATGCTCAGTTTGGGTTCCGCCAGGACAACTCGGCTCCAGATCTCATTACAGACTTGGACCAAACATGGACAAAAGAACTGAATTTCAGAGGTGAGGTGAGAGTGACTGCCCTTGACATCAAGGCAGCATTTGATCGAGTGTGACATCAAGGAGCCCGAGGAAAATTAATGTTAATGGGAATCAGGGCAAAAATGCTCCACTGGATGGAGTCATACCTAGCACAAAGCAAGGTGGTTGTTGGAGCCCAAGGTCATCGCTGCAGGAGTTCCTAGGCACTGTCCTAGGCCCAACCATCTTCAGCTGCTTCATCAATGACCTTCGCTCCATCATAAGGTCAGAAGTGGGGATGTTCGCTGATGATTGCACAGTCTTCAGTTCCATTTGCAACTCTTCAGAAAATGAAGCAGTCCATGCCTGCCTGCAGCAAGACCTGGATGACATTCAGTCTTGGGCTGATAAGTGGCAAGTTACATTCACGTCACACAAGTGCCAGGCAATGACCATCTCTAACAAATGAGAATCTAACCACCTCCCCATGATATTCAATGGCATTCGAATTCTCCACCATCAACATCCTGGGGGTCACCATTGACCAAAAACTTAACTGGATCAGCCACATAAATACTGTGGCAACAAGAGCAGGTCAGAGGCTGGTTATTCTGCAGCGAGTGTGTCACCTCCTGACTCCCCACAGCCTTTGTGCCATCTACAAGGCACAAGTCAGGAGTGTGATGGAATACTTTTTACTTGCCTGGATGAGTGCAGCTCCAACAACACTCAAGAAACTCAACACCATTCAGGACAAATCTTCCCGCTTGATTGGCACCCTATCCACCACCTTAAACATTCACTCCCTCCATCACCGACGCATCGTGCCTGCAGTATGTACCATCTATAAGATGCACTGCAGCAACTCGCCACGACTTCTTCAGCAGCACCTCCCAAACCCCAACCTTTACCACCTGGAAGGACAAGGGCAGCTAGTGCAATGGAGCACCATCACCTCCATCTTCCCCTCCAAGTTACACACCATCCTGACTTGGAAATATACCGCCGTTCCTTCATCGTTGCTGGATCAAGATCATGGAACTCCCTCCCTAACAGCACTGTGGGAGTACCTTCACCACAAGGACTGCAGCGGTTCAAGAAGGCGGCTCACCACCACCTTCTCTAGGGCAATTAGGGATGGGCAATAAATGCTGGCCTTGCCAGTGACGCCCACATCCTGGAACTAATTTAAAAAAAAATCTCTTTGACAAAGTATTTTTTAATTGCTTATACACCATGATAGAAGCCAATTACATAACATGGACTAAAGAAAAAACATTTTAATTTTGCTACACCCATTTTATCTGGGCATGCGGTGTTAATGGAGTGACTGAGTGATACAAAAGAGAGACTATGGCATTGGACTAATTTGCTGGTGATTGCCTGAAGTTAGGAGCTGCAACAGAAGCTCATTACAAGGCCTTCAAAAAATTAGAAATGTTTCTGCTCACTTAATTTGGCTTCTCATAAATTGTTAGCTGAATAATTATCCAATCACTGAAAGGAAGCTAGTACACATACTGAATGGCATAGAATCTCTGCTCATTTTTGAGGTGGGAGTCAGAAATTGAGAGGCTGTAAATTGGGTTGGATCTCTGCTGGGTTTCATTCCCTTTCATGCAGAACCAGTAATTGGAGATCATGGGGAGGAGGTTTGTGGGCACTTCTTCCCCTGAAATGTCAGTATGTGTGTGTGGTGGTGTGTGTGTGGGGTGTGTGGTGGTGTGGGGTGTGTGTGTGTGGGGTGTGTGGTATGTGGTATGTGTGTGTGTGGAGTGGTTCCTGGAATTCCTAGAAATCCACAGGCATAGCTTGCCATGGTGTTGGGGACCCACTATTGAGTTTTAGTCTTTGGCTGATTGGCCAATGCAAGGAGCTTGTGTGACATCCTGCTCGCTCCACTGGCTGGCTGCCCGTGCAGCACCATAACTGATACGGGTACCTATCTCTAATGTTAAATAATCCTCAACTTCGCGATTTGGAACAAGTTGAAGGTGGTGACAAAGTGATGTTACTGGAAAATCCACCCCAATATCTCTAGGGTTTAGCCCAATCTCACAATTTCATCACCCTATTGCAAAATGGGATGCTTGGTGATGTATCCCAATGGAATTAGCTTTTGCTTAATCACAAAGTAGGACCCTCTCATCTTATAACCTCTGCATTATGTATGTACTTCATGTTGCCTTTTCCAATGCCCATTATTTTACATTCATCAATATTAAAATCCATCTTGCATTCTTTAGCCTATTTTCTTAATTGAAATGGATTGCTTTGATTGCCATTAATCACGCTAACACTGACCTCATAGCTCAGTGTCAGCAGCAAATTGCTAGAGGTTTTGTTGTCAGTATGAACAGTAGAAGACTCTGAAGACATTCCTGTAGAATTCTAGTCATTACTTTTTTCCATTTATCATCACTTTTTGCTTTCGCTTCTAGCCAATTTTCAGCTGAGTTAATGAATTTAACATAACTTCCCTGAGGAATAACCTTCTTTGAAGCCATCAGCTGCCAGCATTAGCATTAACATTGTAACAACAGTGCTGCAATCTGGTTGGAAGTTTTACAAACACGTTCTACCTATTTCAAATTGTGCAAGTGCGACAGTATTATCTAAGATGTAAACTTTACAGTGGGCTTTTATTACAATCAGTTCTACCCCTCAATAACAGGTCTAATTAATGACACTTACATTTAAGAATTAAAAATTACAATACTTTTCATAATTCCTTTCAGTTAAAGCAATTTTACCCACTATCATTTGTGACGGCTAAAAAAAATCGAATAAGGTCAAGATGTGAAAAATATCTTTTCCCTAAAAGAAGCAAACCACCTTTCCTCCTTTCATTGCTTTGGCTGCTGTGGCTCGGAGTCCCTGCAGTGTAATGCTTCCACTGTAGTAGAATCAGTCAGACTTGTTGGCATAAAGACAGAGATTACACCTCAGGAGAGAATATTAACACATTGTAACAGCCTGAAGTAGGGCAATTTTGAAGTTCAATTTACTGATGACTGATGACAAAATCATGTCGAGGTTGACACTACTGAAAAACTTATTAAAGTAAAGTAGTCCACTTCCATTATGTAAATAGGTAGAGTTGAAGGAGTAAATAGTGGCTTGGGGTTAGAGGGATTTAAAACTCTGAGGCCCAGAAATTGCACCCGCCCAAAAAGGGGGGGCACGCAGCCCATTTCTATGTTTTTTGTTGTTGCGGTAGTTGAGCAAAATTCTGTTTTTTTTTAGGCGGATCAGAAGTTGCTCATAATGGGGGTGGAAGTTGGGGCAGTGAGTACACCAGAGGGACAGAAGTTGGGGGGTGGGGGGAGGGGGAGTGTGGTGATCGTCATCACGCCGCCACGCTTTCCCCTTCACTTAAAGGGGAGAGCCACCATGATGTTTTAACTTCAGTCCACTGCACCACCAGGGAACATTTTGGCTGGGCCAGCAGCCTGGCACCCAAGAGGGAGTGTGAGGCTGCCTTTTGGCAGCCCAGTCGAACCTGGGGGCATAATTGTTGGGCTGACAAAAAAAAAACATGGCACATGGCGGCAGCGGCAGTAGGTCATCCCCTTTAAGGGGTGCCGCACCCCCATTGCTAAAGACCTCAGCCTCACTGCACTGCTGGGAAAAAGAAGGTTTTGACACCACCCGACGGCCGAAGATTTTGCCGTCAAGGGGGTATATCGGTGGTGCGCACCGTGATGATGCACTTAGCACGGATCAGTAGCAGCGGAGTGATAGGTCGGGTGGCGGGGGGGGAGTGGCGGAGAATGGGACACCGCTGGGATAACAGAAGTGGGATTTTGATAATGGCGGCCATTACACGAAACGTTGGCGGTCATTGCACTCTGCAGCATGGCTGCCGCTTTCCGGTGTTAAGAAGCCTTAAGGAAAGGGGAAATTTCAGCCCCCAGATGTATAAATATAAAACCGTAAGTAATAGAAGCAGGAGTAGGCCTTTTGGCCCTTTGAACCTGTTTCACCATTCAATAAGCTCAGGGCTGAACTTCGACATCAACTCCACTTTCCCGCCCTATCCTCATATCGCTTGATTCCCAAAAATCTATTTATCTCAGTCTTGAATATACTCATCGAATGAGCATCCATAACCATCTGAGTAGAGAATTCCAAAGATTCACAACCCTATGAGTGAAGAAATTTCTCCTCACCTTGGTCCTATATGGCTGACCCCTTATCCTATCTCCAGCCAGGGGAATCAACCTCTCAGCATCTACCCTGTCATGCCCTCTAAGAATTGTATATGCTTCAATGAGATTACCTCTCATTCTTCTAAACTCCAGGGAATATAGGCCCATTCTATTTAATTTCTCCTCACAGGACAATCCCTTTCATCCCCAGAATCATTCCAGAGAAGCTTTATTGCACCCGCTCTAAGGCACCCAACACTGCACTCAGTACTCCAAGGGCCCAAATTTGGTGGACATTCCGCCCACCACTGCCCGCAGAATGCCCATAAACCGCCGAGAATTGGACATTTCGTGGAAAAACAGCTGCATACCACCGACATACTGCCTGGCGTGACTTTGGTAGGTGACAGCGGTATGCATACCGTCCTCCCACATGGAGCACCCTACAACCCACCCAAAAGTCCAAGATTGGTAGTATGCGGCCGACATACCACCAGGGCTGACACCATTTGAAAAAAGGTGGGTTTTTTGCCGATGGTATTTCAGCGGTATGTAAACTACAATGTTCCTTCCCCCCCCCGCCAAGTGATCTATTCCTCCCCCCAGCGATCTATTGCTCTCCCCTCCCCCCCCAGCGATCTAGTCCTCTCCCCCCCAGAGATCTAATCCCCCACAGAGAGATCTAATCCCCCCAGAAAAATCTAATCCCCTCCCCCCCAAGATCTCTTCTGCCACCCCCCACCCCCAGAAAAACGTGAAAATAAATAAATAAATAATTACAAATAAATCAAAAACACTGCAAAAAAACAATTAAAAAGCTAAACGTACCCGGAGATACTTACCTGCGATCCGATATTGGCAGTCTCTGGCCTCTGGACTGCTCTTCTCAGGTGTGGGGTGAGGGGGGAACAGGGGATGGAGTTCGGTGGAACAGCGTGTGCGCGCAGAACTCAGGACCCGAAGAGTCCGAGTCCCAGACAACTTAGCCTGCACCGCCAGAGCAGACCGTCCATCGGACTCCGCTGACACACCGCTCAGGACCACTTGGATTAATGTTGCCAGCACTCCGCCCCAGCGGTACCAGGCGGTGAAGATTGACCGACCACCGCGAGACCGCCGAGAATTGGGTGGTCTACCAAAGTCGGGCCCCAAGAGTGGTCTCACCAAAGTCCTATATAATTGCAGCAAGACTTCCTTACTCTTATATCCCAACCCCCTTGCAATAAAGGCTAACATTCAATTTGTCTTCCTAATTAACTGCAGATTAGCCTTCTGTAATTCATACACAAGCACCCTCAAATCCCTCTGAATCCCAACATTTAGTAGTCTCTCACCTTTTAAACAATATTCTGCTTTTCCATTCTTCCTATCAAAGTGGATAATTTCATACTTCCCCACATTATACTCCATCTGCCACCTGCTTTCCCACTCACTTAACCTGTCTATATCCCTTTGCAGCCTCTTTGTGTCCTCCTCACAGCTTACTTCCCACCTTGCTTTATATCAGCAGCAAACTTTGATACCTTACACTTAGTCCCCTCATCTGAGTCTTTCATATAAATTGTAAATAGCTGAGGCACAAGCACTGATCCTTGTGGCACTCCACTCGTTACACCCTGCCATTCCAAAAATGACCCGTTTAATCCTACTTTCTGTTTTTGGTCCGTTAACCAATTCCCAATCAATGCTAATCTATTACCGCCAATCCATGAGCCCTATGCTTGCATAACAACCTCTTGTGTGGCACCTTATAGAATGCTTTCTGAACATCCAAATGTACTATATCCACTGGTTCTCCTTTACCTACCCTGGTAGTTACACCCTCATCATCATCATAAGCAGTCCCTCAAAATCGAGGAAAACTTGCTTCCTAAAAGTGAGTTCTTAGGTGACTGAACAGTCCGATATGGGAACACAGGTGGGACAGACAGTCGTTGAAGGAAAGGGTGGGTGGGACTGGTTTGCCACAAGCTTCTTCTGCCTGTGCCTGTTTTCTGTATGCTCCCAGCGACAAGACTCGAGGTACTCAGCGCCTTCACAGATGGACCTCCTCCACCTAGGGCAGTCTTTGGCCAGGGACTCCCAGGTGTTGGTGGGGTTGTTGCATTTTATCAAGGAGGCTTTGAGGGTGTCCTTGAAATGTCAAAAGCTCTAATATTTTGTCAAATACGATTTCCCTCTCATAAAACCATGTTGACTCTGCCTAATCATGTTGTGATTTTCCAAATGTCCTGTTGTTATGGGCTAGACTTTCTCGAGAACCCACACAATGCCCGATTGCCTGCTCAGAAAAACCGCAAACATTTGGTAAGTAACGCTGGTGAAAATTTACACTTTTATTTTAAAACTAATTAAAACTAATCGCCCGGCAAGAAAATGGGCCTTGTCTCTTTATTCTCAATGGTTTTCTCGGAGGTTAAGGGGAAACTAAGTAAAACGGCCGTTTTTTAATAAATTTAGTCTGAGGCTGCGGTTGGGCCTAGGGAGGGAGGAAAACTTTAAAAAAAATGTCACAAAAAAAAAAATAAAAAGATAAAAAGCATTCCCAAGACACTTTTACACCTAATCGTCATTTTAAAAGAAAAATAAATAAATAAAGAACCTTTAACTTACCTTTCTTTGCTGAGTACTCACCCTGTTTAAGCAACTTTTACAGGGCAGTTCGCTCGGCGATCTGGACGGGCTTCCGTTGAGGCCAAACTTACGCCCTGGCGACTTTCTTGGCGTTGCATGTCGGCGGTTCGGCCCCGGTGGGTGTTTTCAGATTTGGGCGATACCACTAAAAAAATAATGGGAAAACTTTCGCCGGGTGGAAAAAGAGTTGTACCGCCAAGAAAATTGCCAAGAACCCCGCCAAAAATGATTGGAAAGTTTAGCCCCAAGTCCTTAATAAGAGATTGTAGCATTTTTACTTCTTCTGTTGTCAGGCTAACTGGCCTATAGGTCCCTGCTTTCTCTCTCCCTACTTTCTTGAACAGCAGAGTTACATTTGCTACTTTCCAATGCATAGAGACTGTTCTAGAATCTAGGGAATTCTGGTAGATCAAAACCAATGCATCCGCTATCTCGGCAGCCACCTCTTTTAGAATCCTGGGATGTAGGCCATCAGGTCCAGGGGATTTGTTGATTATGTTGCAAAGATTTGAAATAAAGGATTATTTTCTTACAACAAATAGTACAGCTTATAAAAGGCAGATCTCCATCTGGCTGTCATGAACTGAATGAGATGGTGTTCAGAAATGCTTTGTTGTTGGAGCTGACCAGATTGCTTAACAGTTTTGACAGAGTGATGAACAGAGGAGCAGATGTTCACAGCAAGAGAATCATAGCTCGAAACTGAGCTGGGCTTGCTGAGGGAGCTATTCAGTAATTGTGCAGTCCTCTTGGTTTTAATAATACTGGCTTAATTTTTTTTACCTATTCCTGCTGATGTGGTTTTGTGATACATTCACTCACCAGGCATTGCTTTCTATCTCCTGGTTCATGTTCACATGTCAGTGATCACCTTCAAAAAAGGTTACATTTAAAGGCACCATACTGCAACAGTTGCTGGTCAATCAGCATCATCCTTAATAGTCACTCAGTGTGCTGATATACATTTGAAGCTGGTTTGTATATCAGCAGTATAATATAATAGCAACAATATCAGCAATAAAATATAACAGCAGCAACTCACTTTGGAGCATTCTCCTTCTTCACCATTTTACTATGCAAATGACTGTTGGCTTCAATATCATTACAAAGTATGACTAAACCCAAATAAAGAGGGACTGTTATAAATTGGTTGTTAAAAACATTAAAATTATTGCATCAGAATTTAGGCAGGCAGCAAAAGGGATTCCATAACCTCCATGCCTGATATTGCTATTTCCAAGCGCAGCATGAAGCTCACTGCTGGGAGCACGCATTTGTAAAATCTAGCCCATAATGATTTGAAACTAGAATCATAGGGCTGGATTTTAATGAGCAGGAGCGCGTGGGTTTGGGAGCAGCTTGGGAGCTAAAACCGGTGAAATTGACAACCCATCAGAAAGCTGGCTCCAACCCACTGGCTTCTGGGCTTCACTTAAGCACGTTAGGCTGCTTGCGTGCAGCCCCCCTCGGGAGAAGTGGTTTGGCACTTAGCATGCGGTAATCGCTCAATTAGAGTAATATTGACCTGGGTTTTTAACTTTAACTTTGGGTCCACGGGTTTCTTGGGCTTCCTGTAACTCGCCAGTGAAAACAAGGTGAGTGCACAGCGACGATTAAGGGGGCTGGATCAAACTCAGGGAAATGATACTCAGTACTCACAACTGCTTTCTTACCTGCTAGTGGGAAAGGGTTTGTTTATAATATTTTGGATGAGGGGTTAATGTCTACACTTTGGAGGTTTGCTCTATCACATCAGGATGGGTGCTGATAATGCTGCTTTAGATTAGACCTCAGATGAGGACCAAGATGACCAGCGACAGCACCAGACACAGCACCTGCAGCCTGCTGGTCACAGACCTGTAGCTGCACAGTAGCAAGGGGACCAGCAGAGAGGGAAGTAGCAGAGAGGTGCAGCTCACAGGAGGCAAGGACCTCCTTGCTATTGAGGGAGTGCAGCGAAGGTTCACCAGACTGATTCCCGGGATGGCGGGACTGACATATGAGGAGAGATTGGATCAACTGGGCCTTTATTCACTGGAGTTTAGAAGGATGAGTGGGGATCTCATAGAAACGTATAAGATTCTGACGGGACTGGACAAATTAGATGCGGGAAGAATGTTCCCGATGTTGGGGAAGCCCAGAACCAGGGAACATAGTCTTAGGATAAGGGGTAGGCCATTTAGGACTGAGATGAGGAGAAACTTCTTCACTCAGAGAGTTGTTAACCTGTGGAGTTCTCTATCGCTGAGAGTTATTGATGCCAGTTCATAGGATATATTCAAGAGGGAGTTAGATATGGCCCTTACGGCTAAAGAGATCAAGGGGTATGGAGAGAAAGCAGGAAAGGGGTACTGAGGGAATGATCAGCCATGATCTTATTGAATGGTGGTGCAGGCTCAAAGGGCCGAATGGCCTATTCCTGCACCTATTTTCTATGTTTCAATACCCGCGAAACAAGATCTACAGGCGAGGCGCAGTTACCTTGACATGTCTGAAGAGGCTCAGGATGTCATGTCCTGGATCCTTCCAGGGCTCAGCCATAGACATATCCAGGATCTCCCAGTGAGCCGCCCTCAAATGCATGAGACAGGTGACTGATGGGTTGTTTGCCATGGCTGGCAACTATGTCAACTTTGCCTGTTGTAAGTGGTTTTGCCCTTGGTGGTTTCGAATCACCCCCCTTACACCGGAATTATAATGGTGAACAGAAATACACAGTTATAGCCTGATCTTTCGGTCTCAACCGTCATAATGCTTTTATTCAAGTTAAAGCACACACTTGCACCCAGTAAAACACACCCTGGTGGTGTAAAACAAACAAACACAGTACAACACACAACCCTGGCCCATCTGAACATGTCCCTAACGCGAATTACCCGCGTCTAAAGCACCCTTGCTTGGATTCAAAAGTGCACCACCGAATTTGTCCAACAGAATTGTGTGTACGCTTACAATCCATGCTAAAACCTCCCCACTAAAGCCCTAAGGCTTGGTTGGGACACACGACACCCTTTCAAACTATGCGGTGGTCTTAAAGATGTGTGGGCTGGGATAAGTGCTCACCAATTACCCCTCTGGCTCACTCACTGCTTTTCCTGATGAGCCGTATCTTCTGGTTCTGTACCAATCTGTGGTATTCAAGTCCAGTCCCAAGCTCAGCTTCCCAGTGGAAATAACGAGGCTCTCTTTGCTCATGGTTGGTGTTTCTTCTCTCCGTCCCAGATGGAGTGCTCAGTCCTTGTGCGTTGAATGAAGCAAGCAGGAGGAAAGAGAGAGAGGGAGAGAGAGAGAGATGGCAGCCGAGACCTGCCACTCTTATACCTGCAAAAATGCTTCTTCTCACGCCAAAAGTTCAACTGTCCTTCGCCTGAGGCAGTGCAACTGAAAGAGAAAAATCATGTCCTCGGCCTGTTCCTTTGTTAATGGCTGTTTCCTCGATAAGGCTCCAACAGGTCTGGGTGGTCAAAAAGCTTTCTTTGTGTCTTGAGCACTGACCAATCTTTCACTGATTACATGACAAGGGCCCGTCCATCAACCATCTTCCTGCCATTTCAGCCATTGATTCTTGCCCACCTGATGTGGGACATGTTTGGACCTGTCCCACATCAGGCTATCTGCTTCCCTGCAGTAACAGCAAATGTATCCAAGTAATGTCCAAAAGTTTATGCTTTTGCTGTCGATGTTTTCGCCGAATTCTTACTCTGTGATGATACCAGTCAGCATGAACGGGCGCTCAGCTTTGCGGCTCTGGTTAGCTTCCCGCAAGTGCAGAGCGTTATCGACTGCATACACATGGCAATCCGGGAACCCCCAGTACAACCCGGAGTGTTCATCAATCACAGAGGCTTCCACTCCATCAATGTGCAGCTGGTGTGCAAGCACAAAAAGATGTGTATACAGATGTGTGCAAGATTCCCGGGGAGCTGCCATGATGCTTTCGTACTGCGGCTGTCCTAGCTCCCCGAACTCTTTAGACCTGGAAGCAGATTTAAGGGATGGCTGCCTGCCGATAAGGAATACCCACTGCAAACTTGGCTCATGACACCAGCCAGAAACCCCAACCATTGAAGCCCAACAGTGCTACAATGAATGTGTGATTGAACAGGCCATCAGCATGCTGAAGATGTGCTTCAGGTGCCCCGACAGATGTGGAGGTGCCCTTCAGTACACACATCTGCATACCCTGGTCCAACTGCAAAACCTTGCTCTTCCTTTTTCTGATACCCCTATGTGGTGCAACCCCTGTGGCTTTCAACAGAGGTAGAGCCCTACTCTCACTGCTGAAATGCTCCTGGCAGACATCATCACCTGTGAGTGGTTTTCGAACCCATGAGGGCCCTGCCAATGGCAACTCCATCTGCACCTGTGCAGGGGCAGACTCAGCCATCCGGACATGAGGTAGCGTGTTAGCTATTGACTGAGAGGTGGGCTGTGGGTGAGAAATGGAAGAGCACCTTGGTGCTGGAGAGCACTTTGGTGCAGATCATTGCGGCCCTGTAAGGCCAAGGCTAAGGTATCTGTCAACCTATTTAAGGTGTTGGCATCCGGACATCTGCACGATAGTGTTAAAGGTGTTCATGGACTCATTTGATTGGAGAGTACAATGTATCCATGGTATGGCCACTCTATCCATAGAAGAAGACATCATTTCAATGCCCCCTGACATCACCTCCCTCATGCTGGAGGTGGTCTCCTCCAATCTCTCTGCAACCGCGGGGAGTCCACTTCGAAGGCCTCTCAGTGCATCGCAGATTCTCTGTTGCCGCTCAATGATACCCCTCTTCATCAACGGCTCCCAGAGCACAGCATCTGTATCCAGCTGAGCAGAGCTTTTGCGTCCTCTGACGCAAACTCTCCAGTGCTGTCCCTGTCTCCACCATCTGTTCTTGCTCACTTGTGAAGTGTGAGTCACCAGGCGAAAAACCCAACTATCTGTTGTACTGGTCCCACCTAAGTGTGAGTATCTGAGCTGGTACATGGTCTGAATGAGTCCTGTGCCGCTACACCCTCAGAAGGATTCAGCTCCTCTGAGGACTCATCGCCAGCCATATCCACTGACTCCTGCTGCAAGCGTGAAGGCCCCGTGGGAGATAACAGACATTAATTATATAAGAACATAAGAACAGCAGAAATAGGAGCAAGAGTCGGCCATTTGGCACTCAAGCCTGCTCTGCCATTCAATAGGATCATGGCTGATCTGAATTAGTCGTGTCAAGGTAAGAATGTTGCAAGTTATCATAATGAAGATGATCAATATTTCACTTGCTGTTGAAACCAAGTCAACATGACTGAGTGGCGTATGGCATGTGGGTGGCTTTTATTTCATTGTATTAACAGGTAACTGGGAGCTCCCTGTCTCCCCATCTCTGACAGACAGGGACGTCAAAACTCCACTCATTTCCAGCTCCTCCTCCTCAGCAGTTGTGAGCTGCGTGATCTGGGCAGGGCCCCCAGTGGTTTTGTCCCTCTCCCTGGTGTTCTGTACTCTCTTCTCCTGCAAGGGGGCAAAGAACGGACCTATGAGTGACTGTAATGGCATGTGTTCATCTGATGGATGGAGTACATTTAGTGAGGGTGACTATGAGGGAGAGATATGAAATTACATAATGATGAGGGTGAGTGGGTGTGGTGGATGGATAGATGGGGAGGTGAGGATGTACATAGAAGAGAAGGATAGTGCACCTGCAAGGTAAGTGAGCAGTGATGTGCTGGAGTCGGCGTGAGATGGCAGAGTGAGGGGTGGGGTGATGCACACAGCATCATGTCGGTGAATGTGCCACCGCTCTCACCTTTCCCGACCTGGTTAGGTCATTAAACCGCTTTCTGCACTGAATCCAGGAGCATTGCGCCACACTCCTGCTGCTGACCTACTCTGCTACCTCCAACCGCACCTTCTTGATTTCAGCAACAGGCTTCTTCCTCCCATTTCTAGGGAAGAGTATCTCTCCCCTACTCCTCATAGCCCCCAGGACCACATCAAGGGAGGCGTCAGTGAAACGAGGTGCAGCCTTTGCCCAAACGGACTCCATTCAGACACTTCCAGTTCTCTGACAGACAACTCCAGCTCCTTCAACTTTCATGTTTGGATTGTCCCTTCAAATACTGGAGTTGAGATTGCATCATGTGGGTCCACCTCACACCCACTGCCGCTGATTGGACGGGAAACCCAGAAGTAAAATGATAATGAGGTGGCTGACTGAAAAAGCCACTAATAGACGTGCTGCACATATTTCAGGCTTTCCCGTACGCAATCGAAACCCACACCAACCCCTCTCCCAGCACGTCACAAATGGAAAATCAGGACCTTCATGTTTTGAATTAGTCTCTTTGCAGAACATTCAAATTGTATCTTTTCTCATTTTAATGTTTATTTTAAATGATTCATTATAATAAAGGAATTTCAGATGAATGCATTAAATATTCCTACGCCAATATTCAGATAGTTTAGATTTAAGATATTAGCCCAAATTTTAATTCCCCCTGCCTAGTGGAAGCCAGGCAAGGGTAGGGAGGCAGTTAAAATGAGGGCCTTGCTAACGTGTCCCATGGTAACTGGCTCTTTTGAGCAGACGAGCGGGACACCTGCAGGAAAGATACAATAGGAAGACAGAGAGGGCAGAAGTGCCCTGTGCCACGATTGGGGGTGGTATCCATCTGGGGCTGGAACTTTTTGCCACTGAATCCGACTTGCCGCCCCTCAAAGGAAGCGGAGCGCAATCTCGCGCACTCCACTTCCTTTAGGGATGGTTCTCGGGGTGCTACTGGGGCACTGAGGGAAGCGCTATGCAGATGCTCCACGGAGCACTGACACGGTTCAATGTCCCTCCCCTTCACCTGAGAGGCGGCAATCAAAAAAAGATGGCGGCTTTGGGTGCTGGCACTGCCCCCTTTAACTAGCGCCCAGAGAGCGGATGTCAGCCAGTTTCACAACCCGCGGGGTAATTTCCCCCATGGGGCATTAAGGGCTCAGCATGGTGCGGTGAGGGGTCACCACGGTTACGTGGTGGCCTGGAGCGTTCACCATGGGTGTGCGGCGCTGCCATGGCAGAGCCTCCACAAACTCCCGGGAGATGGTAGCACGTCCCTCACATGGGCAAAAAGTCTCCTCTGCCCCATTAGAAACATAGAAACATAGAAAATAGGTGCAGGAGTAGGCCATTCAGCCCTTCGAGCCTGCACCACCATTCAATAAGATCATGGCTGATCATTCCCTCAGTACCCCTTTCCTGCTTTCTCTCTATACCCCTTCATCCCTTTAGCCGTAAGGGCCATATCTAATTCCCTCTTGAATATATACAATGAACTGGCCTAAACAACTCTCTGCAGTAGGGAATTCCACAGGTTAACAACTCACTGAGTGAAGAAGTTTCTCCTCACCTCAGTCCTAAATGGCCGACCCCTTATCCTAAGACTGTGTCCCCTGGTTCTGGACTTCCCCATCATCGGGAACATTCTTCCCGCATCTAACCTGACCAGTCCATCAAAATCTTATAGTTTTTATGAGATCCCCTCTCATCCTTCTAAACTCCAGTGTAAAAAGGCCCAGTTGTTCCAGTTTCTCCTCATATGTCAGTCCCGCCATCCCGGGAATCAGTCTGGTGAACCTTCGCTGCACTCCCTCAATAGCAAGAACATCTTTCCTCAGATTAGAAGACCAAAACTGAACACAATATTCCAAGTGAGGCCTCACCAAGGCTCTGTACAACTGCAGTAAGACCTCCCTGCTCTTATACTCAAATACCCTAGCTATGAAGGCCAATATATCTTTTGCCTTCTTCACTGCCTGCTGTACCTGCATGCCAAGTTTCAATGACTGATGAACCATGACACCCGGGTCTCATTGCACCTCCCCCTTTCCTCATCTGCCGCCATTCAGATGATATTTTGTCTTCGTGTTTTTGCCCCCAAAGTGGATAACCTCACATTTATCCACATTATACTGCATCTGCCATGTATTTGTCCACTCACCTAACCTGTCCACGTCACTCTGCAGCTTTTTAGCGTCCTCCACTCAGCTCACACCGCCACCCAGTTTAGTGTCATCTGCAAACTTGGAGATATTACACTCAATTCCTTCATCTAAATCATTAATGTATCTTGTAAAGAGCTGTGGTCCCAGCACTGAGCCCTGCAGCACTCCACTAATCACTGCCTGCCATTCTGAAATGATCCGTTTATCCCGACTCTCTGCTTGCTGTCTGCCAACCAGTTCTCTATCCATGTCAGTACATTTCCCCCAATACCATGTGCTTTGATTTTGCACACCAATCTCTTGTGTGGGACCTTGTCAAAAGCCTTTTGAAAGTCCAAATACACCACATACACTGGTTCTCCCTTGTCCACTCTACTGGTTACATTCTCAAAAAATTCCAGAAGATTTGTCAAGCACGATTTCCCTTTCATAAATCCATGCTAACTTGGACCAATCCTGTCACTGCTTTCCAAATGCGCTGCTATTTCATCTTTAATAATTGATTCCAACATTTTATCCACTACTGATGTCAGGCTAACTGGTCTATAATTACCTGTTTTCTCTCTCCCTCCTTTTTTAAACAGCGGTGTTACATTAGCTACCCTCCAGTCCATAGAAACTGATCCAGAGTCGATAGACTGTTGGAAAATGATCACCAATGCAGCCACTATTTCTCTGGCCACTTCCTAAAGTACTCTGGGATGTAGACGATGAGGTCCCTGGGATTATGAGCCTTCAATCCCATCAATTTCCCGAACACAATTTCCTGCTTTATAAGGATATCCTTCAGTTCCTCCTTCACACTAGACCCTCGTTCCCCTAGTATTTCTGGAAGGTTATTTGTGTCTTCCTTCGTGAAAACAGAACCAAAGCATTTGTTAGCCCAGATGCGCTAAAGGGTCATTCAAAAGAGGCAATTTCACCCCAGAAAATGCTTTAAATGGTGAGAATCTATTAAATGCTGGTGTTCAGAAAGATTTAGGTGTCCTCATTCAGGAAACAGAAAGTTAGCATGCATGTACAGCAAACAATATTGAAGGCAAATGGCATATTGTCCTTTATTGCAAGGGTGTTGTTGTATGACAATAAGGAAGTCTTGCTACAATTGTGCAGGGCTTTGATGAGACCACACCTGGAGTACTGTGCACAGTTTTGGTTTCCTTATTTAACGAAGGTTATACCTGCCTTAGAGGTGGTTCACAAAGGTTCACTATGAGGAGACATTGAGTAGATTGGGGGCCTATACTGTCTGCAGTTTAGAAGAATGAGAGGTGATCTCATTGAAACGTAAAAGATCTCACAGGGTAGATGCTGAGAGGTTGTTTCCCCTCGCTGGAGAGCCTGGAAACATTGAAACATAGAAACATAGAAAATAGGTGCAGGAGTAGGCCATTCGGCCCTTCGAGCCTGCACCATTCAATGTGATCATGACTGATCACGCAACTTTAGTATCCCATTCCTGCTTTCTCTCCATACCCCTTGATCCCTTTAGCCGTAAGGGCCACATCTAACTCCCTTTTGAATATATCTAATGAACTGGCCTAAACAACTTTCTGTGGTAGAGAATTCCACAGGTTCACAATTCTCTGAGTGAAGAAGTTTCTCCTCATCTCGGTCCTAAATGGCTCACCCCTTATCCTTAGACTATGACCCCTGGTTCTGCACTTCCCCAACATCAGGGACATTCTTCCTGCATCTAACCTGTCCAATCCCGTCAGAATTTTATATGTTTCTATGAGATCCTCTCTCATTCTTCTAAATTCCAGTGACTATAAGCCTAGTCGATCCAATCTTTCTTTATATGTCAGTCTTGCCATCCCGGGAATTTGAGGGAGTGCAGTGAACCTTCGCTGCACTCCCTCAACAGCAAGAATGTTCTTCCTCAGATTGGGAGACCAAAAATGTACACAATATTCAAGGTGTGGCCTCACCAAGGCCCTGTACAACTGCAATAAGACCTCCCTGCTCCTATATTCAAATCCTCTCGCTATGAAGGCCAACATGCCATTTGCCTTTTTCACCACCTGCTGTACCTGCATGCCAACTTTCAATGACTGATGTACCATGACACCCAGGTGTAATTGTACCTCCCCTTTTCCTAATCTGTCACCATTCAGATAATATTCTGCCTTCCTGTTTTTGCCACCAAAGTGGATAATCTCATATTTATCTACATTATACTGCATCTGTCATGCATTTGCCCACTCACCTAACATGCCCAATTCACCCTGCAGCTTCTTAGCATCCTCCTCACAGCTCACACTGCCACCCAGCTTAATGTTATCTGCAAACTGGGGAGATATTACATTCAATTTCTTTGTCTAAATCATTAATGTATATTGTAAATAGCTGGGGTCCCAGCAATGAACCTTGCAGTACCCCACTAATCACTGCCTGCCATTCTGAAAAGGACCCATTTATTCCTGCTCTATGCTTCCTGTTTGCCAACCAATTCTCTATCCACGTCAATACATTACCCCCAATACCATGTGCCTTAATTTTGCACACTAATCTCTTGTTTTGGACCTTGTCAAAATATACCACATCCACTGGTTCTCCCTTGTCCACTCTACTAGTTACATCTTCAAAAAATTCTAGAAGATTTGTCAAGCATGATTTCCCTTTCATAAATCCATGCTGACTTGAACCGATCCTGTCACTGCTTTCCAAATGCGCTGCTATTACATCTTTAATAATTGATTCCAACATTTTCCTCACTACCGATGTCAGACTAACCGGTCTATAGTTCCCTGTTTTCTCTCTTCCTCCTTTTTTAAAAAGTGGTGTTACATTAGCTGCCCTCCAGTCCATAGGAACTGATCCAGAGTCTATAGAATGTTGGAAAATGACCACCAATGCATTCACTATTTCTAGGCCACTTCCTTAACTACTCTGGAATGCAGACTATCAGGCCCTGGGGATTTATCGGCCTTCAATCCCATCAATTTCCCCAACACAATTTCCTGACTAATAAGAATTTCCTTCAGTTCCTCCGGAACTTGGGGGCATAGACTCAGGATAAGGGGGCGGCCATTTGAGACTGAGATAAGAAGAAATTTATTAATTGAGAGGATTGTGAATCTTTGGGCTATGAATGCTGAGTGGTTGAGTATATTTAAGGCTGTGATAGATAGATTTTTGGACTCTAGAGAAATCAAGGACTATGGGGATCAGCTGGGAAAGTGGACTTGACATCGAAGATCAGCCATGATCTTATTGAATGGTGGATCAGGCTGGAAGGGCCATATGACCTACTCCTGCTACTAATTATTATGTTCTTATGAAAGCAGTGCAATCTTTCTTTCGACCTGCAGACTGGGTCCAAAGAGGCTGGAGCAGTGACAGCTTTCCAATCAGTCTCCCATCAATTCTGCAGGGAAATGGATTGTGGGCTAGAAGAGTTCCAGCAACGCAAGTTTAAAAAGGTTATTTTAGGTTTCCTTGTGGGCCAGGAGGGCAGGAGTTCTCCTCCGGACCTCACAAGGAAACTTTACCCACCCCCTCCCCCCCTCGATTGCCCCGGGCTCCCTCTCCAACCAATCACATTCAGAGACCCCCTCACCACTGACGTGACTGCCAAGGACCATAGTTCCCAAATGCCATTGTACCCCAGCGGCGGCTTCCTACTGCCGAATTCCCACTCTTGCCTGCTGATCAGGTAGTGGATCCGGCCGGGATCGAGTAGCTCACCAAATTGTTTTTATGGAAATGTGGCCTGGCCATTACTATCGGTCGGGCCTCCATGTCTCCAGGCTCACCGGGTGTGACACCTGCTGGGCTGCTTTCTTGTTCTTTTTCGTTTTGTTACTTTAAACATCAGATTACACACACACGCACACACGCACACACGCACACGCACACACTCAGTTGTAGTAA
Organism: Pristiophorus japonicus; assembly: GCF_044704955.1. Classification (NCBI taxonomy): domain Eukaryota; kingdom Metazoa; phylum Chordata; class Chondrichthyes; family Pristiophoridae; genus Pristiophorus; species Pristiophorus japonicus. The sequence goes on from NC_091983.1 coordinate 46,612,360, forward strand.
TGCAGGATCAAGTCTTTATTGAAACCTCACACTGGCCACGACCAACGTGAGTGCACAAGTCTTTTCATAATACACAAAACCAGTATGAGAACTGCTGAGACACACACGTCACAAAACCAGTGTGAGCAAGCTGCTGTTGAGCTGTTACAATATCTGATTCCAGTGTGAGCTGCTAAACAATCGTTCGCTCACATCCCTCACACCATTCTGTACCTTTCATCAATACATTCCATGCATACTATCAATAAATCATGGTACATCAAAAATACATACAAATGCCAACAGAATAATAACAAACATGCACTTAAATGTTCTAATTGTTCTTTTACTGCAATAAAACTCTCCATTCCCGAAGAATGAAAGAAAGACTTGCGTTTATATAGCGCCTTTCACGACCACCAGATGTCTCAAAGCGCTTTACAGCCAATGAAGTACTTTTGGACTATAGTCACTGTTGTGATGTGGGAAATGCGGCAGCCAATTTGTGCACAGCAAGCTCCCACAAACAGCAATATGATCATGAACAGATAATCTGTTTTTGTTATGTTGATTGAGGGATAAATATTGGCCAGGACACTGGGGATATTTCCCCTGCTCTTCTTTGAAATCGTGCCATGAAATCTTTTACGCCCACCTCAGACAGCAGACGGGGCCCTGGTATAATGTTTCATCCGAAAGACAGCACCTCCGACAGTGCAGGACTCCCTCAGTACTGCACTGAACTGTCGGCCTAGATTTATGTGCTCACACCTTTAAAAAAAATATTTACAAGATCACGATCATTCCATTGGATCATACAAATCCTTTCCGCCACTCTGCACAACCATTCCTCCAACACATATTAACATCAAAACATGAAGTTTAATTTGTCTCCCATAACATATAGTAATCTAATGTACTTCAAAATTGATCATAACCAAACCTTCCGAACTCTATCTCGCATATCTTCATCCCAAAAGGTTTCTTGCAGACACAACAGGTCAGTGCCTTTAAAACACTGCAACAACTGCTGCAATTTCATCTTCCCCCGCCCCCGCACTTTAATTGAGACCAATGTAACCATGGCTCCTAATAAAGGAGATGTTATGTATGTAACTATATAATAATTGCCACGAGAGGGCGTGACTGTTGGAATCCGAATGGTCACCTGCACACATGTGCAGGGCCAGTATAAAAGGTTGGCTGCCATATTGTTTAGGCATTCTGGAGTTGTAGTAAAGAAGATTAAGGTCACACTAAGTTTAGCTCACAGTACTCAGCCTTGTGGAGTTTTTCTATACACAACAATTGGCGGTGAGTAACAGAATACAAACCTTCACGCAACCATGGGTGCCATTGGAATATTAGAGAGATTCATAGAGGGTGATGATTGGGAAACCTTCGTCGAGCAGCTCGACCAGCACTCCGTGGCCAACGAGCTGGAAGGAGACACTAACGCGGCCAAGTGCAGGGCGGTTCTCCTCATCGTCTGTGGGCCTAAAATATACGGCCTCATCAAGAATCTGCTCGCACCGACAAAACCAACGGAGAAGGAATACACAGAGTTGTGCACGCTGGTTCGGGACCACCTCAAGCCGAAGGAGAGTATCCTCATGGCCAGATAACGTTTTTACATGCACCATCGCTCCGGGGGCCAGGACGTGGCGGATTATGTCGCCGACCTGAGACACCTCGCGGGACGTTGCGATTTTGGAGCTGCGTTGGGGCAAATGCTGTGGGACTTTTTGCCATGAGGTTATTCTTCGAAAGCTGCTGGCTGCCAAAACTCTAGACCTGAACAAGGCCCTCATGATTGCCCAGGCATGCATGGCCACAGACATTAACAACAAACAGATATCTTCACAACATCGAAGCTCACCGGCAAGTATTGTGTATAAAATGACGTCGCTAGCAGGCCGAACTGCATATGGCAGGGCCTATACGTCTGCGGCTGCAAGACCTGTGATGACTCAGAGTCTGCCATCGGGGGTGAATGTGAATCCATCAGCACCGTTTTGGTGCTGCGGAGTTAATCATCAGGCCCACCAATGTCGATTCAAGCACTACGTGTCCAAAGGCTGCACAACGATGGGGCATCTCCAGCAAATGTGCAAACGTGCTGCAACATACCACGTGGCAGAGGATGATCGATCTGGTGCGGATCACGCAGCACAGGTAACTCAACCCGAGGAAGAAGTGTGTGGGGTACATACCTTCACCACCAAGAGCCCTCCTATAATCCTGAAAGTCAAATTAAATGGAGTTCCAGTATCCATGGAGGTGGACACGTGTGCGAGTCAGTTAATAATGAGTAGAAGGCTTTCGAGAAACTGTGGGGCAATAAAGCACAAAGGCCCAAACCAAGCCCGATTAATGCAAAGCTGCGAACCTACACCAAAGAACTCATACCAGTCATTGGAAGTGTGGCAGTGAAGGTATCGTATGATGGAGCTGTGCATGACCTATCATTGTAGATTGTTCCAGGCAATGGTTCCAACGCTGTTCGGTAATAGCTGGTTGGAAAAGATTAGATGGAATTGGAACGACATCAAAGCACAATCTTCAGTGGATGATGCCTCGTGTGCTCTAGTGCTGAGCAAGTTTCCGTCGCTATTTGAACCATGCATCAGCAACTTCACAGGTGCCAAGGTACAGATCCATATAGGCCCCGATGCACGGCTGTCCATCACAAGACTCGGGCGGTTCCGTACATGATGAGAGAGAAAGTCGAGATCGAACTGGGCAGACTCCAAAGCGAAGGAATCATATTGCCAGTCGAGTTCAAAGAGTGGGCCAGTCCAATTGTTCTGGTGTTGAAAAGTGATGGCACTGTCAGAATCTGCGGCGACTACAATGTAACGATTAACCGAGTGTCATTACAGGACCAGTACCCAGTGCCTAAGGCGGATGACTTTGCAACGTTAGCGGGGGGGGGGGGGGGGGGGGGGGAAGTTGTTCACCAAGTTGGACCTAACCTCCTCCTACATGACACAAGAGCTGGCTGAATCTTTGAAAAGTCTGACGGCATCAACACACACAAAGGGCTGTTTACATACCACAGGTGCCCTTTCGGGATTCGCTCAGCTGCAGCCATTTTTCAGACAGAGAAACATGCAGAGTTTGCTGAAATCTGTTACGTGCACCGTTGTGTTTCAAGATGACATCCTGATCACTGGTCGTGACACCATCGAACACCTACATAACCTGGAAGCGATTCTGAGTTGCCGAGACAGAGTGGGACTTAGGCTGAAACGCTCCAAGTGTGTTTTCCTGGTGCCAGAAGTCGAATTTTTGGGGAGAAAGATTGCAGCAGATGGCATCAGGCCCACGGACTCAAAGACAGAGGCCATCAAAAATGCACCCAGACCACAGAATGCGATGGAGCTGCGTTCGTTGCTGGGACTCCTCAACTATTTCGGTAACTTTCTACCCGGGTTGAGCACGTTGTTAGAGCCTTTTGCACATGTTGCTACGTAAGGGTGACGACTGGGTTTGGAGCAAATCTCAAGACACAGCCTTTGAGAAGGCCAGGAACCTGCTATGTTCAAATAAGTAACTTGTACACTATGACCCATGTAAATGTTTAGTGCTAGCTTGTAACGCCTCATCGTACGGGGTTGGCTGTGTGCTACAGCAAGCCAATGTATCGGGCAACCTCTAACCGGTTGCATACGCATCTAGAAGTCTGTCTAAGGCTGAGAGAGCCTATAGTATGGTTGAGAAAGAGGCGTTGGCATGTGTATATGGGGTTAAGAAAATGCACCAATACCTATTTGGACGTTGGTTTGAGCTTGAAACTGACCACAAGCCGCTCATTTCGCTGTTTTCAGAGAGCAAAGGTATAAATACCAATGCTTCGTCCCGCATCCAAAGATGGGCACTAACATTGTCCGCTTATGACTATATTATCCACCACAGACTAGGCACTGAAAACTGTGCCGATGCTCTCAGCCGGCTACCATTACCCACCACTGGGGCTGAAATGGCGTAGCCCGCAGACTTGCTACTGGTCATGGATGCTTTTGAGAGCAAGGGGGTCACCCATCACAGCTCGCCAGATCAGGACCTGGACGAGCCGGAATCCTGTGCTATCATTAGTAAAGGGCTGCGTCCTAAGTGGGAACTGGTCGGCAGTTCCCGGGGAAATGCGAGATGAAATTAATCGTTTCACCGACGCAAAGATGAAATGTCCATCCAGTCAGATTGTCTGTAATCGTGTGGTTTTCCCCAAAAAAGGCCGGAAAACGTTTATACGCGACCTACACAGTCCCACCCAGGCATTGTCATGATGAAGGCAATTGCCAGGTCGCATGTTTGGTGGCCTGGCATTGACTCGGGCTTGGAGTCATGTGTACATCAATGCAACACTTGCTCGCAACTGAGCAATGCACCAAGGGAGGCTCCACTGAGTCTGTGGTCATGGTCCTCCAAATCGTGGTCCAGGATCCAAGTAGATTTTGCTGGCCCCTTTCTAGGAAAGATGTTTTTAATAGTTGTGGACGCTTACTCCAAATGGATTGAATGTGAAATCATATCATCCAGCACATCCACAGCCACCGTTGAAAGCCTCCGGACCATGTTCGCCACCCATGGCTTGCTCGATGTCCTTGTTAGCGACAATGCACCGTGTTTCACCAGCTCGGAATTCAACAAGTTTATGACCCGCAATGGCATCAAGCATGTCAGGTCTGCTCCGTTTAAGTGTCCAATGGTCAAGTGGAGCAGGCAGTCCAAACAATCAAGCAGAGCGTGACGGACGGCTCCCTGCTGATCCGCTTGTCTCGCATTCTGCTCAGTTACCAGATGTGACCCCTCTCGCTCACCGGGGTTCCCCAGCAGAATTGTTAATGAAGAGGGCCCTCAAAACCAGGCTCTCCCTAGTCCACCCGGATCTTAATGATCACATGGAAACCTGGCGACACCGGCAGAATATGTACCATGATCGCGTGGCTGTTTCACGTGACATTGATGTTAACGACGCTGTGTTTGTCCTGAATTACGGTCATGGTCCCAAGTGGGATGCTGACGCTGTTTCGGCCAAGGAAGGGAATAGGGTGTTTATAATCAAACTGTTAAATGGCCAAACGTGCAGAAAGCATTTAGATCAGACCAAATTGTGATTTACTGACAACCAGGAATGACTTGAAGAGGACATCACCAGCGACGATCCACCAACACACACCCAACCAGCAATTGACCTCGCTGTCAATCATGAGGATGAACCCGCCATTCCTGACAGTCCGGTCAGACCAGCCGCGGTGCAGTGCAGCAATGGTCCGGCCAACTCACACACGCCAGGGTTTGAACTTAGACGATCAACCAGGGAGCGAAGGGCTCCGGATCGCCTCAACTTGTAAATAACTTGTACCGAAGACTTTGGGGGGGCGGAGTGATGTTATGTATGTAACTATGTAATACTTGCCACCAGAGGCGTGACTGTTGGAGTCCTAATGGTCACCTGCACACATGTACAGGGCCAGTGTAAAAGGTTGGCTACCATGTTGTTTAGGCATTCTGGAGTTGCAATAAAGAAGACTAAGGTCACACTAAGTTTAGCTCACAGTATTCAGCCTCGTGGAGTTCTTCTATACATAACAGGAAGTGTGCCTGATAATCTCCCCATCATTTAATCTCCGGCTCTTCCCTGCTCTCAAGCTCCTTACCAATTTTTTAGGCAGTTGTTGCTTTCTCCTGAAGCCTTCACCTCTCTCTCACTTCCGTTTGAGCCTCTTCCTTACATTAGGTTTGGGCTGAGGGGCTGCCCCTCACTAACCTTTCCCTTTCCACATGATGCCACCCCACTTAGGTCTCCACCCCCTCTGACTCTTCATTCTCGAGCTCTTCTGTAATCTCCAGTCCCTGCTCCCTGTCAGATACATAATCTCCCTTAGAGTGTCTTTCTGATATCATGATTTCTCCAAAAGTGCCACTCCCTACGGCCTCATTTCCTCCGCTGACCCTTGCTCCCGGTTTCTTCTCTCTCTGGAACAATGGCGCGTTTTCACTTATCTTGCTCCCTTTCGGCATCTTTGTCTCCCTGCTCCTGTCCTGCTGCCCCTTTAAGACCCCTGCCTCTTGCACCCGGTCACTTCACTCACACCTCCTGCTCATTCTCCCATCTCATCACTTAAGAGACTTTCTTCTGCCTTACACTCACAGCGGGTGGGGCCTTTGTGACACACCCCACAGCTCTCTGCCTTGCAGCTCCGAGCAATGTGTCCAGACTCGTGATAATTATAACACAACAGGTCTGGACAGCTTCTTACAAGATGGTTGTGTCTAAGACAATAATAGCAAACCTGCTCCTGGTTATCATGCATTACCCAGAAGTACAGCACTCCTTCCATTGTCTCAAATTTCATGCTGTAGGGTAATCATTTCACTCCCTCGGGGAACCGCACCTTTACATAACGCGTTCCATTGGCTAACCGTGTTCCAGGATTAGTATCTCCTCTTTATTGCCGAGCAAATTTTAATGTCGCACAACTCCAACTTTTTTGTTAGCACATCATCCTCAATATAAACCGCCTGGTTTAAGAATGAGACCGCACCTCTTCAGAATCCAGCAGAGATAAATCCAAAAACTTATCCCCAACCTTTAAACTCAGTAAAAGTCTTTCCACCTCCTCTCGGCCACTAACCGTCACCACGAATCCAACATTCAGCTTTGGTCAGCAAGCAAAGCAACTTCCCTCACCGTAGTCCTCATGTACCGTCTGGAAAATATCCCAAGCTTGTATCTCCTTATCCTCGCTCTGAACCACCACTGTGTTTTCTTTTCCAAACCTCCTGGGGTCCCGGCCCAAATCTTTGGACCTTTTATTCTCCCTTCCCCCAACATCTGCTCCACTGATTAAATCCATCCTGGGAATATTGTCCTCTGAGGCTCTGTTTATGAACCAAGAATGCCCTAAAACCTGAAAAAAACAACCTAAATCCCACCACCAACTTTTTACAACTCTTTCTCAAGTGCCCCCTGATTAAAGTAGGGCGGGGTGGTCACACTCCCAAAACTTTCAATCAAGTGCCCCTTGTGTTTTATTCTTTTTTTTCTGAGGGTACCAAAAACACAAATTATACAAGTGCCCCCTGGCTAAAAGGAGGTGGGGGTGGGGACTAAAACCGACAAACTTAAACAAATTAAAATTTAGATATTGTGGTTGAAATTAAAATTTGGTTGCCAGGTGTGATGATGCACTCCAGTCCCTCCGGCGCCCACCTCTCACAGAAGGCCGTGAGCGTACCGGTGGACACCGCGTGCTCCATCTCCAGGGATACCCTGGCTCGGATGTAACCGTGGAAGAGAGGCAGGCAGTCAGGTTGAACGACCCCCTCGACCGCCCACTGCTTGGACCGGGTGATAGCCCCCTTGGCCATGCCCAGGAGCAGGCCTACGAGGAGGCCTTCCGACCTGCCCGCTCCCCTCCGCACAGGGTGCCCAAAGATTAGGAGTGTGGGACTGAAGTGCAACCAGAATTTGAGGAGCAGCCCCTTCAGATATTGGAAGAGGGGCTGCAACCTCACACATTCAATAAAAACGTGGAACACGGACTCCTCCAGACCACAGAAATTGCAGGCAGCCTGGGAGCCCGTGAACCGACTTAAAAACTTATTGCACGGGACTGCTCCGTGCACCACCCTCCAGGCCAAGTCCCCAATAAATAGAGGGAGGACTCCCACGTAAAGAGCACTCCATTGGGGACCCCCGCCTTCTCCGGACGGCAAGATGGTGCGTCATGGCGTGTCCAGATGGCAACGTGGAGAGTGCGCAAGAGCAGCCGGTACTGGAATCCCCTCCACGCAGAACTGAAAGGCACGGAGGGGATTTCCTGGAGGAGGCTCAAGTTGTGAGGCGCCTGCTCCCGAGGGAAGTTTTGGGGCTTGGCGCCGATGAGGAATTCTGTCCATTCGGGGGTAAGTTCGGACGGGATCTCCCCACGTGCTTGAGCCTTCTCGACACACCAAACGGAGTCAGGGCCCAGTGCTGTTTTTAGCGACTCAATGGCATCGGCCGACCAACTTTTTACAAACTCACTCCAACTCCCAGTAGTCAACAAACAACCAGCAGCACCTGCTCACATCTAGCCCCGCCCACCTAGAGAATACTACCCATTGAGCCACAGCTGACACAGACTGATCAAGTTGACACAATCAAATATAGTTGAATGACTCTTACACATTCTACTATTTTCTTTCCTGTGAAGATATCCTTACTTTAAAATCCTCTTAGCCAGTTTACAACCAGGCTCAGCAGAAAGCTGCTTTAACTTTTAATTCATCATGTGCTGATCTCACACACTGCACAGTAAGAACAGCGAGGTACCCAGGTCGTGTGAACCCTTGTTCCTACACCACCTACTTCAGAGCTCTTAAAACCAACCATCTTTTTAAAATCAGGGCCAATAGCTTTCTTTATAGCCATTATTTTTAAGGGCTCCCAAATGGGTTAATAGATAAATAATGTGTTAATTAGCTATAAAGATCAGGAAGGTCGCAGGTTCAACCACTGGGATGTGCTGTTAGCTGATTTTTCTGGACAGCAGTGGAAATGCTACAATTTGATTTGGTGTCCCTATACTACAGAGAGAAGAATCAGAATCTTCTGCTCCAAGTTCACTATCCAGTCACTGCCTAATGGAAGATCATGGGGCTGAAGTTGACCCTCTCCTTAAGCTCCATTACTGCCTCTAAGAGGCCTTAGCGACCGGCGGTGGGAACAGGTTTCCGCACCCCCCACGCTACTGCTCGTCGGGCATGTGCCAACCCCCTTCTGGCCAGGCCGCTGGCCCGGCCAAAATCCTCCCTGGTGGCCCAGTGGGCCTAAGTAAATCCCATGCAGAGCGCACAGCGGCCCTCCCCTTTAACTGAAGGGGAAGGATATTGTGATGCGACAGCGCGATGTGGCACGTCCGCTTCACGCTGATGACTCGTAGCGATGGCCACCCCGCTGCAAGGGCACTTCTGCCCCTTGGCACCACCCCGACCGGAACTGCACAACAACGAGCTGAATATCGGCACAATCTCCACCCCATGGATTGGGGCAAAGAAGAAACTACAAGATCGGTAAGTGCGCTTACTTTTTGGTCGGGGGGCAATTTCGGCCCCCAAGGGTTTTATGTGCGGAGGAAAGGGATATGATATATACGTAGGCTTGTCTTAATATATTGCAGGTTGAGATTTAGTGTTCCTTATTTCACTGATGGATTCTTATTCATTAACAAGTATAATCCTTTCCCGTGTTTTTTTCTTTCATAACAGTTGACTCTTTACGGTATCGGCTCCTTGCTAATCTCTGATACGAGAAGCATTGGGTACCTCCAGTTCCTTGCCCAAAGGAGCATTATTCATGTGTGAGCCTTGACAGTGATTACTGACAGATTATTCCTCAGGGGCCAAGGACATCACAGTCAAGCTACAAAGGGGCCAGCCCATGGTTCCACTGTTGCCAGCAGATTTTGAGGACATCAACCAAGTGGGCATTCTTCATGCAGTGAGTGTTGGTGGGCTGTTTGACTGAGGTGGGCATCATATCAAAGCTTAATGATTTGCTCACCTAACACCCACACTAGTACGCTTTATATTAGGTGTCACCGGCTAGTGATCAGAACAAAGAACTCTGGCTGATTTCTTATCCCTATCCCAGGAATACTGAAGCCAATTGCAGCATGCCTCCTGTGACCCCCAATTATGATTATTTAACGGAGCACAGACCATGGATTGAATTATGTCTACATTCTCAATACTGCACTAGGTGACACATTTATTCCTGTGCCTTCAGGGCAGTTGTGTAGAGAAATTCAAGTGCAGTGTTAGTCGGCACTTGCTGACTATGCTTTCAACAATGGGGCATTTGTGGTGTTTATTGTTAACCCAGTACTGTTTTTCTTTTCTTCCAGCAACCTCTGCACTTATGAGAGGCAATTTACATTGTTGCAGTTTTCTCTGCCAGCCCTCTGCAGTTGTGACACCTAATATTCAAAGCGAGGGGAAACAAATACAGAAGGTAAGCTTTCCTCTGTTATTTGCGACAAGATTCTGAACATGTTCTTTGTACTTATCCTTACAGTTTTATGGTACAGAAAGCCAAACAAAATCTTCCCCGGAAACATGGAAGTAGTTTCAGAAGCCTATTTGGTCTTAGCTTCTTGATGTACAGGTTGAACCTCCCTTATCCAGAACCCTTGGGACCTGGCCTGTTCTGGATAAGGGATTTTTCCAGACGAGGGGAGGTCACGTTAAATTAGATGGTACAGCTACTGAGCAAGGGGATATTAGGGCTGGCTGGATTGGGGCTGGGAGTGCGGCAAAGAGATCATTGGGGCGGTGGATCGCAGAGTCAGGCCAGCGATTACAGGTGTTGGCAACAAGGAAGGACTTCCATTTGTTCATGTCAGAGTTCTGCGCATGTGCGACCGGTGGCCGGGAATGGTTCCAGATGAGGGGTGGTTCCTGATAAGGGCTTTCTGGATAAAGGAGGTTCAACCTGTACAAGTAGGGAACCTTAATTAGAAAATCTAATATCAAAGTAAATTGAACACAGCCAGCTTTCGCGTTAGAATGACTGGTGAAAGATTCTAACATCATTCAAAATGAGGTAGAACCCGTTCTCTTGCTTTTTAATTGCAGGAGCTCTGAGGTGAGAGAATTTTCATCAGTACTACTTCATAGTTACAAATAATACCTCCACTGCATATTTATTACTGAACTATATTTGTGCAGCTTAAAATCTGTCTCGTCTTTATTTTGATGCACATCAAATTAATTCTGCAGCATTTACATACTGACCTTTATGAATGTGTTCTCAAATGATAGCACCACTCACAGTCATCTCAAACACTTCATGCATGAGGCAAATCAAGTTAAGGAACAAACAAACAACTCAGAATGAACATATTATTGCAACTTATTCTGATCTGCGATGTTTACATTGAGACAAATCATATTTTAATTTAATTCATTGTAAATGTGCAGCAAATGATAAATGTATCAGAGAAAAAAGATTATAGCCAAGCTCAATTGCTCTCATTACTTCTATAACTGGGCTAAATGCGATAGCACTTTAGACAGCTATATCTCCAGTTATTTACATTCACCACCCATTTACCATCAGCAATGATCATATCTACTTGATTTTCTTGTTTTAATTGGATTAATTTCCATCAGTGGTTTTTAAACAGTGGTGCCTATAGGTTAATCAAGCTCAAGAGGGCCCCCATTCATTTTAAATACTGAAGAAATGTCTCGTCCATACACCAGAAGGGAGGTCTCAGAGGATGCTATTGAGCAGTTGAATGCAATCTCTAAAAACATTTTTACCTTTAATCCAGATCTTGGGAGAACTGTGCCAAATGGATTTCTATGTGACACTCACCAACATTATAAGACTATCCTTTCTTTCTGCAAAGTTACTTCTTGCACCATCACGGTAAATCAAGCAAAAGGCTTGGAATACTTGCCATGTTAAAACATTATGCATGGGCTGCCTTCCTTGGCATGACATCTCTATGGGCCCAGCAGCTCAGGAACAATCTTTCTTTTTTCCTGTGGCTCTCCTTGCATCATTAAAATGTTTATGAACATTGAACCTCATACCAAATATGTTTATGTTTCAGCTGCTTTTACACAATATCAGTGCAGTCGATTGCTCTCCCACCATTGCCCAAAGCCCTGATCTGACTGGTCAAGAAGACTGCTTTTGAATCCCTTATTTGCTATTAGGTAATTTGAAAATATATCTCCCCATAATAGCCATTGCTGTTACCAGGAGAAAAACATTTAAAATTTTAAGAAAAATTATGAATTTCCAAATGGCAAATAGAGAGCAGTTTTCAATAAAATTTAACAAAAGTTTTAGATTAAAACAATGCAATGTCCATGTTGATAGCATTTTGCCATTTTGCTGCCTGAAATGGTTTCTTGAAATCTATCCGTGCTGCTAAATTAAGGATCTATTCCTTATAACAACCTGTTGCTAACATGAGAATTGCTGATTTTTGGTAAGTTGTTGGCTTACAACTCGTAATATTACAATTGATTGTCTGATAAACTACTTTAGTTGTGTAATTGTAGTGGTATTAACCTCAGGAGTGAATCATAATAGTGGCAGACATGATTGCATTAATCACAGTAGTGATTCGTAGGTTCCTAGTAGTTGCACACAATGGTGCTGTGCTCCATATGCTCTTGCTGTGCAACAATAGATTGCTTGACTGACTGCTTTAGTTGTATAATTGCATGCAATGCTATTGCAGTGCGAGTATCACCAATAACTACACTGATCTACATCCGAAACAACGGAAGCAGCATGCTATAGACCAAGCTAAGCAATCCAACAACCAACTGATCAGATCAGAGCTCTTCAGTCCTGCCACATCCAGTCGTGAACGGTGGTGGACAATTGAACAACTAACGGGAGAAGGAGGCTCCATGAACATACCCATCCTCAAAATGACATGGTCCAGCACATGAGTGCAAAAGACAAGGCTGAAGCATTCACAACCCTCTTCAGCCAAAAGTGCTGAATGGCTGATCCATCTCGGCCTCCTCCTGAGATCCCCAACATCACAGATCCGGTCTTCAGCCAATTCGATTCACTCCACGTGATATCGAGAAATGGCAGAGAGCACTGGATATGGGCCCCAACAAAACTCAATCATCAATAAAGTGATTTGTCATCGACAGTGCTATCAAGCGACACTTACTCACCAATAATCTGCTCACTGATGCCACTCGGCTCCAGACCTCATTACAGCCTTGGTCCAAACATGGACAAAAGAGCTGAATTCCAGAGGTGAGGTGAGAGTGACTGCCCTTGACGTCAAGGCAGCATTTGACCAAGTGTGGCATCAAGGAGCCCCAGTAAAACTGAAGTCAATGGGAATCAGGGGGAAAACTCTCCACTGGCTGGAGTCGTACCTAGTATAAAGGAAGATGGTTGCGGTTGTTAGCGGTCCATCAGCCCCAGGACATCACTGCAGAAGTTCCTCAGGGCAGTGTCCTAGGTCCAACAATCTTCAGCTGCTTCATCAATGACTTTTCCTCCATCAGAAGGTCAGAAGTGGGGATGTTCACTGATGACTGCACAGTGTTCAGTGCCTTCGCAACTCCTCAGACAATGAAGTCGTCTATGCCTGCATGCAGCAAGATCTGGATGACATTCAGGCTTGGGCTGATAAGTGGCAAGTAACATTTGCGCCACACAGATGTCAGGCAATGACCATCTCCAACAAGCGAGAGTCTAACCACCGTCTCTCGGCATTCAATGGCATTACATCGTCTAATTCCCCACCACCAACATGCTGGGAGTCACCATTGACCAGAAACTTAATTGGACTAGCCACGAAAATACTGTAGCAACAAGAGCAGGTCACAAGTTACGAGTGTGATGGAATACTCTCCATTTGCCTGGATGAGTGCAGCTTCAACAACATGCAAGTTGCTCAACACCATTCAGGACAAAGCAGCCCGCTTGATTGGCACCCCATCCACCACCTTAAACATTCACTCCTTCCACCACCAGCGTACCTTGGTTGCAGTATGTACCATCTACAAGATGTACTGCAACATCTTGCCAAGACTTCTTTGGCAGCACCTCCCAAACCTGCGACCTCTACCTCCTAGCAGGACAAGGACAGCAGGTGCTAATTCGTTGCACTGCACACAAAATTCATGCCCACTGCTTGAAGAAATGATTGGAGTCTTAATACATGTCTTAAAGCTCAAGCTCATTGGCATTACACTCAAAGAAGATAAGAACATTAGAAATAGGAACAGGAATAGGCCATACGGTCCCTCGAGCCTGCTCCGCCATTTTATATGATCTTAGCTGATCGGATCATGGACTCGAGTCCACTTCCCTGCCCGCTCCCCATAACCCTTTGTTTCCTTATCAGTTAAGAAACTTTCTATCTCTAGCTTAAATTTATTCAATGTCCCAGCTTCTACAGCTCTCTGAGGCAGTGAATTCCACAGATTTACAACCCTCTGAGAAAAGAAATTTCTCCTCGTCTCGGTTTTAAATGGGCAGCCCCTTATTCTAGTCTCCCTTATCAGTGGAAACATTTTCTCTGCATCTCCACCTTGTCAAGCCCCCTCATAATCTTATACATTTTGATAAGATCACCTCTGAATCTTCTGAATTCCAATGAATAGAGGCCCAACCTACTCAACCTTTCCTCATAGGTCAACCCTCTCATTTCTGGAATCAACCTTGTGAACCATCTCTGAACTGCCTCCAAAACAAGCATGGGTGGACCAATATCAGTTGCATTCTAATTGCAAGTCATGATTGCCACAGGCTTTTTTCAGTTCTTAAAGGGGAGGTTTATTGATGCTGCAGAACCTTATTCTCAGCATTGCTGCCTCAGCAAGTAACTAAAAGTTAAGGAGAAGAAGCCAGAGGACTGAAGCTGCTATACTCATGGCAAATCTACGCCCCAGGGAGAGCGCTCCTCCCGAGCGTTCAAGGCAATGGAACCATTGCTTTAGCAGATCGATGGTCTGTCCGATGATGTTCCTGGTGGAAACATGGCTCTCATTATATGAGTGCTGGGGTTGCGGAGGGGAGTCAGGAACCACATGGGGAGCAGATAGCCCTTGTCTCTGAGCAGCCAGCCGCGAGCATGGTGTGGTGGCTGGAAAAGAGCTGACACACCGGTCTGGCACAGGATGAAGGCATTGTGGCTGCTGCCAAGATAGCGAGAATTGACATTGAGGATTATCTATCGGTAGTTGCCCACCAACTGAACATTAAGTGAGTGGGAGCCTTTTTGGTTACGGAAGATCTCAGGATTGTTTTGCAGTGCCCCCAAAGCCATGGGGATGCAATCAATGGCGCCCTGCACCATGGGAAATCCCGCTATCCTGGCAAAGCCCACTCGTCCTGCTTCTCTCTGGTGATGGGGAAGGAAATGTAGTCCTTTCTCCTGCTATTGAGAGCCTCTGTGACCTTACGGATGCAGTGATAGATGGCGAACTGCGAGATGTTAGCTATGTATCCTGTTGCAGACTGGAAGAATCCGCTGGCGAAGGCATTGAGGCCAACAGTGACCTTTACTGCCTCTGAGTGAGTCGTGGCCACCCTGATTTGAGGCTGGAGGTCTGGTTTCAGGAGGTGGCAGAGTTCTGTGACCACCTCTTTGGTGAAGCGGAGCCTTCTATTACACTCGCTTAATTGGAGATAGGAGAAATGCTCTCGGAATACCCTCGGAGGATAAGGCCTCCTGTTGAGAACACTGATGGCTCTCCTCCTCCCTCTGGCCACATATTCTAGTCTTTCTCGCTGCCTCCGATCCTTCCTGGAGGGCGAGGTCGACTGGCAGTACAGCCTCCATTAATGTAACCAAGTGTAGAAGTTTGGGTTTTTTTTAAGAATAAATGTAGCTACTTTTTACTCCTGATACTAACTAATGTTGAAATTACAGATTGAGACAGTTGCACTGTGAAACTGACAAGAAAATAATGAAACTCCACTAAGCTACAGCTGCGACTCATTACTAATGATCCCTTTAAATAACTTCCCTGCAGCCGGCTTCCTGTTGCTTCACTCCAGCTCTTCCTGTCACAGTTTCCTCCAGGTGCTAAGGTAGCTGACGACAATCAATTTTGCAGATTGAGCGTTTAGTGAGCATTGCACACTCACTGATGTCACGATCCACCTGGCGTTGAGGGTCCCGGCAATAACTGTTATCGGTGGCACTGTGGGGGGTGGGGTGGGATTCGTCTCACCCCGGCGATACTACTCCCGTGCCCAGTTAGCACCATCTGCTGGCACTAACTGGAGAGGCTGAGGTATCGAATTTTTCCCTCTGTGACTTTAGTCCGCTGCATGCCTCATGTTGGATCCAATATATCTGAGACAGAGGGGGCATTACTGGGTAGAGGAGCAGCAGTAAAGGGGAAGAGGCAATTTTGAAGAGACATCTGCCCTGGAGGTAACATAAGCAACAGAGTTCAGCTGAAGAATAAGTTAAAGCTTACTGAATAATTGTGTTTGGAGTGCATGAGAGGGCATGTCTCTGTTCTTGCAACAAATTTCAGATGTGCTTCGATATAATCTCAGCACAGGAATGCACCCATACTAGGCAGTGACAGTTGAGGCAAATCTAACACACTTTAGCATAACCTCAGTCAGCTCAGTACTCATATAAAGACATGCCCTGTTCCCATCAGCAGACTAGATATGTGCTTTCTGTGGCCAGCTGTATGTTATCATTAGTGCAATTTCAACACTTCTGCTGTTCGAACTGTATGTTACCACTTTCATAATTAGCACTGTGTGCTGTCCAAACTCAAAAGCAGTTTGTCTCAGATATTGGTCCTTTTTAAAAAATTGAAAGGATACCAGGACCACCCTAATTGAACCACCGAGTGCAACGCTTGTAACTTCTTTCGACCCTGATGTCATATCTTCAGAGAACACACATCACACAGCCTGTAAGATGGCTGCAGGTTCCGGAAACTTCCCCTGCTGGTCAGGTGATCTGCTCTTTATTAAACAGCACTAGCTACAGTAACACAGGCGTCCACATTGTGGAACTACAGACATTACATTTCTCCCTCCTTAATGAAGAGTTATTATAACAAACAATCATCATACATAACTTGCATGGTTATACATAACAAAGGATATGGACTTATTTTGCCATATGTACAAATCAAGCTTAACCACTTCTGTTTCGAAGAGGATATCTTTGCTCTCGAACAGAACCTTCCAAACATGGTGTCGAATTTAAACTCATTCGAGGCTGATCCTGAGGGAAGTTTTCCTCCAAGGGATGCCCTTGATTTCCATTTGAACACTCTCTAACTTCAGACTGTTTGTTTTCCTGACTCGGACTCAGACTTAAATTCTGACTTTCTCTTGGATTTGTTTCCAGTACATTGGATGTTGGGTATGCTACTGATGTGTCAGAAATAATTGAATCACTCCCACCTTCAACTACTTTCATGTCTGTGGGTAAAATATGATCAATGTGAACAAACCTAACCTGTCATTATCAAACATCTTGACCAAATATGTGCTAGGACCACATATCTTCACCACTCTTACTGATAGCCACTTTACTCTTTTATGGTGATGGTTCTTCACTCTCTTCTTCTGATTTTAATTTCACACTTCTCTCTTTTACTCTACCTCATTCATGATTCTCTTTCTGTCTTAATTGTGTCTCTTCTACGGATTGTGCCACGTTTGGTTTTAACAACGAGTATCTGGTTCATGGCTGTCATTTGAGAAACAACTCTGCTGGTGTTCTACGTTCTACCAGTAGTTGTGTGAGGAGTATTACAATACAATATGATACGCTACACCAATTTGTGGTCCAGTGACAACTGTCGTTTCTTTGGATTTGGAGCCAACATTTGTTGAGGGCACGTTTTACAATTTGTACAGTGCGCTCTGCTGCACCATTCAAAAAGCAGGGTGGTACAGTGGAACCTTGATATGTTTCACACCATTTTTGCTCGTGAATTGTGCAAATTCTTCTGAATGAAATTGTGGTCCATTATCCGAAACAATTTCTTCTGGGAGGCCAAATGAAGAAAGTAATCTTCGCAAAATGTCTAATATTTTACTTGTTGTTTTCCACATTGGAAACACCTTGACCCATTTTGAATGGCTATCAATCACAATGAACAATTGTTGTCCTTCTAACTCAGCAAAATCAATATGTAGCCACCCTGGAAGGCCATTTCCATGGCTGTAATGGTACCGATGGTGGTTGCTTGCTTACCGATTGACATGTCGTACACTGACTCACGATGTACTCTGTATCTTTATCAAGACCTGGCCACCATAAGTAACTGCGTGCAAAACTCTTGGTAAAGCACATTCCCAGGTGCTGGTCATGGAGGTCTCCTAATAATGTGGACCTGAATTTATTTGGTATAACCACTTGCACCCCACATGATACAATCTTTTTCGACTGATAATTCATTCCCACGAATGAAGAATGGATGAATATCTTTGTCTGTTACCTGGTTTGGCCATCCATTTGCAATATAATCATATACCTTTGACATCACTGGGTCACGTTTGGTTGCCTTCCCAATCTCTTCAGCTGTGACTGGCAGTTCTTCGATGTATGAAAAATAGAATACCTCTTCCCTATCGGGTGTAACTTGTGATGGGGAAGGCAATCTAGACATTGCATCAGTATTACTGTGATCAGCTGATCGTCAATATCATATGTATATGCTGACAAAATCAAAGCCCATCTCTGCATTCGGGCTGCAGCTAATGTTGGAATTGGGGATTTTGGTTGGAGGATTGCTGTCAGGGGCTTGTGGTCCGTATGGAGCTACAAACATTACACCTGAAAAGTTCCCATTAATGACTGCACTCTCTTTCATGTTTTAACTCATTATCTATCCAGAGTTATACTTTACCTTCTGTTCTGTGATTCCTCACCATGGTCTTTAATTGCTGAAAGGGGATCATGTCAAAAGCTTGATCAAAACCTTAGAATATATCAACTGAAATGCTACAAAACTCTAGCAGTGTAGTTCTCCCCTTCCTGAATCCCGGCTAATTGATTTAACAGGTTATGCTTTTCCAAGTACTCATCCATTAATAAATTTAAGACAAAAATAGACAGTTTCTTAAATCATAAAGGAATAAGGGGTTATGGAGAGCAGGCAGGGAAGTAGAGCTGAGTCCATGATCGAATCAGCCATGAGCGTATTAAATGGCGGAGCAGGCTCGAGAGACCGTATGGCCTACTCCTGCTCCTATTTCTTATGTTCTTATTAGATCTCTCAAAATTGATTGAAAGACTATTCCCACAACTGCTGTTAAACTTACTATTCCATAGTTTTTCAATATCCCCATGGCATGGACTAGTGAGGCCAAATGGCATGTTTCTGTGTCGTATATCCTGTATAATCCTATTTTAAAATAATGGGATCATTTTAAAGTGAACTCTTTTCGAATGCCTCAGAATCACTCCTGAATTCAGCAAACTCACAAACACGTGAGCTTCACTGATTTCAATCCTGCTTTTGATTAGGACTAGGAGAAGTGGTCTAGAACAAGTAATGTATCTATTATTTATATTGTGAATTGCATACATTACAACAGTGATTACACTTCTAAAGTACTTCATTAGCTGTAAAGTGTAATGGGACATCATGAAAGATGCTATATAAATGCAAGACTTTCTTTCTTTCCTCTGCCATTCAGGAAAACCTAGAGATAGAAATTGCCCTTCATCGGAAACAGGGCG